>NC_072733.1:85826790-86140777 GCF_026930045.1 Uloborus diversus | reverse complement strand
GAATTTGAGAATGTAGAAGGGAATTTTAAGTTAGAAACTGTAAAACGAACGTCGCATTTAGAAACTAACAAAATTCTTTAAGGAATATGCGACTGATAGAAAAATGTTGAACTTTCTTGCATTAATGTTTCTTGCATTAGAAAATAACAGAGCTATCTATTTTGAGCAAAAAAAAAAAAAAAGTCGAACTGAAACTAAAAAATATTAATATTTTGGACCAGAAAACAGGTAGTTTAGATAAACTAATTAATGTTGGAGCCTGAAATCTATTAATTTTTTTAACTTAAAGAGGTAAAATCGTGCTTTAATTTTATCACATTTCTTAACATTATTTATAATCTTACACTTTATATTTCGATATATTACCAAAATCGATGTAACGTTACTAAAAGATGGGATTTGACAGTGGAGTTATATCGGAGTTTTACTGTTACTATCAAACGGTCATATTAACATGATGACAGACTGCAGGGCTTTGTCGAAGCAGAAAGTGGCTCAATCACATAGGCATGATCTTACAGCATTGTATCCCAAGATGTCACGAAATAGTGCTCAAAGAACAACTCCATAACTTGAAGGTGAAAATTCTGGTTTTTAAAAGCAAAAGCATTAGGCTCAGAGCTGAAACATTAGGAATATTATCTAGTAATTGTGGGTACTAATAATGCAATATATTCATTAGGTTTTTAATTGTTGCTTTGTAGGAATTGAACATTTTTGTATTCTGTCACTTTTTTTTTACCTGGGTGCAATGTGCTGTCAGATAATAGTACCAGGCTTGATGGTGCACTGATTTGGTGCAAGTAAAAAACACCATAACAGGATTAAAAAATAACTTTATAAAGTGCACTAGAAAGATGTTGAAAAAAAAAAAAAAACATTGTCTAGCGTGCATCATATACAGGGCCCTTGCTAGGGATTTCAAATTGTTAGCCAACAAATTAGTCAAATTTCAATTGCATTAGCCAAAGACCTAACTTTAGTTAATTTTAATTGTGAATTTAAAAAATTTCTAGAAAATTTCAATTGGAAAACAAAGGAGTAATTTTATAAAATAGACAACGCAAGTGCTAATATTTTAAATATGCAGTATACACTAACATTTTACTAAGCACTTAATAACAATGCATACGACATGGAAATCCCAATTTGTTGTTTTTTTTCTTGCAGATTTTCTAATTATAATTTTGAGGGCGGAGGGAAAAATCTTTTTTCTATTTTTTATGAAAATTTCCGAAAATTTTCCGTTTGCCAAGAATTTTAGCAAATCGGCTTCTTTTGTTGAATTTACAATTTTATCACTTTTGGCGCAGTGGCGAATCTTTAGCGCGGGCCCTGACATTTGTAGGTAAGTTTTCATTTATTCTATAATTCTGCATACATTATTTTCTTAAAAATTACCGCAATGATGTAGAATAACTTTGTTATATTCAGTTGGACTAAGCAATGTAGAAATTTCTACATCGTGATGCATCGCCAACCTTACATGGCAATGTCACAATACATCACAATGTAAGTTTTTTTTTTTAAAGATACAGTGAAATCTTGTCACAACAAATACCAATACAACTAAATATCGGTTTCAACAAAGGAAATTTTCTGTATATTTCATTTCCATTACTTTGCTCTAATTCAATTGCAGCGAAAATTCCGTTACAGTGAGCAAAATTTACGGTCCCTTGAAGTTCGTTGTAACGAGATTTCACTGTAAACTGCTTGTTTAAATTTTACAAAATATATTCCAGATGAAAAAATATAAATTATCCCAGATACTACAAACAGATTCTAACGCTAGCAGGAAGTTGCCAAAAAAAAAAAAAAAAAACTTTTATAGGGACAAGCTTGCAATAAATATTACAGGTGTTCTGGTATTACAATGAATCTATTTTCCTAATGCAAAAAGATGTGAGCAGTCTTTTATCATTTAAAAAGGGGTTCATCAAAACACCAAAATATGTATATGCAATCTTAGTAGCTATTTTACACTTTAAGCGTTTTTTTTTTCTTTTGTTGTTGAATGATTATAAGATATATATAAACTTTGTTCATCAATATATTTTTCTGTCAAGAGCTTAAAAAACTGCATTTACTGCAAGTTTTGGGAAAAGTGAAGGTCTTTGTTTGCTTATGATACTTCCACGCAGAGATAACAGAACTTAAATTTTTAGTTGGGAAATTTTTTTAATTTGCTGAATTGTACTGCATAAGCTATAAGTATGAATTCATCTTATGAGAAGAGACATTAAACTTCATTATTTTTTTAAAAGGTAAGTTCAAAAAGTAATCGTTAAATTTTATGAATCATCTGAAAAAATTGTGGAATAAGGGCATTTTTGTAGGTCACAGTAACCTCCCATCTGGATGCCCCTGCTTCTACAGAATTTTGAAACAATTAAGATATTGAAACGGTAACGATTGTGGAATGGTGTCTGAATATTGGTGGTAGGATTTGTAGCCAGTGCTATATTGATGAATTGGTTTAGAGAAAAATTCTAATCTGATTTAAAGATGTAGGATGTACAACAGTTTTTTGCGATTCATTGCCCAACATATCCAGTAATATTTTATTGATGTTAATTGAGATGCACTAAGTAAAAAAATATTCAGTTGAATACCTGGTTAATTTTTTTTATCTGAAAAATTTAATTTTTATTTTATGCCAATTTGAAATATTTTGCAGTAAGATGCCGCCTCTAAGCCAAGGCTAAGGCCCCAGAACAAGATGTTATGTACCAAACAGCCTGATCACATCCTGAGACTGCAGTTTGGATCTTTTTAGAACTCCTCAGTCAGAATTGGTGAATAACTGAGCAGATGGCAGATGATATCTCAATTGAAGCTGAGAGTGCCTACAAACTGGTAGATAAAGTGAATTCACCAGCGAGTGTTTGCAACATGGTATGGTTCCACTTGTGAGTTGAAGACAAAGTATGGGTATTTAGCAGTAAGTTACTACCCCTAAGCCAGGGCTAAGTCGGAACTGAATTGAGATGACATCCGAAACCAGCTCTGTTATTCACTATTCCTGACTGAGGAGTTCTAGTAAGAACGAAACTACAGTCTCAGTATGTGATGACCGGGCTGTCGGGGTATATTGCATTCAATTTTAAGTAGTTTATCTAATTTGTGTCTTATGTGAAATTTAAATGCACTTCCATCAAAAATCCTAAATTTATTTTCCTTAAAAGCATATTTATTAACTTAAAATAAATAAAAAAATAAAATAAATTATTACAAAAATAACTTAATGTAGTACAACTAATCTTGGCTATGTTTATCAGTAGAGACGTACCAAGTATTCGGTAACTACCGGATACTCGGCTTGCTCGCACAATTTGCCGAGTACTCAGTACTCGAGCAAATTTTGATCAGGTACTTGGCCAATACCGAGTAGTTGTAAAAAATTGAATAATGTTCAAAGCAGATGTTACAATTAATAAAAAAAGTGCAAGCATATAAATAATATACTGCAATCATTTACAATTCAAATTTACAAGTCAAAATCAAATTCTGAGTATAATGAAGTTTGTTATGCCTCCATGGAGTAAATCTTATATTTTAATGCCCCAAAATTAATGAAACTTATATATTAAAAATGGGGCAAAAAGGCAAGTACAGAAAATATGAAATTTTTATACTATTAAATGGATTTTTGCCACTAACAAAATTATTTATAAGAAGCATAAAAATACCCTTTCTTAAAAAATAAAACAATATTAAAATCACAAATGTGCAGGAACACTGTTGACACGTGTTTTGGCATTTCAAGGAATGCTTTTTATAATGCACAAAATGTGAGCTTATGGATTTAAAGACATCCGACAAAAGTCGGATTTTTTTACGTTCATTTGCTCACATCTTATGCACTGAAAAAGATGTTCCTTGTAATGCAGAAGAATGTGTCTGCAGTGCTCCTGCACATTTGTACTTTTAACATTGTTTCATTTGCTTTAAAAAATTATTTACATTTGTCTGACTAGAAGTATAGATTGATATAATTTGTTTTAATTCCAACTTGATAATCCTACCTTTTATGTATTTGTTTATTTTTACTTTAAAAAATAACTTATTTGTAAAATTATTGACACAAACAAAATCTTTTAAGTAATACATAATTAAATTTCAGCTGGAATTTTGTTTTAAAAACTATTTTTTTTATATGGAGGTCTATACTACTATTCCAATGAGTTCACAATTTGTCCCGTGTGTGTCCGTGGTTCTTCTTAAAATATAATTGAAACTCGGTACTCGGCTGAGTAGCGAAAGGCCGAGTACTCGACTACTCGACCAAAGTGCTGCTCGGTACGTCTCTATTGATCAGAAATTCTGCATAAACTGATTAGTTTCTTTTCTGGGGATATAGGGTTTCATGGCTGACAATCATGATAACTGGTTATGTTGTAAGGTATAATAACTATGTTTATGTTTTACAGCCTGTACATTGTAAATTTTCATCTTTTCACGAGGTTACTATGGGACTGAGAAATTTTCAAAGTTAAAGGGCTGTAAGTTTACAGCCTTATTTTGGCTTTGGTTGACAAAAACTAAACTTTATAAAGTGTTTAAATAGTATTAGTTACACTATCTTTCTTTTTTTAATTTCATAGCAGTTTAAAATAATATCGTAATATTTTACTTGTTAGTTAGAATGCATTGTTCTTAATTATCTATTTAATATATAATATTCTAGGATTGATATAAACTCATTTCCTTTGTTGTTCCTAGTGTAGATCAGGCACCTATGCAGGGTGGCGACAGATCAGGGAAATCAGGGAAAAGTCAGGGAACTTTACTAATCAGGGAAAAAATCAGGGAAATATCAGGGAATTTTGAAAAAATAGCAAAAAATCAGGGAAAATTGATTTTATGAAGAATTTTTTTTTTTTTTTTTAAATTTACAAAATTAAGTATTCTAATTCCCTATGCATTTTCCGCCAATTATCTGTTAAACATAATGTTAAATTAATGAGGTGCAATTATATACTGTCGCATATTTGTGCATCTTTTTTCCTCAACGTC
Organism: Uloborus diversus; assembly: GCF_026930045.1. Lineage (NCBI taxonomy): Eukaryota > Metazoa > Arthropoda > Arachnida > Araneae > Uloboridae > Uloborus > Uloborus diversus. Next base: position 86,135,758 of record NC_072733.1, on the reverse strand, counting down.
AAAGTATTGAATTTTACTTATTAACCACAGGATGAACTTCCTAAGATTGTTTATTTTACTGTTAGGTTGTTTATTTTACCTAGCTTGAAATTTCCTTTTACAATTTCAATGCTATGTAAAATAAACAACCATACAGGCAAAGAGGAAGCCTTCATTAATGTCTTAGCTCCTTTGCCTTTATTCCATTGTCTCGAAGTAATTAAGTACTGTAATCATTATTTCAGGAATAAATCTTTGTTTTTTGAATTAATACTATAAAAGCTTAAAAGTTAGTACTTCTTCGGGTTTTTAATTTATTTGCTAAAATTGAACTTTAAATTAAAATAACTTTGTTTTTTGCCGTTATACCATTTGTTGTCACAGCAGATTGTAAAGGTTTTCTTTTCTTCAGACTTAAGTATAATTCTTTAATTTTATAACCAAGTTGTATTATTCTTTTATATATTTTGAAATTAACTAATTGCTTTTTTTTTCTTTTTTTTTTTTCTTGCATTTCAAAGTTGTTTGTTACAAAAGCAATCTAAGATTTTTTTTTTCGTTACATACTGAAATCATTTGAAATAAAGTTAACTTGTGTACTTAAGTAAATATCTTTATTTTTTTTATTGTTAAAATGCTGTATTCATTCATTAAAACCTATGTTCTTGATTAAAGAAAAGCTCCCTATGAATGGATGTCAAATGGTTTCATCAGTTTTGCATAAATATGTCAATTAGTTATATAAGAATAACTACATTACTTCTATTCTTTCACTATTACTTGTTATTCTTGCAACAATTATTATACTGTTTGAAAACTTAATTCAAAATAATTTCAACTACTTTTTAGTTCTATCATAAATACACATATGTTTTTAAGAGTAATTTTAATAGTTTCTTAAAATTCTTATGCTAAGTGGGTTCTGGAAGTAAAGTATTTGTTTTTTTTTTTTTTAAATTTTCTATAATCTTTTCGTGTATAAAAATTTAATATACTGTTTTGTAGGTTCCCTCCCCCCTCCCCGAAAAAATTGTCTTTTTTTTTAAAAACCATTTTATTAAAAGAGTAGCATCTTTTTAAAAAATATCTTTAGTTCAACAACTTTACACAACTTAAAACGTTTAAAATACTGCATTTTATACAAACATACAATGGATTTCAAGTAGAGCAAAGAAAGAAAACCATTCTCATTGGTAATATAAATCAGGGAAATTTGGTGAACTTAATCAGGGAAAAGTCAGGGAACTTTTTTTCACAGTTTCTGTCGCCACCCTGCTATGGTACAATGGTTCGAAGTCATGTTTCCTACTGTTTTGAATTGGGATAAAGCACTGTTCCAATGTTATCCCAATCGATGGGGTAAGATTAGGACAAATTTAGATTTTTTAAAATAAAATATCACTATAACTAGAGTTATTCTTTTGCCATATCTTGTAAGAGGAATACTCAATTGACATATTTGATTATTTAGCTTTTTTCTTTGAAAATAAAGATAGGAACAGTTAAACTTTGAAAAATGTTCCAAAGTTATCCCATCCTACAGTACTTTTAATAAAAGGTAGCTTATAATGCTTAACTTTATTTACAAATTCTGGAATACAAAAATCAAGTTGAACAGACAGAAAACAATTGTTACAACAAAACGATTAGAATTCAAAATTGAAATGTGAAGTTGTTTTAACTAATGCAATTTTAATGTATTGGGTTTAATGGTTGATATCTAGAGTAGAATGTTAGGATCAGCATTTAGACAGCTTCAGTGTATAGTTTTGGTTACTGCATAAGTTAAATTCAGATTTGCATATATAAGTTATGACAGTTGGAAGGACAGGCTTTGTGTTTTCAACAGCTGGGGTTTTTTGGTGTCCAGCCAAAACCAAAAATGGGTAAGCACAGACTGACAAAAATTGTAAAATCTTTGGAGGCAAGGAAAATTGGTGGGCTCCTGACAAATTGTTTTTAGAATTTGTGAGGAAATTCATAATAACATGGTTTGTAGGATAATATTGTTCTGAAATAACTAATTGCCAAGGTATTTCTTTTTTAGTCAGACCTTCAAGTGAAGTATCTGTGAGGTAGATTTAAAGGTGCAGTTTGAAGTTATGTCTATCAAGCATTCATATTCACATGATGACAGACTACAGGGTTTTCTCAAAGCAAATAACGGTTCAACCACCTACGCATGATCTCGCCACACTGCCAGTGGCCAAGGGCGAATTCAGGGGAGGGTCAAAAGGTGACCCCCCCCCCTGTGGTGAAAAATATTTTTTCATTAGTTACAAAGTCTTTAGCATTACGTAAGAGAAGGTATAGTGGGAAAATGTTTCTATAAAATAAATTTAAAATCTTTTTTCCTTACTTAGTGATATTATTGTTGAACTTCACTTTTATAGAAACTGTAAGCTTAAGTGATGATTGACTTTTCAGGCCTAACTGAAGAAAATATAAAGAAATTCTATTGAAATATTGCCAGGAAAAACTTAAGTTCAAATTTGACTGGAAATTTTTTTTGGGGTACAAGCATGCATAAAAAAAGGGGGAAACTTGCTGTTTACAATCCTGCTCACCTTAAGTTCACATCTTGATTGCATTGTAAAAGAGTTTTATTTTTAATGTGTGTCTACATGAAGTTGTTGTACAACATTTTAATGCCACATTGTTGTGCCTTTCTTGTTTCTTGTTTTCATGGAACAAAAATTTTCTCGACACATTGACTATAAAAAATGTATAGAAATATGTTGTTTGGAAAATTAACTTTAACCATGAAGAGTGTAGCAATTAATGAATTTAAATTAACATTTTTTATGTGAATGATATTTTTTTAGAATACATATGTTGGTAATTTAATACAATAACATAAAAATATTAATTGAAATGGCAATACAGTGGAACTGCAATTTTCCGATTCAATTGAAACTGAACCCCATTCGGATGATTGGATTTTCATTAGTCAATATTTGTGTTGAAAAGGGGAGAAAAGAACATTTTTTAGAGAAAAAGTCTTTGATTAATTGAAAGGAAAGTCAACACATTAACTTGTGTGTGTGCTGAGTATATTTACTTGTGCTGTACATTAGAAGCTTCTGCACTATGACACTGACTCTTCATCCCAATAATGTTTGTGCTGCACCTACACTAGGTTTGTAGTCTAATCTTTTTAAAAATTTATCTTACTTTTATCATCCCATTAACGTTTATGCTGCGCCTACATTAGATTGGTAGTCTAATCTTTTAAAATTTATCTTATACAGTGAAACCTGTGTAAGTTGACCACTTGCGGTGCACTACTTTATTGATCAATTTAAACAGATGGTCAACTTATAGAGGTTGATTTATACGATAAAGGCTAATTACGTTCCTGAAAAAAGGCGGTCAACTTACAAGGGTGATCAACTTTACAGGTTTTACTGTATTTTTGTTTCAGAAATTCTGAAAGTGATTCGGAAAGTTGGAGTTTGGATAATTGAAGTTCTACTGTAAGAGATATTCTAAAATCTGAAAAATTGATATGGCTTTCAAAAAACACAGTAGAACTCAGAGTTTACATATTGTATCAGATAAGGGTCTGCAGGGCTTAAAAATCTAAGCATATTATGAGGAGATAACATTTCCGGGCTTATTGGCCGTGGTCTAGTTGGAGTAGAAATTCCAGACGTTTCGGCTTGCTTTGCTGCAGCCATCATGAGCCCGGAAATATTATCTCCTCATATTGACGCCGGCCGTGAAAGCCTTAAACAGTATCTAAGCATATTGTTTAAAAATTCGATTCTGTACCACTCGTCGCTCTAGGGTAAAGAATCGAATCTGTACCTGCCACTATTTGTAGTTTAACCAGTTGGATGTGACCCTGAATATAGCTCTGATTTTCTGATTCAGACCAGAAAATGAGCAATCCCTGGTCCAGCACCCCCAGAGGTATCGTTTCACTTGGAGGAGTGTGTGTAACATCCCCCCCTCAACTCTTTACCAGTGGGCTATTGGAATAAATCTGTAACACTTGCTTGTTTTTTGTTTATATGTATAATTTTATTTACAGCACATTCTGTACTAGCAACTTTTTACAAATTTGCTCCTTGGCTTGTATTTGCAATAAAAAATTTTATGCATTGACTAGCATTCAGAACCATTGGTGGTCTGTTGTACCGAGACGAGTAAAAATTGTTTCAGACCACCATTAAGTGGAATTCAGTATAACGTGGTGCCAGTGGTTGATCACAGTCAATTAAGAAATTTCCTGTTACAGTCAAACCACATTAATGAGTTGAGCGAGTGGCGCAGACTTCATATTTTTAAGGTTTGTTTTTAAGAAATTTTAGTTTTTATAATTTTTTTTTTGGGGGGGGGGTGCTTTCACCCTCATAACATGTGGGTAGGAATTCCTATTTAAAGGGGAACATCCCCTTCCGCTATAACTCTGCAGTAGGGAAAAACCATCGGCCTTCTGGATTTAAAAAAAAATCAAGCTATTTATTCGAATAAGACCAAAAGTATTAGGGCCTATTGGTGGGGGGGGGGGGGATGGAGCGGGTCATGGCGCAGACTTCAAATTTTTAAGGTTTATTTTTTAAAGATTTCAGTTTTTGTGGTGATTTTCTTTCTTTTTCCGGGAGGGGGGATTGACCCCCCTCGTTTTACTTAAGGGGTTAACTTTTACTTTCAGGGAAGCACCCCCTTCCCGAAAGTAAATGCAATATGGAACAGGCATCGGCCTTTTGGATTAAAGAAATTCAAGCAATTTATTGCAATAAGATCAAAAGCAGTGGGGTCCTACGGGGGGGGGGGGGGGGTTGCAGCGGGTCATGGCACAAGCTTCAAAATTTTAAAGTTTTTCCTTTAAAAATTTTAGTTTTTTGATGGTTTTAATTTTTTTTAAGGACGGGGGGGGGGGTATGCCCTAGACCCCCTAATACCTGAGGGGGCGAAATCCTATTTTAGGGGGAACATCTTCTACAAGTGACTGATATAGGGAAAAGCCATCGACCTTCTGGATTAAAAAAAAATCAAGCTTATTATTTGAATAAGACCAAAAGGTAGTAGGGCCTACGGGGGGGGGGGGGAGTGATGGAGCGGATCATGGCGCAGACTTCAAATTTTTAAGGTTTATTTCTTAAAAAATTCAGTTTTTATGGTGATTTTCCTTTTTTTTTGGGGGGGGGGTTGACCACCCTACCCCCCGTTTTACCTAATCGGGTTAACTTTTACCTAATCGGCCTTTTGAATAAAAGAAATTCAAGCAATTTATTGCAATAAGATCAAAAGCAGTGACTCCTACGACGGGGGGGGGGGGGGTGGAGCGGGTCATGGCGCAAGCTTCAAAATTTTAAAGTTTTCCTTTAAAAACTTAAGTTTTTTGATAGTTATGTTTTTTTTTCCGAAGGAGGGGTGGATGCCCCAGACCCCCCCCCTAATACCTAAGAGGGTGAAATCCTATTTTAGGGTAACATCTTCTTTTACAAGTGACTCTGCAATAGGGAACAGCCATCGGCCCTCTGGATAAAAGAACGTTCAAGCTGTTTTTGTTCCATTAAGACCAAAAGCAGTGTGGCCTACGGGGGGGGGGGAGGGGATAGTTGAACGGGTGGCGCAGACTTCAGATTTTTACGGTTGGTTTTTGAAAATTTTTAATTTTCATATTTTTGGGGAGGAGGGGGAGCCCCCACCCCCACCCCCATGACCTGAGTAGGGTAAATTTCTATTTAGGGGGCATCCCCTTACGCCCTGTAACTCTGCGATAGGGAACTGGCATCGACCATCTGGATAAAAAATTTAAGCATTTTATTCGAATGACAAAAGCAGTGTGGCTTGCGATGGGGGGGGGGAGGGGTAGTTGAGCGGGTGGCGCAGACTTAATATTTAAGGTTGGTTTTTGAAAAATTTTAGTTTTTTTTATTGTTTCGTTTTTTGGGGGGGGGGGAGAATTACTATGTAGGAGGAACATATCCTTCCGCAAGTAACTGCAATAGTTAACAGCCATCGGCCATCTGGATAGTAAAAAGTCTATTCCAATAAGACTGAAAACAGCGGGGTGTACCAAATGGGGGGGGGCGGAGTGGGTCATAGCGCAGACTGCTTCAGTCAAAAAAGGGGATGTTTTTTAAAAACTATCGATTTTTTACGATCTTGTATTGGGGAACAGCCCCCTGAACCCCCCCACCTCCCCCCCAAAAAAACCCCTCCCCCTCTCCGCACCACATGAGGGGGTACCTATTTTCCATTGGGGGAGGGGTAGCGCCCTTTCCGCAAGAACTGAATATTAAAACCTGCAATAGGGAAAAGTGAGGGTGCCATTTCTCACTCCTAGTATGCCATCTTTTCACCTACGGTGCACGCTGGGGTTAAGGGTGCCAGTTTTTCACCCATTTTAAGGGTGATATTTCGGCACCGTATAGGGTGTCGCTGGTGAACAAGCTTTTCACCCTTGAAAGGTGCCAATCGCAACCTGTAGTTTTAACAGTGTAAGCACTACTAGAGTCTTTTATGACAAGTAAGTAAAAATACCTGCAAAATGGTGTCACATCAAAATAGGTGAGTTGGGAAATTATCTCTGAATGATTTGGTCCTCAATGTTTAGTCTGAGACCAAGATTGTCAAAAAAATTACATTAGATACGCGAGAGGGCTATAGTTTTGACAACAACGCTGTGCATCATCTAAAACAATTCCTTATATATATGTAATTACCTTAACTCCCCAGTTCTTCTCTTCATGCTTATAAAATTAAAGGCAATATCCAATAATTTTATTTCGTAACATTAATTCGCCTAACCTATGTAATGGAGTTCAACCCCAATTAAAATCACTACGGGATAATATGATTTAGACTTAGAGTATTGTTTTTACATCACCTGCAGCTGATCATTTGGCTCATATTCCTTGCATCCTTATGGCCCTTGCATATTTCCTTTTCCAATTTAAAAAAACAACAACTATCAATGAAGAGTTCTTATGAACGTTACACATGCTAAGATTATATCGCTCAGTGCAAATTATGTGTTAGTCTCTCTTGATCAGGAAATGAAGTGAATCAATTTGTTGCAAACCTCATAAAAACGAAGCAAAAAATGTTGCTTACTGTTAAATTTTAAATTAAAAAGTATGTGCAGAATATTTAAGATAGATCGCTTTTTAAACCGCACAAGGTCGGGACGGGCCTCTAGTGTCTTACAGGGTCCATTATGAAAGTAATGAGCATTTACTGGCAAAATTTGTTAATTGATCGTAATTTGTAAAAATGTTCAGTATTCTTCAAAATACATTCCTCCTGCATCAATACACTTGCGGAGACGTGTTAGCTACGCCTGAAAGGCACCCTGAAACTCCTTGAAGGGAATGCCTCTCAGGAACGTTGTAACATGGTGTTGGATGTTTTCCACGGTTTCCCAATGTTTTCCTTTCATCTTTCTCTTGAGTCGCGGAAACAAAAAGAAGTCACATGGAGCTAAGTCGGGACTGTAAGGGGGTGAGGGATCACCGGGGTGTTGCTCCGGGCCAGGAAATTCGTAATGATGAAGGCTTTGTGACTTGAAATGCAATCGTCCTTGAAGGCTTCTTGCAACATCTGGAATGTTTCGGTTGCATTTTTTCCAAGCCTCACGCAAAACTTTACGGCGTTTCGTTGTTTAAGCGAACGCTCCATCGTGTCATGTTACAAAAGTTGAAAACACACTTCAAGCGGAGGCACGTATCGCCTCTCACACTGCTTGAACTCAACTGACAACCGGATGCATTGAAAGGGCATGTCCCCCACCACATTTTACAGCCAGTTTTACCGTGCAGCCATCTATCGTCGCGTCACAATAAAATTATGCTCATTACTTTCATAATGGACCCTGTATATAGGTTTCTCCATATGGAAGCTGTGTCTTTCTTTCCTTTTTCATAAAACATTTTTGAATTTATCTCAACTAAAAAAACTTTTGCATTTTGTAGTTTTATTTTGAATAAATTAGTTTTCAATGTGTGCGCTATAGTAAGGTGACCATACGTCCAGTTTGAACGGGAAAGTTCCGTTTGCAATGTTGGAATTGTTTTAAAATTTTCATACCAACTGATTTGAATCATGCAGTAGTTTGAATAGTTATTGCTGTGACTAGCGAAAAAGCAGTTGAAAATCGCGGTCCTTTAAATAATGTTGATGGTAAAAATATAAATTGTTTCCTAATTGAATCCTACCAAGAATTTCGTTCTTATTTAAAATCAGCAGCGGATGCACTCCATCAAATTTGCGCATGAAAAATATGATAGTATGGAAATTATTTTTTTAATGTTAATTTCTGTTTTTTCCCTCCGTAATCAGCCCTTACTGTAAAAAATATGCAACTTGATTTCGATAAACATGCTGTTGCCTTATATATAGTCAAATTCCCCGTTTTGAAGAAAGAAATATATGGTTAACTTAGGTATAAGTGTTTTATCATTCACCTTAATTTCCTCTCCATATTATTTAATTTTTTTGAATAGATTTTGCTTCCTCTCTTTCTTTATTTATTGCGTTGAAAAAAAATCGTCGGCATTGTTTTTGCATTATACAGTCGTCTCCCGCTGCAACGCGATTCGACTTACGCGAAATGGCTATAACGCGATTTTTTCACCAGTAAATAATTTTAGCCCTAACGAGAATTCCTCGCTCGCAACACGAAAATTTTCAGAAGGGAATCGCGGTGTGAAAGTATCGGCTTTGTTATCGGCTACAAAAAATATTTTTTTCGTGAATGGACCTTCATCCCTTTAGCATCACTGGCAGCGAAAGTTCCCACACCGTAAGTCTGAACATAGCTTTGTTTGTGTACGCAAATAACTTCTCTGATGCATTTACCGTATTTTCATTCTAAATGAGAAAGTTGATGAAATATAATTACACCTAAGATCACTGTTTCATCTAAAGTTTGTTAAAACAGAAAGAAAAAGAGAAAATTTCTGACTATCAAAAGAAAAACTATAGATTCTCGATGTGCTTGAACAACTAAAAAATGCGTCTAAGGTACCACTACAATATTAAGTGTGAGTGAATCTTCGATATGTACTATTAAAAGTCAAGATAATGGAAAACCGTAGAAGTTAGCCGAGTAGTGTCTAATGAAAAATGCAAAAATTATGAAATGGAAGATCCTCTTTGAGAACTAAAGAAACCAAGAAGAGAGGTGTTGCTATAAATGGAAAAGTAATAAAAGAACTAGCGAAGCAACTATATGTAAAAATACATTAGAATAACGGTTTGATCACGCAGCATAAATCATCAACATCTTCATTTATTAAAGTTACAAATATCATCATTGGATCTACTGCACAATATTATTATAGAACATCATTTTATTATTACTGGATACTGTACGTACCATACTGGTTTATTTTATGTCTCTATTTCCCGTTGATTACTGATTTTGTGCATAATAACAGCATTTTATGTTGATTAAGACAGCCTTTTAAAAAATAAAATAAAAAATCAGTTCTTTGTGTAAGAAATGGTAATGTATAATTAAGGAATGGTTTAAAACAGTTTGAGGTGGTGTTAACAAGTGTCTAAAATAATTAGGTAATATTTATAAAAAAAATACACATTCCCTTTTCCACAACGCGAAATTTCGAATTACGCGATTGGTCTTGGAACGTATCCCTCGCGTAAGTAGGGATTCGACTGTACCATTGCTAATCAAGGTAAAAAAGAAAGAATAGCTGTTAAAGGAAATTTGCGCGACAGTACACGATTTTGACATAGTGTTTGCGCACTTTAATTAATGTCTAAGTTCTTGGCGTTTTATTTATTTTTTTTTTCATGCCTTGCCTCCGAGCTTTCGCTGACTAATATGAAACATCAAATCTTAACTTATTTACTTCGAAGTATTAGAAAATAGAGGTTTTGTAATCATCTTAAGCTTATACAATATTCAGAGCAAAATTATCTGTAAGATACGAATTTCCCAATTCAACCCCAGGTGAAATAATGTTTCAATTACGATCAGCAGTAATCGAATTGGTTTCCTACGGAAACTATTAGTTTGTGAAATGACCTGTTAATGTAATACATCTGTCCGTAAAACGATCAGCCGTTTAAGTTATTGCTGATAAAATGAATTAAGTCAGCGCATTGCTTAATTGAAGTACTACAGTTCAAATACAATTTTTAAATTCTGTTATTATATTCTGTCCCTATACTGTTGGTTAACATTTTTCACTATATCTTGACTTATGTCTAGATAATAACTGCCGTGTCATAAAGCTCAATTTATTTATTATTCACTCTACATAATAGTTCTCTGAAATAAATTGATTACGTTGACCTTAAGAATGGCTTATGTTGAATGGTATGAATTAGAAAGTTTAAATTCTTCGGTAACTGATCAACCTAATTTCCATACCCTAATACGTTTCTGAGGTAGTTTTTAAACTAAAGAGCTTACGCAAAAGAGCGGAATTCAGCAGTGGGGAGGTAACGTGCAATAACTGCAAATTTTTAATTTGTTATCTATTATATTTTAATTTTATTGTACAAGCTTGCTTCTACAATAAAGCTATTTGTATGTAGCTTACGCTATCATCTTACGCTGAAAATAAAACAAATTGCGCTGAAAATAAAGTGTCCACTCAAACATTTCCTATTGTTACTATGGAGTCCAAAACGCGTTTCTTCAACTATCTCAAAAACTCATTTCTACAGTTACAGCGCTTTATTACCTTCCCACGGCAAAATTCATCTCTGGGTGACTTCACAGAATTTGGTAGTGAAATGACCTGTTCGTAATACGCAATATCCGAAATATTTGTATTTTCCTCACTGTAAAAATACAAATTGGAGTTAAAAATTAATAGAAAACTTTCTTTATCTGCCTTTTTACAGCGAAAGAAGAAAAAAAAACATAAATATCTCGAGATTTAGCGTTCCGCATGTGACATTTCGCAGCCAAATATCATGGAATGACCCCTAAATATTCAATACAAAGTTGTCATTATGTTCGCAAATTTAAAAATTAAAAACTCTCAAACTTTGAGTTCAATTTGGTATATATTCCTTGTAATCTCATTAAGATATGGGGGTCATTGATGTTACTCAACATGCGAACCATTAGCATCGTTAAGAATATGTGTTCGATACTCAATTTTCCATCAAATTTCTTCAAATGTATCAGGAGTTAATCGAGCTGATATCATCTTTTACGCATTCCTATTTCTGTTGAATTATTTGGTTTTGGTGCTTAATATTTTTATAAGCCCCCTCACGAATCTTGGAGGAATAATGCTCTAATTTATTATAAACTATGAAAATAGTTTTATAACACGATATTTTGCCATGATGATGATTTTAATACTAAATTCAAAACTGAAATTTAATAGAGCCTTTTTTATATTTGTATTTGAATACACCCATGCACACATTTCATGTGTACATATGTATAATATTTAAAATGTATGCATGTACTTAGATTAAAAGTTAAAATGTAAAACGATAGAGCCGATTTTTTTCTTTCTTTCTTTTTTTTTCAATAATAATGGAGAGTTACTTCTTTTGTTAAAATAGAAAATTTAGAAAGAAATTTTAAAATTTTACAGAGGGTAATCTCCTTTGAAAATCTTATTGAATGCGTAGTCTGCTTCCAGAATACTTAAGATATCAAGTATATGCCACAGCCTGGTTAAATTCTATGGAGCATGCTTTGAAATGCTCTCCCCACAGCTAAATTTACCTCAAACTTAACAGCACTAAAAAACGCGCTTTAACAAAAAACAAGAAAAAAAGCCATTTTATAGCTCTCCTCTGCAGTTTAGCCCATTGCATAGAAAGTAACGATGGCAGCACAAAGAGCAGACAAGGGGGGGGGGGGGGGTATTTAATGGAGTCTGGAGCTGGAGGGACAATTGCCCCTTCATGGCTGTGAGAAATTAATGTTGGTTTTTCTTGGTTTTCGATAGAGTATGCATTGAGAATATACTCTTCTCCCCCCCCTTCCGGAAAATTTGAAATGACGGGTATATTATTTGGATCTATGGATCACATGACTCCTTACGGTTAGTTCTTATCATTCCAATAGCAGAGACTTTTTCAAGCAAAACATTTAATGCATTTTCGTGCTTAGTCTTTTTTCTTTAGCTCCAAAGATTTCAATAATGTCCTTAATTAAGGATGTGCAGTACATCCATAGCACATTCAGAAAATTCTATTTCCTGAAACAATGTCTGTAAAACTACCGCTTTTATTGTTAGTATGTTTTGTTTTATTTTCGTAGAGATTGTTAAATAGTGTATTTTAATGCATTTATAAGATTCATGTATTGATTTTTTACTGTGTGAGCTACCATATCGGTCATCAAAACTGTACGGACACCTCTTATTTATTTATTTACATTTGATCGGTTTCTCTCTGGTTCCAAATTTTGTCGTTCTTTCGAATTGGTCTCATTTATTTTGCTGAACCGCAAAATTAATGTTATTGTAAATATATCTTGTACATAAACCTATTTATTACTGTGTTTAAGATTTTAGTAAGTAGTACACGCGCATAGCATTATGCTTCTTATACAAATGAATAAAAATAATGGCTTCCGATCACAGACATGAGAAACTAGCGAACCGGTTCCCATGTCTATGTGTCCGATCGAGTAGTTTCTTTTAAATAGACACACTAGAAATGGTTGGGATAGTGGAACTCCTTTTTAGAACAGTTCGTTTTTGAAGCCTTATACTAAACTTTTGAAACAAAAAAGAGTTAAACTTATTGACATTTCAGCCAGTGAGAAGCAAAGGGATGTAAGTGGCAAAATTCAAAATTTAGAGATAACCAGTACGCATGGTAGGTGAACTTCTCCTCTGTCTTTGGGCAAAAGATGGTACTATTAGTCCTGGTAGTTACTGCTATACAGCATGATTTAGAAAAAAATTTCAATGAAAGCCTACCTAGGAGGTTATCTTTAAATGCGTTTTACTCAAAACTTGAAAATGTCCTTTACATCCCTTTGCTTCTCACTGCCTCATTTCATCTTGGACTTTATAAAAACAAAAGTTCAGCTTTATTTCCTAAAATAACGCTTTAAATATTCTTAACGATGTTTTTTTCTTTTTTTTTTTTTAAATCAGATGCGTGTTCACGTATCCCATACGAAGGGGTAAGTGCCCCCCCCTCACCCCCAACGTTTTAGGGTCATTCTCCAGAAAACGTAACTTTTGAACACAAATATTTTTCAATTTCGAAACCTTTTGTTTTCTTTTTTTTTTTTCACTCTTACATGAAGGTGTTACCTACTAGAAGTAACCATAAACAATGGCCCAGCTAAGTTCCAATTATTTTACTCATAAATTTAAAAAAAAAAATTAAAAAATACCTATTTCAAGGAAAAAAAAAAGGAACAAACTTTTAATATTTAAAAATCGAGACCAATATAATGTCTAACGATAAGTAGTAATTTTGTTAATTGTTAATTTAATCAGCTATTTTAATGATTAGTGGGAACATAATACTAAGCTCTCTTAATTAAAGTACGGCTTAATTATTGTTTCAAATGTATGTTAAAAAATAGTATTTAGTAAATTTGATGATATACTGGCAATTTATTGGTAGAATGCCTATAATTGATATATTTCCCCTCCGTCATTTATTTTCACCTCAGAAGTAATGACATTGATAAGGTCTGTCACGGAGCTGAGGAATTTTCCATTAATATAGGCCCAATAGATACATTTTTCAGGGAAAAAATAATTTTCTTCGTTGCTACAATCTGCGCAGGTTAAGCATATGAAAACAGGTTCACTTCTTTTTACTTCCTTTTACAAAAAAGGAAGTATTGTATTCGCGAAAAAATTTTCACCCAAAAATCGACCTTAATTTCCAATTTGCTCACCCCCGAATGAATGAGTTTTTTTTTTTCAACTCGACCACACGTGGATAAGTGCCTAAGAACGTACAGACACGCAAAATATCCATTTTGACGATTCCCGAGTTAGTTACAACGAGTTTTCTCGTGACGTTTGTATGTACGTATGTATGCATGTGCGGATGTATGTTGTATAACTCAAGAAAGTTGTCCAAGAAAGTTGAAATTCGGTACGCAGACTCCTAGTGGGGTCCAGTTGTGCACTTCCCTTTTTGGTTGCATTCGGGTGTTTTTAAGGGGGTCTTTTGCCTCTTTATGGGGGGAAATCATTGTTAATTTCGATGTAAACTCAAGTGGTGTTACAATTTGGCGGACACTGGGCAATATATCGCCAGTCTTTTGGTCGCCAAGTTTTGTCGCCAACTTGGCGACAAATTTGGCGATTTTTTTTAAAAAATCTGATTTCAATTTAGCCACTGTTGGTGATATTTAGAGAGTAAACTATTGAATCACGTTAAAATTACCAATAATGGGAAAATGACGTTAATTTGGAGTAAAAGGAAGTCATGTGAGGCGCACATCAGCTCGTTTTGCGTTAATTTACATCCCTGAAATTCAAGTTCACGGAGGTGAGAAGTCAGAATAACCACACTAAGTTTTTAAAGCAAAACGTATCTTCTTGTTTTTCGACAAAAATCTTACAACTTCAACTATGACTGAAAATAAGCCTTGTATCATGGAAAATAAAATTTAATTTCATTACTGCCACGTGTTAATGAGGAATGGTATTTTGTGCTTAGGTAATGGAGGTAAGAATTTATTGTGACATATGACTCCTTGTCCTACTAAAACGAACTAAAACACAATATTAAAAAATTAAATGTACTTAAACGTTTAGTATTTGAGACATTTGCGAAAGGAATAATAAATAAGTATATACTTTTAATTAAACAAGTTATTAAGCAACATAAACAGTCACACGAGGTGTGTGACATGCCACGGAGGTGAGAATTCTCATGTTGTGAGTCAAAAAATATACTAAAATAAAAATTGTTCTTAAAAAATTGTTGGTAGGTTTAAATAGATATATTTTTGATGAAATTAAAAATCATTGTTAAATGAATTGTTCCTTAACGTTTTTACTGTAAAAGGCGTGTGACAGAAAAGTTACACTTTTTGAAGAATGACCCTTTGACTTAAATTGAATCAAGCTTATGTAAAAAGTGTTGTAAGTCAGTTTTACTTTATAAAGTATAAATTTTTAGTATGAAATATTTTTTTAGCAAATGTATCTATTTTTGAGATATCTACTGACATTTAAATCTGTATGATAGAAAATTGACAAAAAGCCGAGAATTACATCTGCGAAATTTATCTAAAGTTTATAAGCGCATTTTTTATTTTTACATAAAAAGCAGTGTTGAACAAACGTGATACATGTGATTAAGATAAATTTTGATAAAATAGCGAACATTATAGAAAGGTGAAATATAAATTGAAAACACTAAATGGCAGCGTCTATTAAAATTGGTTGAGGGTTCACTGCGCATTATCACTTCATCCTAAGTAGTAATTCCAACACCATCTGCATTTGGTCAATAAAAAGTGGTACTATATCTGTCCTTTATAGCAAATTTAGCAGATTTTTAAAAAAATATTTATCATCAACTTACAAAATTACAGCTACACAATACTTAATGGTTCTCTTTGATGCAAGTTTCACAAATGAAAAGTTCATCAGTTTTTACATTTTTTGAAGCTGAACTATTAGCTTCTTCTAAGCCTTTATAATTATCTTGTATTTCACGCATAGAAATTTCTTCATCAGAGTTGTTTTTCATTTTAAAATCGTCACAGTTATGAGCGGACTCACTTAACCATAGTAGGGAAAATTTAAGGGGTAAATGAAACCCGTCTTGTTAGGCACTTATCAATAATACTTTGTGTAAAAATTACTATTTATTTTAGGTTAAACAATACATAAAAGTTCAATGAACATTAAAAAGATAATTAATACTAACCTGGAAACACTTCTTTAAAAAAATTGCTTGAACTCCCTAAAAAATATTTTTAGGACATTTTATTTGATTTGAGTTCTATAACCCAAGGAAAAGTTACATGAAGCGCAAATGTATCCAAAACCAATAAATGATGAAATGTGACATGATCAATGTAAAAAATATATAAAAGCCGTATATATATATATATATATATATATATATATATAAGCTTTTGGAGGGACACGCTTACACCAGTGGGTAACTTACCCAACCAACCCTATCGAATTTTGTAACGGAATTTTTTGAAATTTTTATAGTTGCACCATTCATCTAAAGACTAATTTATACTGAAGCTAAACAGCTTCACATACATAGAGGACTGCACATAAAGCGCCTTGCCTCTGGATACACGTAGAAAATATTTACAACACAAGAGAAGGAATTACCACTCTGGGCACCGGCGGGAATCGAACACATTACCTCCGGTTTAGAAGACGAAGCTTCTACCACAGAGCCACGGAGGCCCCAAATATTTTTATATGGGTTACTAACTTTCAGAGGAAGAAATTTATTGATGCTATGTCTCGGTGTGCGAATCTTAATGTTGTCAATCTTAGCGCAAACTCTGGAATTCGAATACATAATTTTCTGCAAATTATTCAAGAAAAAATAAGTAATGCAAAAGAACACAAAAACCATACCAAATAAGGATAAAAAAAGAAAAACATAAATAAGGGATTGATACGTTGTCAGGGGGAAGACCAATCCATTTATTCACAAGGCTTTTTCTATTTAGCACGAGGGAAGGTCCCAAAAACATGCTAAAGTTTATGTATCTATATGTTTTTAGGAAACACATGAAATATCGGTTGTATTTTACATAGCTTATTTCATTCAATTTTCGAAAAAAAAATATTTGTATTTGAAATGTATTGCGTGTATTATATATATATATATATATATATATATATATATATATATATATAGAGAGAGAGAGAGAGAGAGAGAGAGAGAGAGAGAGAGTAGAATGAAAGAAAAGGAAAAAAAAGAAAATACGACGAAAAGGTGCTAACGATCGATGATAGCATCTTGGGGTAAAATATCCATACTGTCTTCAATCTTGTTTCTTGTCTGATGTTTAAAACAATTATGAACAGGAGAGATTATTCTTCGATCATAAAAGAGATGATTATCGAAGAAGTGACTGGGTAGGAAAGCTTTCACAATCGAGTCTAAGAGAACCGTTCGCCTGATTTCCCAACATTAAATCATCGTTATTGTGGTCCAGCTTATCATCAATTCTGAAGTTATTTGGTCTGCGCTCTACAGAATTATAGGAATACGAGATACAGATGAACGGTATGCTTATACTGAGCAAGATGTGACTAGAAAATCGAGGAGATATCCATCGTAGATTGCGAATTGAGCATTATGGTATTCATCGTTTCAGGGTGATTTCTGGAATGCATTGCTGCAAATAATGAGCTGGTTAAATTGATTTTAATGGATTCCGAGCTTCAAATTATGTATGATGAATTCCAGCCTTTTATAAAAAGCAAAAAAGATTAAAGTAATTTCAGCTGCTAAGATAAAATATTTCAGAATGAGCATTTCGACAAGAAAACCGTTTTAAAGATTTAAATCACGTGGAGAAGTTTCATAACATTTCTAACATATATTTGCGGTCAGTGGTGGATATAAAGTTTTGATGAAGTTTATTAAGAAAGCCGGAAACTAAAATGACGTGGTGAAAAACAGGTGGAGAAACAAGTTTTGCAAACTTCATAAAATTGGAATAAATTTTGTATGTATGATGCATATGTCTGTAGATACTCGTACATAGATGGAAACTATGGATTTACAAAGGAAAGTCTCCATTCTGAATTTTTTACAGATGACAGTCTAAAAGATTGGAACAAGATTTGTAATTTTAATTACCTAGAAGCGTTTTAATTAAATTAAGCGTTTTTACCTAGAAGCGTTAAGCAAATCAAATGTCGCAAAAGACAATATCAAAAAACACGTACAAGTGAACATTTTTGAAAAAATATTAAACTGCTTCTACGTAAGCTTTGAAATTCAGCGATCAGTTACATTTGTTTTGTTAAACACTCTCACACCTTTGCATACAGTGGTGGTCAGAATTATAAGGACAGCAAGGATATTGCACAGAAAAAAAAAAAACTGAAATAATTCACTGAAATTACAAATGCCTTTTTACGCTAGAAATCATTGTGGAAAAACAAAACCTTTGAAAATATAAATGTTTGTCCTGAAAAATCCTAGTAATCAATAATGTCCCCTTTTTTTCAAGCAGTCTTGATGTCATGGAAGTTGAAGAACGTTCTTGGAAATTTTTATCCTGACTTTTTCGACTGAGAAAATAAGTTTGCTTGTGAGAATGCTTATTTCAATATTGAATTCCATTTTTCATACTTCGGGTACCAGAATGCGTCACAAAGCTTCCATTAAACTTAGATCAAGCCTTTTGTCCGACCAGTACAGTAATTTCACGAAATAAGCATCAAGCAATGATTTGAGAAACGTGTAACTAGGCATTATCCTGGTGGAACAAATTGTTTAAACTCGTAATTAACGACGTTTTTGGTGAAACATATTTCTCAGTACATCAACATTGCTCTCAGAATTCATTCTGTCCCACACAAAAATATTGGCATATTTTTCGTCCGTTGCGAAACTTTCTCAGACCATTACGAGCCGCCTCTTAACGTACGCTTTGAGATTTCTTCCCCTTCACAGAAATCATAAAAGATGTAGCAAAAACTATCTAGTCCATCCTAATTAAAGATTTTCTCATCAGAAAAGATTACACTATCCCACTTTTTACCCATAACAACACATTTTTGGCTCGCTTAATCCTCGGTCTCTTATTAACTTTTTTAAAAGTAGGTTGTGACATTAGTTTCACATAATGCTGCAAGTTTTTCGCTTTTTGTAAAACATGATGAACATTTCGAAAACTGCATCGTAACTTGAATTTCCATCTAATATCTCTTGATGTTTGTTTTTTGGAGCAAGCTTGCCTTATGTGTTTCACACGTACAGAAATAGATTTCCTACCTGTTCGTCTTTGTGGTCCTTATTTGAGGGGATTTTTGAAGAAGCTCGAAATGATCGATCAGTCAGATTTGTTGTTATTTGACGTACAGTAAGTCGTTAAGTTTTTCAAGCAACCACTTTACTTTTCTCAAATTCTTTAAGTTCAATAACTAAGGGTATGACTGCAAAAATAGAATGTAACATCCCCAATCGCTTACTAAGCATTTATATCGTTAGGTAATGCAGAACAAAAAACAATCAACTTTTGCTTTTCAGAACAAATAAATCTAATTGTTCTTATAATTTTGTCCGTATAACAGGTATGTTTAAATTCAAACTTCATTCTAGGAAAACGAAATTCTAATGCATTTCCATCAAAAGTAATAAAAGAAAGTTTATTTTATCATTAGCTTCCAGTTATAAAATTGCATAACTTTCCGAGCAAATGCAGCCATGATTTGGGGATTTTTCTTTTGTCCTTATAATTTTGACCACCACTATATATATATATATATATATATATATATATATATATATATATATATATATATATATTAGGGTAGTCCTTATTTGTATGGGAAGAAATTTTTTTCGGAATTCAACAAGTGACGCCCCCTAGTTTTGTGACACCATAATAAAAAGTAACGTGTGCAAAATTTAAACTCGATCTGTCAATAATAACACGTGCCCCTAGGCCGTTGAACTTTAACGCTTTTGATAATATTCCCACAAATCTTCGAGTTTTTACTTCAGACCCAGTACATCATTTTTCTTAAGTTTGCAAAATATTTTTACTGTGAGGTAGCACTAAAATTAATCTTTTTAATTACTTTATCTAAAGATTTTACGTTGAATAAGAATAAAATAATGCTTAGAAACTTTCCGTAATAGTACGCTTTTCTCAATGTATCTCCATAGTGTGTATTTTTTTCCGATAGTCTTGGACGGTCTGTAAAATAAATTGCTTTTTGACTCATATTTCGTAAATTAGTTGTGAAATTCTTCGATTAATTGTGCTCCTCTTTCAGTTGTATCATTCACAATATTCAGTATTTTAACGATCGCTCTTCCCTTTAAATAGCTTCCTTCATTTTGCCGTGAATCAGGATCAAATAGGAAATAATCTTTTAGTATTTGTAACTTATCAAACAGTTTTATTGACTCGTAATTGATTCTATAAAGAGGAAGATCTTTACTAAGAAAGTATTCCAAATCACTACTGTTATCTGAAATTTGTGAAACAGTCATCAGACAAGTCTTTCTTATTACAAGCATTTTTTGGACTAGTCTTTTCCTATCTTCAAAGTTAATTCCGTCAGCCACTACGGACAAAGCTACTAGTTTATCCCCTAAATACCATAAGTGATTTATGAATTTTCCAATCACTGCTTCTGATGCATGTTTGTCGACATTTTGAACGCTGCTAGTGGTTCAGAAGTATTATATTATTCAAAGGAGCCTCGATTGGGTTGCTGCAAAAAACCATATCTTCATACAGCATTTAATTGTAAAACAGCTTTGTAAAATAGCACTGAAGGTCTTTCTTTTCATGTAAGGTCAATTTAAATTGTTTCCTAAACATAAAAATTTTCAAACAGAAATTCCTTTTGCCACCCATGTGGCTCAGGGATAAGCTCCAGGTTGCCGAAAACATATCCCTGTAGGAGGAAATTCACCAGGAAATATTATTACAAGTTATGAGAATTCTCTGTAATCTTTCTCAATTTCGCTTTTTACGAATAATAATATGTCATCAACTTCGTCTTTTAGAATTTAAGTGGTATGCGTACTTGATAGAAATGTTATAAGTTCTGAATGATGGAGATCTTTCCACAAAATTTTGAAGCGCTTAAATAATTGAATATCTGATCTAGAACTAAGAAAGGCAAGAACTTCTCTAAGGACACACTCTGCAGTACGATTTCAAGTGCATGATGATGGCAATCCAAATGTAATATATCACTGTTCAGGTTTTTGCTCTAAAAAATTGCATGCACAATTTATACGGTTGGTATTGCAAGTCGTTGTATCAAACATTACGGCTAGAACAGTTAGCAATAAAGAGCTATCATCTAAGATATCATATACAACTGAAGAAATATCTAAGGAATTCCGATTAGCTGTTCAATATTAGGACCTGAAGCTATCACGGTAATCCTGTCGGCGTTCTTTTTCCAGTTACATCTGGATGTAGCTTTGTATCCCAGTGAATAACTACAAAATCTAAATTCATGAAATTTCATTTTACCTCTCGAAGGTTTTCTTTTGCTCTCTTAAGAAATGTACGATTGATCACTAGGTCATTTAGATTTAAATTTACTGCATCTACATAGACTGTAAATAAATGAACAACATCTTTATCCCTAATATGACATTTGTCTAACAGTGATGAAAGGCGAGCAGATATCAATAGTTGTCAAGCTTTTTTGCATTGTGGCAGACCAGCTGTAGAAAACAAAAGTTCAACAGGTTAGGATAGATACCCATTTTGGTTTCTAAATCTTGTAAATCGCAAGAATTTGATGATAATAAAGAACTATCTAGTGAAATAGAAGAAAATTAATTTAAAGTATAGATTTCTACATTGTTCCGATCTGAATATATATATATATATTTTAATTTATACTTTAGCTATGGAAAATACAGTATTTTACAGGAGTAATCGAGGATTTTTCGAAATTTATATTTTAAAAATTAAAAATTGCATAAACATTTAGGTATGTTTATAACTAAAGAACAGCGAATTAAAATATAATTGCAATTACTTATATTTATAGCATTGAAACCTTGCGACTCTATTTGCCACACCTGTTACATACACAGGGAATTTTGTAAATCAACAACCCCAAAGCCTGGAGGAGGCAATTTGTTGTTGTCAAAGATCGTTCATTAATGGCCTAGGTCATTCATTAATAGCCTATAGAATCCCTTGTGTCCATCTTGATTGGAAGAAACGTTCCCCTGCCGCTGGGTCGGAACAAGCGCAGAAGAACGATATGCTTGACCCAAGGCCATTGGTGTACATTTTATTCTCTGTAGCATGTTAAATTTTACACCTAGCAGCACCTATTGGAGTTCAAAATTACTTTAAATATAAAACGTTAGAATATCTTTACATAAAAATTAGAAAATCCGCAATTTTTTTTTCGAAACTCAAAAAAGGAGGCCCTAGGGGCACGTGTTAATATTTAAGGATTGACTTAAAATTTTGCTAGGATCATGTATTTGTACAATGGAACAAATTGAGGGGTAGTCGCGTAAAATATCTGCAACTTCAAAAATAAGGACCACCCTAATATATATATATATATATATATATATATATATATATATATATATATTTTATATAATATATATATTATATATATATATTATATAATATATATATATATATATATATATATATATATATATATATATATATATATATATATATATATATTGGAAAAGTTTAAAGGATACTTTCTCTCTCTCTTTTGATCCCTAGGTAAAATCATCAACGTTTGTTATAAAAGTTGATTATTTATAACTATTGCCAAACATAATATGAAGAACAATCGTAGAGAGGGGGAAAAATTTCTTCTCAAAAATTTTGTCATGCTTTAAATGAAAGGGAGTACTAAAATATGCAAGAACCAATAAGTTTTATTGGTATTTATTAATCAAAACAAATTATTTCCTTCCTTAATAAAAAATTACGTTCTTATGCTTAAATACTGACATTTAAAATAATAATTTATTTAACATGTTATTATTTTATATCAAATTGTAATTTCAAAGTTTTATTGTAAAATTTTCAAAAAGACGAAATCAACTGAAACTGCTGGCAAAGATAAAACAGAAAAAACTAAGAGCAAACCATTTTCCTTTTCGTCTTTCAATTTAAAAAACTTCTATATAACAAATGTAAATTGAAAAATTATCTTAAGAATCTGTCCACAAAAAATCAATGTTGATCAGACATAACAATAGAAATGGATTTGCATTTTAAAGAACGTTAACTATCTAGTGTGTTTTTTTCTCTGATGTTTTTCAAGATTTATTGGAAAACTCTATTAATATTTAAAAAATGTATTTTGCGATATCAAGCAATTATTTTTATGCATAATGCGAGACCGTAATTTATGCATAAATTCCTTTATTTTCATATTATTAATTCAGTGCATCCCAGCTCATAGCAAAAACAGGCATTTTTTGTTTTTTCGAAATGCTGAAAAACTTTTCTATTCTCATTAAAATATTATAACTAATTGTTAAAGTAGTTTTAATGCAAAGCATTTTTGCTTCTAGAGCAAAGTTTACAATGGTAGTAATTATTTTTGTCTATATTTTTTTACTTATGTACAGATTCATTAAAACTATGACAAAAAATTTTTTAATTAATACGTACCTTTTTGATGCAGATTTTAGACTCTGACAACTTATGCAGTGTGTTTTATTGGAAATAAAACCAGCTATCTTCTTGAGCAACATAAATAATTCAAATTTCATGCAATTTCTTCCTTGATTTGTTCTTTGTTCTCCTAGATTTGTCTGATTGTAAATCACATGCTCAGTATTAACTTTAAATTTTTGAGGGTTAAAAGTAATTATTTGGGCGATCTAAACAATCTACAAACCATGAAACAAACTTCAGCTTGAGTATTTTTTAATCGCTTTAAGCTGGTGTAAAAGATGAAAATGTAGAAGGAATTATTTTTTCCTATATTTTAGCAGAATTAGTGAACTTTTTTAATATGTTGAATAAAAAAAAACAACACAGAAGTTTATTATTAGCAAAGATACTTTCTTGACGATTACAAACTCAGTACACAATTAGCATTACAGAAGTGGGATCAAGAAATCGCAGCAAACGGGAGCAAAAGACTATTTTATGCTTTATGATCATGCCATTAATACGTGGAAGAACGATATCAAAGATAATGATCATAGAAAGAGAAAATTAGATGTCAAAGTGAATCATTATACAATAATGAAATTCATTTAAATTGCATATTAATCATCGTTTTACCAAACCTGCATCATTTTTCTGACATTCATTTAAAAAAGAGGTGCAATAGGATATTTCCTCTAAAACATTTGAAAGCATGTTTTTTTTTTCCTATGGTCTACTGAAACTCAGGGTAAACATTTTGCAAGTATTAGTTCCGAGCAACTGAGCAAACATCATTATACGCTTACAATTTTCACTTTTATACAGCCCCTTGTGCCGTTTTGAAGAACTATAGCGTATTAAAACTAATCCACCTCAATAGTTAGGGGCTGTCTACAAATGATATCACGCTTTAAGGTGGGCAGGAGGATTCGCGAAATAGTGAGTTAGAGACAAGGGGAGGGAGGGACAGACAGGAAATGTGACGTCATGAATGTTTTATGTTAGAAGAATAAGTTAATGGTTTTTAGAAGAATAAGTTAATGAAAATACTTTGACATGTGAAAAAGTTGAGGAGGGGGTTTGGTGAAGTGTAACAATTTGTGAAAAAGGTGGGAGAGATCAAAAAAAAATGTGTAACATCATTTGTAGACAGCCCCTTATGCCCTCGGGCTGTTCGAAAATAATACCGCACTTTTTTTCTCAATATTTTTATCCCCCCCCCTTCGTTAAAAAGCTTTAAAATTCACCATTCCCTCTACCCCCTCGTCACATGTCACGCTTTTATTACATAAACATAAACTTACAGTTCTAAAACATAACACTGCGCTTTACATCATATTTCTCTTGTAGGAGTGATATTGGTGTGACTAGGAATATTTTTGCCTGTTCTTAAAATGTTCTAACTGTAACCAAAATGTATGTTGTCACAATTTTTCCTATCCCCATCCTCCCACTTGTCACAAACTCTCACAATTTCACGAACCCCTTCCCTCTCAAAAGGTGACATCAGTTGTGAGCGGGCCCTTAGATGTTTGAATCTTAATTTTAGCAACTTTCTGTACTTTTCTATCGCAGTTTTCTTAATTTCTTTGCTACTTTCTTTGATGTGAAGTAATTAGTATTAGTAGCGAGTTGCTTCTTGAACTGTTTCTGTGGGAATTGTTAAATGTTTTGCAGCTTGAATAAAATGGCATAAAAATAATATGTTACCTACTCTTCTCTGTAATGAGGAAGCTGTTTCTGCATATTACAAACTCATCGTTTTATGCTTGTACCTTGTGAGCAATTATGAAAGTCACTGGCATATTTTGAAGTATTCAGCAGTCAAACAAGTAATTTCTTAAACATTTTCAGCATAATAAAATCAGAAAACATCAAAGCGAAATGCTAATTACTTCGGAAAAGAGAATGGGAACATTCCTCCCTTTCTCTTTAAGAGATTAAATTAGGAACATCGACTGGTAAAGGCAATTTAAATCATATTTGTGTGTAATGTTCCAAGTTATTTGACTTTGGAAATATTTCTGGCATTCAAAATTTGCAGGGATAAAGCATTTTTAAATTTCATATTTCTTTTTGTACCATTTAAATGGATCAAACAAGTAAAGACGCACAAATTAAATGTTTTGTAAATAATCGATGTGATTTTCGCGGGAACTTTACTTCGTATATGCAAATAAAGCGAAGCTCAGTGGCTTAGTGGTAGCGCTTCGCGCTTCCACGCCGCAGACTAGGGTTCAATTCCCGGGTTGGACACTGTCAACTTAGCCTTTCGACCACTGAAGTGGGCGATGATGTGAGTACCAGGCGTGCTTGGAAATTAAACACTGGGAGTTATTTTTCGGCTGACCACCTAACCGAAACACCTGCTCTTGCACCCCAAAGTCTCACGAAAGCTAAGATGTTCCCAGTATCGTAGATCGGCCCCCATGGGCTGTTGTGTCACTGAGTTTTGTATGTATAAGTTCATAATTTTAGCAGTCTTGTGTGAGTTTGTGGGAGGCTGCTCAGTTCGGCCCTACTGTTCAGTATTTTATACTGTTCGCCTGAATCATCAGACTGATTGAAAAATAAATCCTAGTCATTACTTTTGCAAATCCTCCCCCCCTCCACCTAAAAGACATCTATGCCTTGAAATTTAAGACGCTTTTAAGCAATTGGGATTGGAGCAAAGAGTTGAAAGTGTCATAAAATGATTACAAGTTCCGTTTACGTCATTCCATTGAACGTGAATGAATCTTATCAAAATTCTTCATTGAATATTGTCCGGGTATAGAGACAGAAAAGCAGACGAAGAAACGGCCCTTTATTAGTTGGACTTGTGCGGTTGCGTTTAAGAAGATTATTATTATTATTTAAAAACTGCTGCTCAAAAGTATCGAAGGAAGAAATGAACTTGAACTTGATTATTTTGAGAAAGCCATTGTCAAAAATGACATTATCTTAAAAAGTGCGTAACTATAGATGTACATTATCTTTAACTCATTCTCGAGTAATTCAAGCTTTTGTATCATTTCTTACCTTTTGTTTGATTTCTTACTTTAAGAGTAACAAAATGGTTGCTTCTTAAGTCGTTATGTCACATAAACGAAAGCGGTTGCCTGTTCATAGCTAGCATATTACAAATGGACGGAAATTTTAACGGCTATCTGAGATCTGCAACAAGTTTAATGAGCACTGAATCTGCGCATGATGACTAGCAATTTATTTCGTAATATGAAGCAGATAGATAGCAGAAGCATATGAGTGCCAAAATTAAAAATTTGGAGATAATCAGTACAAATGGTGGGAGAACTTCTCCTCTGCTTTAGGGCAAGAGATTGTACAAGTAGCTCTGGTGGATGTTGCTATACAGCATGATTAAAAAAAAGTTAATGTAAGCCTACCTAGGATCTGATCTTGAAACGCGTTTTACTCGAAACTTTAGAAGGTCCACTTTTAATCCCGTTGCCTCTCATTGCTTCATATGTTCTTAAGAATTTTCTTGCACCTGGTCTTTCCCGTTATAAATCCGTTCGAGACATTTGTTGCGCCAGGATATGGTCAAGTTTAGATCATATCTCACGATCAATGTGGTGTTTTATTGTAACCAACTAACCAGGGATGCCAAAGCTTATGTCCGCCCCTCCCTCCCAAGATATTGGATCTTTAATTGAGAAATTGAGTTCCAAGAATTTTGTTTGAAATTCTCGGGTTTTGGGTTCTATTGATGAAAAAGATATATTTATTGAATAGTTTAATGATAAAACATATCTTCACTAAAATATAATTTTGACTAAGCAGTCTAGAACAGAGGTTTCTTTTATGCATATACTGTAACTATGTAAAAAGACTACGTTGGGAAGAAACGAAAAGAATAATAATAAAAAGAAAACACTCCTCTGCTCTAGTCCAGAACGCAATTTTTCTCTTTACGTCGTTAATCTTTCCTGCCTATCTGTCTTGTACTACCTGTATAATTGTGTTAATACATTAATAAAACTCCTTTTTTCAGCAGACGGTTGCTGCGCCATTTTTTGAGATATTATTCCAAACAAGTAATTATTGAAAAATCAGTTTAGATATTTATTAACCTTTTTTTTTTACTTTATCATTTTTAAGATCAATAATCGACCAGCTACAGCAGCAACAATTACAAAATAGAATTGATAAATTCAAAGAGTTTTGAGTTTTGGGAATCTCCCTTTAGCAGCTTTGCAACTGACGGAGCTCACATCCAAGGTATCTTTCGCCGCTAGACACTTCTATATCGTTTCTCCTAAGACCTGCATTTGTTTGTTTGAATGGAATAAATTAATACTTCAAAATAAAACAGTTGGCAGTTTTGTTTACAATTTTCGCTTTTCTATGTTCTTATAATTTTCGTTATCACATCTTATTTGGTTCGGTTCCGAAAATTGCAAAGCATATTTGGGTGATTCCACGGTCACGTGCGGACAATCTGGACTAAATTTTCCTTATAAATGAGTTATTCCACGTCAACTGACCTAATTTTTCAAAACGTCCCCACTCGACCATCTCCGAATAGGATGAAATTTTATAAAGGTATAGAGATGCCTTTGAAACTAACCTATGCAAATTTTCAGCTACCGAGATTCAAATCCTGAGGATCTAGAATCTTCCAAAAAAAAGACCCAAAATAGCGGATGTGCTTTTTGTGACAAATTGCCATCTTTAGCCAAAGTTTGTAGAGAAATTTATCTTCTTCCTGGAAGTTTGAAATTTTAGAAGCATAAGTTACAATTGGCTGTTAATAGGGGAAACTATTGTACCTTGGACCACTTCTAAAACTTTTTGGTTTTCAAAAAAAGAATGTGTTATTTTTGTGGTTTTTAGTTATTAAAACTTAACTTCAAACCTTTTTGAATAAGTAAAAAAATATTTCGGATTATAAAAAAATATTTTTCTATTTTTGTATATTTTTCACAAATTTTATGTAATTTGGTCCATGGTACATGATGTTCGTGTACCGTGAGACAGACCTCCTGTACTTGCTTAACTGCATAACTTACGTTGTATTCAAGTTTATTGGACCCACTTTCATTCAACTTTCTTAAGTGCCTAGTAATGGTTGACCTGCTCACTTTGAATACTTTTTCGGCTTTTCTAAAAGTCATTTTTTGTCAGGATCATTACTTCTTACTGCTTCAATAGCAATGCCTCAACATTACTGGATCCCTTTTAATTCCAGTTTTACTTCGAGGCATGATGAAATCCTACCTAAAAAAAAAAACAATCACTACAACCTATTGTACCTTTTGCACCTTGATCCAGTGGTTCAAGGTACAAGGAGCTTGGTTTCAAGGTACACGAGGGTGCATGTTTATACAAAAGTGGCTACCCTAACCTGACAGCTACGCAAAAAGTAAAAACTAAATGTTGAATACACTTACCGAGAGATATAATGGTCAGTCAGTTGGGTAACACTAGTCTTTAAAAGTCCAATTTCATTTCAGTAACACTAAAATTATTTACTTTTGTTTGCACAAATCACAAAACAATCACTGTCAACATAAAAACTGGAGTTTTAACCTACAACTCACTCTGGCAGGTGGAGAGACTGTCATGACTGCTACCGTGATTCCTCACTAGGTAAAAGTAAAGCTTTGGATTGAGGGCTTTAGGTAAAAGCGCTAGCTGATTAGAGTGCATGGCGCAAGGTACACCACGGTCAAAAAAAGTACAACAGTCTCCCCTACACTCATTTATTTTTGTGAATTTGAGCTCATTAGATTTTTTTATAGCACGCGTGTAAACTCGTGAAAAAGCGCGGTGGGAAATTTTTTTCCTGGATTTTAAGTTGTCATAAAATTAGAAAAAAAGTAATTCAAAGGTTCGTACTTCGTGATTATATTGTAAAAACACTTGTTTTTAATGGATTACAGTTGCAGAGCTTAAATATCTATTTTCGAAAAGATATTGTCATCCAAAGTGGCTATCAAAACCATTCAAGTAAAAAAAACCTATTTTCAAAACGCTGTAGCTCAAGTTAGTCATCTCGCATCTTCTTTTCGTTTATGCCACTAGAAAGAATGCAGTCTGCTTCCTGAACATGATATTTTCCTGTTTCTGTCATATTTAATTTAAAAAATAACTTTTTAAAACAGAAAAAAAAATTCTGACTAATAACAGTTGCAAAACCACTTATACACCGGTTTCGATGTTAATCACAATTCTTTATTCAATTTAGAATGATATTTTCTTGTAAACGACAAATAGTATTTCAAGCTCATTTTTTCATGCTGATCTAAAAAAACACCATCGAAAAGAAAATTTATTTTTATAGAAAATTATATGTTCTTTCTAATGGTATAAACGAAAAGAAGATGCAAGGTGACAAACTCGAGCCACAGCGCATTGAAAATGGGTTATTTTTCATGTGAATTGATAGTCACTTTGGATGGCAATATCTTTTAGAACATCAGTATTTGCGCTCTGCAACTTCTGTCCACTTAAAACCATGTATATTTGCAATAGAATTACCAAGTACGAGCCCTTGAATTATTTTTGTTCTTAATTTATGACATTCTAAAATCCAGGAAAAAGTTTCTCCACTGCGTTTTGTCAAGACTTTGCATGCGTGCTACGCACAAGTTAATGAACTCAAGCTCACAAAAATACTAGAACGTATTGAAAACCAAAAGTACTTTAAGTTCCTAAAATTTCAGACTTCCAGTGTGATAAAATTTTCCACAACCTGACCTTAGACGGGGCAAATCGTTACGACAGACATTATTTCAAGCCTTATTCGAATTTTTTGTTCTTTATTCGAAAAAACACCATCGGAGAAAAAACTTATTTTTATAGGAAAAAATGTGTTCTTTCTAATGGTATAAACAAAAGGAAGATGCGAGGTGCCAAACTTGAGCTACAGCGCTTTGAAAATAGACTATTTTTCACTTGAACGGTTTTGATCGCCACTGTGAATGACAATGTCGTTTCGAAAATCGATATTTAAACTCTGCAGCTATAACCCATTAAAAACAAGTGTTTTTACAATATAATCACGAAGTACGAACCTTTGAATTATTTTTGTTTCGACTTTATGACAACTTAAAATCCAGGAAAAAATTTCTCCACCGCGCTTTTTCCCCGAGTTTACACGTGCGCTATAAAAAATCTAATGAGTCCAAATTCACAAAAATAAATGAGTGTATTAACAGCCAATTGTACTTTAATATCCTAAAATTTCAGGCTTCAAGGATGATAAATTTCTCTGAAAACTTTGGCTAAAGAATGCATTTTGGGTCATTTTCTTGGGAGATTCTAGTTCCTCAGGATTTGGATCACGGAAGCTGAAAATTTGCATAGGTTAGTTTCAAAGGTCTACACCTCTACAAATTTTCATCCAAATCGAAGATGGTATAGTGGGGACCACTAGGTTACTTGACATGGAATGACTTAATACGTGTATACAATACAAAATAAAAAGGGCTGAAAGTTAAAAATTTGTTAACCTAGTAAAAGCACATGACTCGTGACTTTTCTTATTCAGAAATATATATATATATATATATATATATATATATATATATATATATATATATATATATATATATATATATATAAATTTTCTTCTTTAACTGTTATGCTTTGATGAAGTTTACGTGTCGCGTGTGGGACATACTTTTGGATGTCAGAGTTCTTAATTATACCAATACAAACCTCTGAATCAGTTAGTACAAAATTATTAACTTTTTTTGGCTTTCCTAGTCATTATTTTTTAGTGTTACTTTCAAATAAAATAATAATAGGCTACGCCACATAAAATCAGACATTTTGTCCCACACGTGACAGCTCTATATTTCGCAGCAAAGGTATCATTTAAAAAATGTAATAAACAAAAATGTTTGGCCTAAGAAATCACACATACACGTGTGTTTTCTTAGGCAAACGAATTTTGCTTATTACACGTTTTGAAATCAAATATAGATCTGTCACGTGCGGGTAGAAAATGTCTACTTTTCATAGAATGGCCCTTTTATGTTTTCAAAACAAGACAAAGACCGTTTTATGGTTTTTTCATCGATACACTTTTAAAACTGCAGGTTGTATGCTGCACATTTTAGGGTAAAACGTTGTAGCACCAGTGGCATCTCCGTAAGGGTGTCATTTGGCTATGTAATGGCACCCTTAAATTTGCCATTTGGTTTCATATGTCACCCTATGGCCCCTTTAAGGGTGCTATAGGTAATAAAATGGTCCCTCCAATGCTACAATGTTTTAGCCTAAAAATTACCATGTGCAACCCACAGTTTTAACAGTGTATAAAGGGGGGGAAGGAGTGGATGTTCTCCTTCTTTTAGCCAGTAACCATTTAAGAATAAGGCAAAGAATTTTAAAAATAGACTAAATTTAATGTTCGTTTTTTTTTTCCTTTTTTTATCTTTTTTTCAAACCGAGCTCGATCCATAAGCTATACTTTTGCAAATCAAAATATAATTGTTCATTCCTGAAGGTACGTGCTCCCTTAAAAATGCAAAAAAGGGAAATGCGCGGTCAACTGTGCTGTTTATGTGAAGCTGGTAAGCTTTGGGTATTTAATAAAAAAAAGTATAAAAATATTGCAGAAAAGTAGCAACTAACCAAATTTTATGACGCTACTTTGCGAAATTTCAACCTGGATATTCTAGTTTCGTCAAAGTATGCAATAAAAATTGTCTTGTTAATCAGATTTATAATGACTTTAGATTCGCAATTTTAAAGTTATGTCACAAAATCATGATTATTTTCCGCCTTATGTACAAATTTTAGCTAAAAAAATCGCTAGATTAAAGTTTCATTCACCCATTTTATCTTATAATATCCTTTAGGAGACCTGAGGCAGGTTGAGTAAAATTTCATCTATAGACAGAGAGAGAGAGAGAGAAAGGACATTTCCGTTCAGTCGTAAATAACCTGTGCAGCTATCAAGTACACTAATGGGAACTGATTTTCATTTTAATGCCCATTGACTCTCGAGAAACTAAGATGACTGCGGTCAAGCGTGTTCACTGTGGAGAAGAGATAAGGCGTTATGATACATTATTTTTGAAGATTGCTTTGCTAAGAGAATACCGAAGAATATGGAGCAGTTACCATAAATAAATAAATAAAGCTTATCAAAAATGAATGGACATGGTTCTATGTGAATCGTATTATAACTGTTACGAATAAAACTAAAAGAAGAGATTGTTGTATTTTTAATTTACCTGGAAGGGAATTTAGGCTGGAAAACAAATTGATCTTAAAATAAGTGCCGCCGTGAAATTTTTACACAGAAAGATTATTATTATTATGTCATTATTATTATTATTTTAGCATCATCATTATTATTATTATGTGATTATTATTTTTATCATCATTATTACTGTCATTATTGTTATGTCATTATTTTTATTTTGTCATTAGTATTATTACAAATAATAATAATAATGATAATTAGAGGAGAAGTGGATACAATGAGCCAGGGAAAAAAGTGAGACAGCAACAATGTATTTTCTGTTTGGATATTTCCACCCTGGAAAAACTTTTGAAAAGCCAGGTAGACATACTGTAAACAATATAATACAAAAAAGTTTGCTTTTAAGTATCATGAAAGAAATATAATTATGTCATCATAGTTTGAAAATATCGAAGTAAAATACGCCCGGTGTTTGTTGCACTATTTCTCAACCGTTATAGACCAAGAGCTAGCCCCCCAAAACACGATTTATCTCTTTTATGGCAGGTGGCAGGTTCAAATAATAGAAAATGTATTTAAAAAATTGTGGCTCTAATCCCCCCCCACTAATTTTGGGTCACATGCTGCGTGGGTGGATAAAAAGTACAAATAAGAGAAATTTTTTCAAGCGATGAGTTAAATGGCTAAATATTATATAATAACGTAAAATCAAAAAGAAAAAACACGTAGCAAATTCCCCCCCCCCCAGCTATGTTGGGGCGAAAGTGATGTCCCCCAGGGGTGAAACATCGATTATTAAACTTAAAAAAAATGATCACTTTCGTGGGGGGGGGGGGAATTTTACAGGGTATTTGTTTCATTATATTGATAGCCAAAAAAAATTCCCCCCCCCCAGTAATTATGGGTCAATTTGTCAAAAAAAAAATTTTTTGTTCCTCTTTATTTAGTCCGAGTCGAGTACTATTTGAACTTTCGCATAACCGCTTAAATTGTAAAAAAATTTTTTGAAAATATATATTCGTTAACAAAACGCGTAGCAACTCCCCCAGCTATGTTGGGGTGAACGTGGTACCCCCAGGGGTGAAATATCGATTGTAAAAATTAAACAAAAGTGATCACTTTCGTGTGGGGGGGGGATTTTACAGAGTATACATTTAATTGTTTTAATTGCAGTCCCCCGCCCCCCTGTAATTATGGATCTATTTCACAAATAAAAGTGATTTCAAGTTAAAATTGCAATAACGATTTTATTTACTTGTAAATTTTAGCACGCTTATAACTTTGCAAAAAAAGAAATTTATAAATATAATTTTTTTGTCAGAAAATATGTGTATTTTTAAAAAATCTTTAAAAAATATAGTTGATTACAACTAAGAATCACAAAATATTTTAAAACTAATGAGTAATAATTCTAAAATTCTAAACTATTAAGTTCAATCATAATTCACTCTTCTTCATCAGTGAAACTATCACTGTCATCCGTGTTTTCTTCTACATCGGTTTCAGCTGCAACGGAGAAAAAAATTTGATCGTAAACAATTGAAGCATTAAGGATAATAATGATATTAAAAATAAAAATAATTCTCACCATCACTTTCTATGACAATATCTCTGACCGTTTCTGGTAGTTGCAGCCCATCAAACCATTGAAAATCGTATGAACAATGATCCTCATTCAACGTCCAGCCGTATTCTGTTGGTGATAAGTATTGTTTTTCTCCATAATGCGACAATTCATCCATTAAAAGAGGTTCATTATCACTTGAGTTCATCCACATTTTTGTTATTAAAAAAGTACGCAAAAATTGTTGCCACAATTCACGTTTGCACGGTGGTAAGCTGCTGGCGTCAAATTTTTTTAAATTTTTCTTTGTAAAAGGTTCGTCAACATTTTTCATTTTGTAATTTTTTAAAAATATCTCGTAACGTGCAGTATTAACACCAGATTCTTGATTCTTTTTTGTTTTCTTTTTCGCCGTATATTTCACAAATGAAGCGTTCTACTGTTTTAAATACTTCACGAAGATTTTCCGGATCCGGATTGACGTCACTTAAGTTTGCGAACAACTCTTGATATTCTTGCGAACCAGAGAGTTTTTTTAAAAGGTCGCTGTTTACCCTTATTGTAAAAAGCAGGATTCTGGTCGCAGCCAGTAATTGCGTGAAAACCTGGCAGTGCTTTACTTAGTAGAGGTCCTAATTTTTCATATAAAGATCTAATATTTATCAAAAAATTTTCTTTGTTTTTACCACCTTGTATCCAAACTTTACATGTCTCATTTAGCTTATGCATGTTTCCTAACACTAAAACTAGAATATCGGTATCGGTACAGTGTACCAAAAAGTTCGATGCATCTTTGGTATTACAGATATGAAAAATTATTCTAGTATCTGCCTCTTCGTGATCGGGACAAGAATAGTTTTCTTCAACTTTTTATGCACTGTATCTTCAAAAGATTCATAGGAATAGCACAGGTCATAGCTAAGAAGAATTTTTTTATTTTTGAAGTATGGGTACATGTGATGTTCACCCCAATGATTTATAAAAAAACTAACGAGTGCTTGTTTAAATTTTGGGTTACGAAGATCTTTAATAAATGTATTAGGCGTGATTTTTAAGTCTTTCGTGATAACGTATGGTCGACCTTGCATTAACTCAGCTGATCTTGATGATCTTTCAAAATCCTTTATGGAAGGGCTTTTATATTGATCAAAAATGATATGGTATTCTTTTGCATAAGGATTGTTTAAAATAACAGTAGATAAAATATGTTTCGACAAGTGACCATAATTTGTACCGAATTTTGAAAAATTGTGCAGCAGATAAAATCCATCAATGATTACTATTTCTGGAGGTATCTTCGGAGCACGATCATTTTCATCGCAAAGACTTTTTAAGCATTTGGCCAGGGCAGACTTAGCTGTTTTGCACGCAGTTCCATCCAAATGACACATCGACAAAGGCACAGGTGTGAGTGGGTACGACAAAAGTCTTTCGATGTCGGTCTCTTCGTTCATAGAAATTGCAAGCATGCGTCCAAAAAGATCGCGTTGTATTTGAACTACTAGTACTTTATCTTTTAGTTTAACGGGTTTTTTTACATGATTTTTTGTAAAATTTAAAATTTTATTTTTACTAATTGGTTTTTCAAAACGTTCTTCTGATTGTGCACACTCATCGATGAATTTATTTTTTAATTCTGAACCTTTTACAACAACATTTAAAAGAAAATCTGCAACTTCGTCGGACGCAGCTTTTCCTGTGTTAATGTTGTATAAAAATGTTTTATCCAATCCATTACTAAAAGGGTTAATATTTTTATTAACACTTTCAATAAATTTATTCACGTGAGTTGAATCAGCTCTTATACGCTGAGCTTTTAAATCATTAGTTGGATCTGAACCTCGCTTCAAACCAATTGCTTCAAATAAATGCGTTGTTATAGTAGAACGAAAACCGTTACTTCTTGCCCACCTTTCTCGAGCTCCGACATTATTCGTAAAATGAGAGATGCCAGTAAGTTTTTTTCCAGCATCTGCGTTGTAAGTTTGCTCAATAGTCAAGTCATTTGGAATTCGCGAAAAAGGCTTGGAGGTTCTTTTTACTCCCAATAAACCACTTTGAAAAGCAGCATGAATTGTTGGGTGAGTTTTTTCAATTTGTAGCAAATTATCTAAATAATAAAGTAACCAACGAGCATAATTTACTTGATTAAACATGAAAAAAATGTTGCTAAACTCAAGTAGAATAAATTTATATAAATTGAAATTTCCCGTACGGATACTTCTCGATAAATTGAACTGGTTATGAATTAGTTGTATGTAAATTGAATAAAACTGAGCTGTTTTACCGTGACTACCACTCAGTGTTTCTTTTTCATAAATAAAATATTTGTCCATAATATGTGATATTTTTTGCTCATTTTCATTTTCAAAATCAGATGGTTTTAATTTTGTTTGCTGCATTTTTTCAATAATATCTGCATAATCTTCAGGCAAATCTTCATTAAAATGTTCTAAAAATGCTTCGAAGTGAAGAATTTGCAAGCCAAGGGCCATGATTGTGACGTTGCAACCGTTTGCAACGATTGAAATGTTTCCCGGACAATACCCCGTTGACGGAACCACTAGCAAGAAGTTCGCAATCTACAGCGACTTCTATTAGACCACAACCATCAATAAAACTACCGTATGCGTTATAACCTGCCATTTGAAGGTGTAAATCTCCGAGGTCAACAAAAATATTACTGAAATTTGGGTCAGTATTTTTTTCCTCACACTGAATTTGCCAGGCTAATTTTGCTATTGCTAAATCGTAGGTTACGACGATCTCATTTTGATTGCATTCTTGAGCAATAATTTGGCTCTGCCTCATTGTCTCATAAACAACGGCAAGATCTGTTGGCGATTTATTGATAGGTGGCAAATAAAAAATATTCTGTGCAGGACTTGTATCATCAACAATTTTACAGTTAAAGCCCACCCACATGGGAGTTGCTTTTATTTTCTCCCTATGTGACATCATCCATAATAAACCCAGCTTTTTTATAAAGTCTTCATCTTCCAACAGTACATGCCGTAAAGGATCGTCTACGGGCAATAATTTTTCTCTAACTTTTGGCTTTTTAACGTAGGATTTTATCTCCGCAGGTAAAAGTTCTTCTTTTGGCACTCGGTTGAAAACGAATATCATTTGAACAATCAAAATCACTTGCAGGAGTGCTCTCGTGAAAAACTTCTTCGGTTTCGGAAATCCCGGTATCGAGTAACTTGTTTTGAATCAAAATACCGACTGTGTCGTGAAGCGTGTCTTTTCCAGAAAACGTCTCAACATATCTATCGAAATTATCAAATGCAACTTTCGTGAACAATTCTGAACGCGTGTGAACACCTTGCGGACAAAGTGTTTTTTTCGTACTTGCCTGATAAGTTGCTTCAGTTTCCAGCTCTTCGATGGTTGCGTAGCTGCAGCAGTGTCCAAATCTATTAATTATATCAATTATTTTCCTACTGATGGTCATACTTTTCAAAGCTATTCCCAAAGTAATTTGTTTTGAAGCTTTTACTTTGCCATGATGCATAAATCCTGGGAAAGAGATTCAACTTTTCTGTTGCACTCGGCACTTTCAATAGACTCAGGATTTGTTCCACAAATAATTATTCGAAGAAAGTTTTTAACTTTTTCTGGAACTGCACATTCACCTGCTATTAAATGTTTTTCTTCGAGGCACTCTGGCAAAGGTGTTTTTGGCACATTTAGCAAATCATCTCTTATTTGCAATGCAATACTTTGAGCGAAAAGAGATCTACAAATTTGTTTGGTTGATAACGCGTCCAAATCTATTTCAAAATCACCTGCAGGAGCTATTATTTTGTTCTTTTTTAAGATAATAACCTGAATTGATTTTAGAGATTTTGTCAGCTTGGAAAGAAGAAGGTGTCCTTGATATTTAAAATCTAGCACGTACTTGTTTTTCTCAAAAAATTGATCTTTGTATGAAGTTTCATACATATGCACTAGCTCTTGCAATAAAACTGGCTTCCTGTTTTCTACCACCACTGCTTTTACGTGATCCATTACACGAGTTGCTGCTTGTTTATGGAACTCGCGAACCTCGTGCCATTCATTTTTATTTACTGGTTTTTCAGTAATCTTGTAAACGTACTGTGCTCTACAGCTTTGATGGTAAGCAATGACGTCATTAACACGAACACCATTTATTTTGTCAAGCAGCTGTTTATTATTAAGAGATTGTGCAACTCTAATAATTTCTTCTTTTAATTCCTGGGCATCTGAATGGACGAGAGGAACTTTGACACCTTTATTTTTTTTAAATTTTATGTCACAATATAAGCAGCCGCAGCCATCGAATTTGGAATGTAGTTTGTCGGGATCTAGGAAATCTGAAAATAATTTTATTATCGTTAAATTGAGTAAAAAAGAAAAAAAAGAGAGAAAATGAAACTTAAAGTTTTTTTTCTATACATAGGGTGAAAAATGATAATTTACGCCCGGTTTACATAAATCAAGAGGTTTAACCATTTACTAGCTGAACTATTGATGGATGATTAGATTTAAGTAATATTTCGAGTTTATGTCTGTTTTGGTCGAGTAAATACCGAAATAGCATGCATTTTCCGATAAAAAAATTCTTATGTTTTTTAACCTGTTCCAATTCTGGAACATTGGTGCTTTGCATGATTTTTTTTTTTTTGATAGATATTCTACATTTGGAAATGCATGTCGTATAGTTTCCATATTTTCTGATTGAATGAATTTGTGAATATTAACTTCTTTCCGCCAATTGAAGTCAGTTTTCTTTCTTTTCCTTTTTTTCCCTAATGGTCCTTACTCCTTACTATTCCTTTTTTTTTTCATTCGTTTCTTTTATTTCCTAATAATCTTAGCCTATGCTTTTCCTTTTGTTTTCGTGATAAATTTTCAGCGGTGTTTGTGAAAAAAATGTCTACTCGTACACATACATCAGTTGATGTAATCAGCTCTAAATCCTTTTCTAAAACATCCTTTTCCTAAGTAATACTGCATGGTTCATCAGGGGGTAATTGGCACATTCCGTGTCTGATAAACTCGAATTTGTTAATGTTTCTAAATGCGCCACAGCTTATTCCACTGTAACAAATCTCTTAACATTATTTAACATTTATAAGCAGATATTTACTGTAAATGTCGTCACACTTTTTTAAAACCATTTTTGACCCCCTCCTCCTATTTGTTACAATTTTCACATTCCCCCCCCCCCTTTGTCACACGTCACGAAATATTTTACAAATATATTCTTGCAAAAAATGCTTGATGTCACATTTGTTATCCTTTCACTCCTTATTGTTACAAACTGTCGCAGTTTCACAAACCCCCCCCCCCCCCCAAAGAGTGACAATATTTGTAGAGATAGCCCCACAGCTGGAACACGTCAAGCGAAAGATTGTTTAGCTCGAAAAAAATATTGCGATTTATTAGAGTGTTTTTAAAATATGAGGTATCATAAGCCCACTGTATTATTTTTTCAGTATCACGTGACAATGCAGCTGTCAGAGCAGGTGTGGATTCAAAGTCATTTCCTTTGTCAAAATGTTTTTTTTTCTTACGAAACTTTATACCCTTTTTTAAAGTGTCAACTTACTTGGTTTTGGAAATTTCTGAACGAGAGTACATTCAAAACAAGAAAATTAGAGACTCATTTATAACGAAAATTGAAATTTTTCCCTCGGTGTCGAGCGATTCACTTACCGAAAATTTGACTCTGGGAAGCGCCAATGTTCCAAAATTGGAACATGCTATTTTGAAAGGGCATATCTTTTAAAAATATCATTGTACATTTCTACAAGATTTTCAAACTCATACATTGAAGTATTTTTTCCAAATATAATAAATATCATCAAATGTTCTGAAAATGCCAATTTTTGGCAAATATTCTGAGAAAAAGCTGCGATAAACTACAGAAACACTCATTTTCAAAAAATCGCAGTAAAGTATCATAAATAGATAAACAATTAAATAGCAATTCAAAAAATAGTACTTCAAAATGAGACTAAAAAGTGTTGATAAAAACGCGTTCTTTTAAACGCTGTTTCTTGGGTAAATTTTTAGTTAAATATCATGTTCCATTTTTGAAACATTAGCGGGAAAACGGTTAAAACATTTAAAACGGTTTAAACTATGTTACAAAAAAAAAAAAAAAAAAAAAAATCGAGTGGGTTAGGCAGATGTCGTCGAAAAAGCTTGTTTTTTTTAAATTAAATTTTAGTATCATTGTATACGCTATAGTGAAAAAAAAACTATTTTTTTCGTGTTTTTTGTATTCTATAACATAAAAGTAGCAAAATGTTGCAATGTTTTTTCAAATATTGCAGTCATATGAAAACAAAAAGGAATTAAAAACAATGTTTTTCATCATCAGTTTGCAGGATTGATCCGGTTTTCAGCAAAATTAAAATATTTACTATACTTGTTTACAAATATTATACATTTAAAATTACCTTGTTGTATATTTTGATCATGCTCCGATTCAACAGATCCAACTTTATCGAAATCTTCCGACATCAAACTCGAAGCATGTGCACCTGTTTGCTCATTTTTGTTTTCGTCGGGTAAATCTAAAAATTCAAATTAAAATTTTATTGTAAAATATAAAACGTTAAAAAAATTTAAATTTACCGATGCTTTAATTGAATTAAAAAATAATAATAATTTGGTAATAAATAAAGCTTTATTTACCTTCAGCGTATTGATTGTGATAACGTCCTTCTAATTTCACAAAATTTTTCCTGCAAACTCGATGATATCCATCCGTTTCTGATAAGAACTCGGAAAAATCTAAATCATGGTATTTCAGTTTAAAATGTTTTCGAATCTTTGAAACTTTCTTTATTTCTTCAAATAAAGTTTCTGTCAAAACATTTAATCTTTCATCTGGTGGCTTGCTACACTTAAAAATACATTTTAAAACACTCATAATGTAAAAACATCAAGCTATATTTAAAAAAAAAAGGATTGTTTAACGTTTTCAGTTAAAGGATGCGGTACAGCGTGCTCCGAAAAAATAACCAACAGCTATAACGACTTTACTGTGTTTTAGCTATAGTTGATCACTGCCGAAACTGCCCTCTAAACAAACAGCAAAAAGAAATCATCACACACACACACACACACAGACGTCCACTTTCCCTCCCCCCCCCTTTTTTTTCCATACTGAGCACAGAATGGTAGAAGCAGATGTACGGACGCTGAATTGCTTTCTTTTATTTTGAAAAATATTTCAAAATTTCTAACCTAAATTCAATTTTTTTGTCGAATAGACCCATAATTACCAACAAAAGTGATCGTTTTTAAAAAAATTTATCAATCGATATCCTGCCCCTGGGGGGCACCACGTTCGGCGCGACATAGCTCGAGGGGGGGGGGGCATTGCTACGCGTTTTTTTAACGTATAAATATATATTTTTTCTTTTTTAAACGGTCATGCGAAAGTTCGAATAGTACTCTACTCGGAACAAATAAAGAGGAACAAAAAAAATTTTTTTTGACAAATTGACCCGTAATTACTGGGGGGGGGGGGATTTTTTTTGGCTATCGATATAATGAAACAAATACCCTGTAAAATTCCCCCCCACGAAAGTGATCATTTTTTTTTTTAGTTTAATAACCGATGTTTCACCCCTGGGGGACATCACTTTCGCCCCAACATAGCTGGGGGGGGGATTTGCTACGTGTTTTTTCTTTTTGATTTTACGTTATTATATAATATTTAGCCATTTAACTCATCGCTTGAAAAATTTTCTCTTATTTGTACTTTTTATCTACCCACGCAGCATGTGACCCAAAATTAGTGGGGGGGATTAGAGCCACAGTTTTTTAAATACATTTTCTATTATTTGAACTTGCCACCTGCCATAAAAGAGATAAATCATGTTTGGGGGGGCTAGCTCTTGGTCTA
The DNA here is from genome assembly GCF_026930045.1 of Uloborus diversus. NCBI lineage: Eukaryota > Metazoa > Arthropoda > Arachnida > Araneae > Uloboridae > Uloborus > Uloborus diversus. The sequence continues at coordinate 86,093,928 of NC_072733.1, read as the reverse complement.
TTAGATGAACTTTACAGACTGGTGTTATTTAATCTTACATTAGCTTAACTAACGTTCATTTCAGAAGTGGAAAGATGTTAAAGAAAGAAAAAATAACGTCAAAAAAGCACAAAGCAGAACAGTGAGACATCATTTATTCACTGCTCCTACTGCACTTTTATATTAGAAGTGGAGAAATAATACATTGAACTAAATTTAATTACAATTAGCCAGTTGATGCTAAAAGTAGTGAAATAAGTTTGAAAGCCCTTTATCAGAAGAGACCCTCTCTTTTAACATGGTAAATCGCAGCATTATATATATTATTTCTCAAAGGTGTTTTTATGAGTACGCCGAAACTTCTTACACACTTCATCAAACTGCAAAAGTAAGACATCATAAAAAAAAGCGCCGCCATCAGTACAAAAGAAAACAAGTCATATTGTTGCTGCTATTAAAAAAATTACTTAAAAGACCGTGTTTTGTAATTCCTTCAGTCGAGCGCGAATGCTTCACATTGGTCAGCTAGTTATTGTTATTATTATTGTTATGTATGTATGTTTTTTTTTTTGCGGGAAATAAGTTTATTTTTTAGTTCTGAAAACCCAGAATTGTCGAATCGTTTTCCAGTAGGGATAGGTAATGTTGCATTCTCCGCTAATGAAATTTTTAGCTTGGTGTTTTTAAGGGGCTTTAGGTTCTTTGTAGCAATTGGTGGGTGAACCATTTTTGCCAGTTTTTGCTTACATTATACCATTTATTACATACTTTAATGAAGTGAAATGTTCGCACGTTATCCCAAGATTGTAATAATGGAATCATTATTTTTTTTTTCATTAAATCTATCCATCCGCTGCAGCGATGATGATTTTTCGTTTCATTAAAGAGTGCCGATTGTTATGTGTTGTTTTTTAGCATTCTGTTCGCTGCTCTTTCCCATCAAGTGGACAATGCTTTTTCCCATGCATTGTAATAGGAAGTTAATGGCTCGACTACGCTAGGTATCCCACGATACAGCAAGGGCGAGGAATGTGAAATTAAAAGTTATAGGAAAACATGCGTTTTTTGTGTTGATTACAAAAACGTTATACGTATAGTGTATGTTTAATACAGTGTTTATTAAGTCTTGCACTGATAGAGAAAACTCCTCCAAAGAAAACTTTTTCAGATTTACGCATAGACAAACATTTTTTTTAAAAATATTTATCCCTCTTTTTTTTTCTTTTCTTTTTTTTTTACACAACATTAATACATTTCTACATGTGCACCTTTGGTTGGTGATTTTCAGCTTCGCGTCAGTCACTAGCGCAACCAGAATTTACTTTTTGAAGGACGTGACAGTTCTTATATGGATATAAATTTTCATATTTGATTTTGCAATGTATGTTAAAGTGAAAGGTTTGGAAGATTGGGGGGGGGGGAGGGTGCAAAACCTCCCTTGCGACACTCCTGGATGGGTTTTCTATACGACCTCTATTACGACCTCTTCTAAGCGCAAACTGCATGCCTTAAGCTAATCATATTCTAATGGGGAAAAAAAACTTGACGAAACAAGGATCAAAATACAAAAAAAAGTATAAATATTTTAGTTTTTTATATTTTTTTAAATTCAAGACTTAAAAACACCCTGTTTTTTTCTAATATAAATTATGAAAGCAATATCAATATTTTGGTTTTCATTCACATTTTCAGAGATTTTTTTTTTTTAACTTCATAAATGCAATTTCACCTAGTATGATGCGCAATTTTACGTAAATATGGGGCATTTGTCATCTGTGTCGTTCATCGTAAAAGTGGTCTTATCTTTTTAAAATGCGTATTTGTTTGCAAAATGGTATATATTAAATTATAGCTTTTAGTATAAAAGCGAAGCAAATCACTTTTTGAAAAATAAATATCTAATGACTAACAGTAGCTGGACACTTGTATTTTCTTAAGGAAAAATTTGCAAAGGGCCTTATATAATAATGCGTAGTAAAATCATTAACAGGGAGACACATCTGTTTTACAATGAACGACACATATATGGTAGACTGGCAAGTGAATAAACACAGCCGAGTGAAAAAATAGCTCGTTTTTTCTTCAATTTTAAAACATGGTTGTTCCAAAGTTTTTTCTTAGATAAACTTGTCAGTTACACTCTTTCTGTGCAATTACAGAAACGAAACGACTATAAAATGTTGTGTTGTCGATTGTCTTGGAACCTTGAAAGCTTAAAAAAATAGTACCATATCAATTAAAAGGTTTTTATTATGCGCCAAATGTTAGTTTTTAACAATGTTATGAGTACTTGAAAATAAATTTGTGCACAAGCAATGAAATGCAAAGTTGTGTTTCTGTTTATCCACCGGTCGTTATTTGATTCTACAGAAAATTGTTTGATAATTGTCTCATGCACTAGCAAGTTTACATTGCGTTCTCCAATTTCTATTGAATGAAAATTGCGATCAAGTAAAATACAGAATATTGAACGTAGAACAACTTAATCCCGGTTTCGGCTATCACGAAATAAATCACTGAGGGTAAGGGGAATAGCCAACTATCTTTGGAACAGCACTTGATGGTCTGTGACATTTTCGAAATCGGATTCATGAATAAGGGGCTCGTTCAACTTGATTTTGTTCGATTCGATCGAATCCTATTTATCAGTAGCGTAGAGAAACATTTCGTTCTGGGATGAGCAAAGGAGATTTCTGTCTCCGCGGTTGGTAGATACAGTTGATAGTGTCGAGTTCGACCGAATTCCGTGAGAGCCAAATGAGAGCCTAAATCTTAGCCTTAAGCAGTGGAGTTGTCCGAAGAAAATGCCGGAATGGGGTATGATTATTTTTTGTCTTTTATACGGTCAAAAAAGGAAAGTTCCTAAGTTGGAGGGGGGTATTTTTAAGCCCCCCTTGGTCCGAAGCACTATGTCGATCTATTGCATCAGTTTGTGTCCGGCTGAGCGACGACGGTTGAACCTGACCCAGCTAGGGCTGGATCGGGGATGGGGGATTTATCCTAATTCGTGCCACCCTACTAGAACTCTAGATTACAGCCTAGATTTTCAAGTGTTTCTGTTCCTTATTTGCACGTAGGCTAAAAGAAAAAATGAGAAATACGAGCCAATACGATATCGGACAAAACAGTTATCGCAGCAGCAGCCAGTTTATATATTTTCGTTTGGATATTCGATACGGGGTTCAAACAGAGATTTAAACCAAGAACTAGGATAGTCTTAAGTAGATATAATTGATTAAAAGTTTAAATAAAATAAATAAATAAATAAATAAAAATCGGGAACTGGTAACACATTTCTTTTTCTTTTGATTTTTAATTTCTATTCAATTACAGAACTAAAAGTAAGTTTTACTCAATAGCGAATAAATATTTAAAAATATTTATTATCAGTATGCTACATAATATAAGCAAAACATTCTGTACGTTTATGTTTCTCAGAATAAATTTTGTTCAATTTGAAGTAAGAGTGAAATCTAGTATTTAAGTTTATACTTATCTTATACATAAACTTAATAAGTCAACAAACCTTAGTCTAAATACATTTTTTCACTTATTTTCCATTTACTTTCCAATTTTTATTTACTAATTAAAAATCAATTAATTAATAACACGCTCCTTCTACAAGCGCATACGTGAAGGGGGGGGGGAATCCCCGATATTACTTTAAAAGGTTTTGTTTGGACTAAATTAGAACGCTTTGTGCTTTTCCTTCTATAAATCAGCGTAAAACTTTTTCAAAAAGTGTTTTATTCTCTCTGTTATCATGTGAAACCAGGAATTCAAAAAGTTTCCCGCAAAAGAAAGGAAAAAAAAAAAAAACGCCAAAGGCATTTTTTAGCGAAGGGAAAAAAATACTTAAACGTACCTTTTTTTTGTAGGTACGAACAAGGACAGTTTTTTAAAAAGATATAGCAAGCATACTTTAGCGTAAACATATTTTTTTCGCTCCTCCATAATTTATTTTCCAATATTAGCTTCAATCTTTTTTTTTCCTATCTCGCACGCTCGAGGCAAAAGGGGGATTTTCCAGACAAGAGATGTTATTGATTATTTCGGGTGCATTATTGGCTATCCTGTTCCCGAAAGTGGAGTTTAGAATCTTTGCAATGCCGATTAGGTATCACCTAATTTGGTACAAATAAAGTTTGTTTATATATTAGGGTTACGTTTCGGAGACGTTGTAAGAGAGAAGAAACTGCATTAATTTTCGCATATTAAGATGCAATTTGTTAACATTACCCATACGTGGCGAGATTTTCAACAGTTCACGGGAACGATAAAGGATGTAATTATCTGTATTTTTAACTGGCCCAAGTGTCGTAAAGTTCTCATTTGCGTTCGAAGTGCCTTGTTAATGATTAAAGTAACACATCTCTAGGTGACTAATTAAATTTCTAGCCCAAACCAGTAGGGGATTCTTCCCAAATGGAGAACGGTGAGTTACTTAGTTTGAAAAGACATGCGTGCGGTGCTATTTACAGGGGTTCGTAAGAGTGACTGAAACAGAAATTAAAGAGAAGGAAGGTGGAATTGAAGTAAGAAGAAGAAAGGAAAAATACTTTAGGTTTGTGGAAGTTAAATTTTTCCGGTGAAAGGGTTTTGTTTCAGATTTAAAACAAAGTTAAAAAAATTAATTTGAATTCTGAAATTTTGAATACATATGAGGCAGTGAGAAACAAAGGGATGTAAGTGAGCATTTTCAAGTTTTGAGTAAATCGTGTATAAAGATAACTTCCTAGGTAGGCTTTCATTGATTTTTTTTTCTTAGATTATGTTTTACAGCAGCACCTACCATGGCTACTAGTACTATATCTTGTCCCAAGACAGAGGAGAGGTTCACCTACCATTTGTACTGATTATGTTCAAATTTTTAATTTTGCCTCTTACATCCCTTTGTTTTTCACATATGTGTTTCGCAATCACGAGTTGCAACTGAACCCTACCGTGATCGTCGCTAGGGTCACGCCCTACTCATTGGAGTTTTTGTTTCTATAAACGGCTCATGTACCTCCAAGCCTTCCCCTCCTCCTGGGCGGTTACGTGTGTATAGGTGTGTGCGTGCGTAGATCTGAGTGTACGCTTTTAGGCGTGTGTGTATGTGTGTGAAGGCGTGTGTGTATGTGTGTGAAGGCGTGTATGTGAAGGCGTGTGTGAGTGTGCGAGCGAGCGAGCGAGCGTGCGTGTGTGTAGGACATTGACGCCACCGACCATGAGAATCGGGATCCGGGGGACAGTGCTCAGGACCAGACAAGCCGCGCCTGCAAAGGACGGTAGGCGGTGGTGCTGCAGAGGCCCCTGGTTCAAGCTGAAAAAGGCACGGACATCAAAGACGGTCAAGTAAGAACAATAAGCAATCGTGATTGCTCAAAAAAATAAATAAATAAATAAAATAAAGTGTGGAGAAGTGAAAAAAAAATCAGTGAGAATCTAAATTGATTAACATAAATTAAATATTTTACCCATATTTTATTTAATCTACTTATACTAAAAAAAACCCTACAACTAAATTTCTCAAAACGTGGCTAAATTTCAGATAAATGGCGAATAATAAAGAGATGATATCATTATTTGTTGCACATGAAGAGGGGACGCTACTCAATTTAGTAATAGTGAAAAAAAAAAGTCAAAATGATGACTTTGTATTAATGCGAAAAAGATAAAAAGCATCAAACATATTGCTAAAAAACTATATACGGAATGTTAGGCAAAGTGAAATAGCGGGGCAAAGAGAAATGGTGAAATATTTACTCCGCTTTTAGCGTCACCTATCTGGTAATATTTTAACTATGTAGTAACACATGTAATCTATTCCAGTCAAGATAAAGTTACCTCTGAAAATCAAAGAATGATAGTAAAAACAATTTTCAAAAATTGATACCCATATTGTAATGTTTCGTCATAAGTAGAAAATTATTTTTGTTATTATAAAATAATAAAACTCTTGTTATTAACGTTTTAAATATTAATTGAGATCTACTAATATTCGGTGCAGTATTTATTTGTTTAGTATCAAGTTAATTTGTGTTTAAAATAATTTGTACAGTTATTCAAGTGCATGCGGGGCAAAGTGGATGGAGCAAAGTGAAAAAACTCATTTCCTTTACATATTCAGTACTTTATCAAATCACTTGCGTATTTATTTATTAATTATTTCATATACATTCTTTCATTCAATAATTCCCGTAATTATTCAATCATTTACTTTTTTTCTTATTTATTTACTGTTTATTTTTTCTCGTATATTAGTTAATTAATTTTTTATTTGTTTACTTTTTCCTTTCCTTTTTATTTATTTATTCATTCTTTTTTTATTCATTCATTTGATCAAAAATATCTTTAAAAATCAAATAAAAAATATTTCATTCGAAAAAAATTTCCTTTTTTTTCACTTTGCCCCCAAGAAAAAAAAATGTCAACCTTTTTTTGGAGGTACAAAGTTACTGCCAAAAAAAAAAAGGTTCAGTGCTTATTTTATTACAAAATATATTGTTCCTTCTTTATGAACCGTTAATTTTAGAACACAATTCCAGTTTGTTCATATTGAAAGAAGTAAGTGATCTTAACCATTTTTTTTTTTCACTTTGCCCCAGATTCCCTTACAAAATATGACTAAATGAAGCGTTTATTAAGTAAAAAGTAAATTTGAACAAACGGTTCTTCTTGTATTCGAGAAATTTTTTTCAAAATGAATAGGGTAGACCGGGGCACGTTTACGAAGATTTTTTTCAATGCATTTTGTAATTTTTAGGTTTGAACCTAAGAAGTTTTAGACATTGTGGTTTTATAAGGCAGTTAATGAAGTCAAAATTTGTACATTCAGTTGTTGCTCAGCTTGTGTTTTTAACCTTAAAAAAAATGTTTTTTGAGTCCAAGTCGGTTACGTAAACTTGCCCCGAACACGGGGCAAATTTACGCATCGAGTGGGGCACGTTTTAGTACAGTAAAATTAGCCAAAAAATGGCCAAACCCAAACATCCAAAAAAAAAAAAAAAAAAAAAAGGTGAAACCTGTTGCAAATTACTTCTTACCCTTCTAGCAAGAAGGAGTAAAAAGTCCCAGCATATTTTGCGCGTCGGATTTTGGGGGAAAGGGGGTAGACAGAATAATCCTCTATTTAATAAAAATAATTTCTGTTACTTAAAAAAAATTCTCAAACCTCGCAGAAACCACTCTATAATAGTAAAATAATAAACTCTCACAGAAAAACAATCTAATTGACAGGGGTGCACAGGCGGGGGGGAGATGGGGGGCATGGAGCAGATTTGCGTCATTGGAATTTTTAAGGCAGTTTTTTCAAGGGGTATTTCTTTCTTTTTTGAGTTCTTTTGTTCTGGATGGGTATTCCGTCACACTTAAGGGGTGCGCAATCTCTTTTTTCTTGGGGGGGAGGGGAACTCTGAATTTGCATTCTAAAATCAACGATTGCAGTGAAGTTCACGAAAAAATGTCCCTGATTTAAACTTTTCCGAAGTACAAAATGCCACACAATGATGTAGTAATGTCAGAAGGATAATTCTAAAAGATCTAAGCGAGCTCAGTAACCAAATTATTTGTAACTGGAGTTATTAAACTGTTTAGAGCGCTGTAAAACAAACTTCCTGTGCAGCATAAAAAAAAGTCCAAATTGATTAAAGTTTCCGTACTTCTTCTTAATTAATTTACTTCAACTTTTCTCCAATCTTTTGCCATCCCCATAAGGGGGGACAAACCGGAATTTCCAATAGTGAGACGAGCAATGATGCAATTCTGCACCCTCTAACAGTAAGTCGGTGGGGGTTCTCATTTGCAAACACCAAGCTGCCTCTCTTTTACACAGCTGGATATGTGAATTATGCCAAATATGCGCACATATACTTGCAACACTATCTGAAACTTTTGAGTACATTATGCGATCAAAAAAATTTTATCACATCAAACATCAGCTATCCAACGATCCAACGCAGTGACACATTCAAGGTGGTCCAGAACCTGCAGTGATTCAACGATAGAACAAGTCTTGATGAGAGCAATGAGAAATACAACAGTAGAAAGTAGTAAGTGCTAAATATTTACACCTTTTTGTCTCTCAGTTTGGAGATCACAATCCGTTTCTAAAGCAACAAAAAGTTTCTTCCCTCTCTACGTGTATTGACTCAAGTTTGTAGTGGTATTGCTCGCTGATACTGGTCGGTCGCTGATGATAAGGTGAGTTGTGATGAGACCTTTAACGTTGGGGTAGGAACATCAAAGGATATTGAAGGCAAACAATTTGGTGGCATTTCTTTGTAAAGGAGGTAAGCAGTTATGTCTTTAGCTTCTGTCACTAGAGTAGTTACTATCTGTAAAGATGTGTAAGCTCAAACCATCTTTTACACCGAATGGTATGAACAGTAAAGACGGAATAACAAATTGCTAAAAACTTCTAATACGAGTTATGCGCTGATCCTCCATCAGTATTTGATGAATCTGGTTTCAGAAGGAAAGAAATCCTGTATAGTTAAAGTGTTATTATCTGAAGCAAAAGATTCATCCACCAACACAGAACGAACAGCTGGAATCATATATGAGGCAGTGAGAAGCAAAGGGATGTAAGTGGACATTTTCAAGTTTTGAGTAAAACGCGTTTAAAGATAACATCCTAGGTAGGTTTCATTGATTTTTTTTCTAAATCATGCTGTATAGCCAATTTTGTAATTTTTCTACTTACATCCCTTTGCTTCTCGCTGCCTCATATGTAATAGATGGAAGATACCTGCTCGATCATATTTTTTGGTAATGACCTGCAAGCTTCAAGGAAATATGCCAGAAATGCAGTGCATAGGTCATTTCTAAGTATGGGAAAGCTAGTGTCATTTTTGATGAGTACAAAGAAAGCACCACAGAAATATAATCTGCGTCCTATTACAACAGCCAAGCCTTCTGGTCTGGAAGACTTTCTGCGCCTCAAATCTTGTGCTTGCTCTGAGGGGTTCATTGGACATAGTGAATGTCTGAAAAGTCTAAAAGTGGACTGAAGTGCTCAATTATATGCACAAACTGTGTTAGAACATAGCTGCAACAATAACAATTTTGCTGAGGATCTAGATTCCAAAAAAGATCTTGATAACGAAGACTTTCTGTTACAAGCTTAGGTGAAATCATTTGAAAACAAAAAACAGTTCAGCGTAATTTTTTTGACCATTTAATCAAATGTTCACCATCAGAGCGGGGGTGGGGGGAGGGTAATCTTATAAAATAAATTTCGTTTTGGGAGGTGAGCTACTGTTCTTATGGGATGGAAAGTCCTGATTTAATGCATTTTAGATTTGCATAAAATAATACTTCTACTTGAAATGGAAGAGGGGGGGGGTTGAGGTATTATTTAATTTCGTGGAGGGGGGGTGCTGTAGCTTTGGGAGGAGGTGCACCATCGCACTTGGAGGATGGACACACTTAATTTCTAACTTTAACTTTGGATAAAATAATTTTTCCATATGAAATGTATGGAGGGGGGTTCGGGGGTACTGCTTCGTGTTACGGGGATAGAGGGGGGGGGGCTCTGTAGCATTGGTGGGTTATGTCATCCCTCTTGGGGGGGGGGGCAAACACCTTTAATTTCATGCTTTTAAATTTAGTACAACATAATATTCTTACTTTAAATTTACTCTAAAAATTCTGGAAAAATACCCAAAACAGCAATTTTTAGATGCTTTCCATTCCGAAACCCGACGCACAATGGGGTGGGACTTTTTACCTGTTCTTATTGGGAGGGTAATGAACAATTTGCACCAGGTTTACCTTTTTTTTTTTTTTTTTTTTTGATGTTTGGGTCCGACCCCTATTTTTACTGTACTATTTACGCATTATGAAAATGATACCAAAGAGATACATGATGCTGATATACATATTTAACCAAATTTAAATGCTTTATGTCTCTTAAAGGGCAATTCCACAGTGTCGGACGTAGAATTTGCACGAAATTTACTAATAAAGGTTCATATTTTTCAGAGTTAAAATAGATGAACTGAGCCAATTTTTTTTCTCAATACTTATGTATGTAGGAACAATATAAAAACTTATAGAATTTTGGAAAAAAAATTCAAACTATAAATATTAAAAATAAAAACCTCATGGTGTCGGACGTAGATGAAAGGGAAACTGAAAATTGACGTACTTGAAAAAACCCAAGTTTCAGCTCAATGAAATGTTTTCAGATTTGTTGACTACTTGAATATTGAAAAGTAAAGCTGAAATATGAATAATTTTTCCTTTTTCACCAAATTAATTCACGGATAAATAGCACAAATTTTTTTCCCTTGGTGTCGGACGTAGAATGTGCGAAGCAGACAACATCCGACATGAAATAAACATCTTAAAAAGCTGTTTAACTCTTAATTTGTTTATGGAATTATATATTATGGTATTTTAAAGCATAAAAAAAGGGAAAATATGCATAACAGGAGTCTGTGCAGAATTTTTCCCAGGGCTCCATTTTTTGTGAAAAATCAAATAATTTTGTGAAAATTGAAATAATTTGAAACTAAAAATTTTATGCAAAAAGAATGTAGGGGGGGGGGGTCATGGCCCAAGTTATGTCATAGAACTTGTTTACAAGGAATGTTTTTCAAGACATTTCTTTGTTTTTCTTCTTCTTCAAGGATTAGGCATATAGCCTGTTCCGGCTTCTTGGTCGCCCCACAATTTCCTGGGCCTACCACGGTCTCGTTTGCCCCTTGGTCTGTAATAAAAGGCAGCTCTTGGAAGTCTCCCTCGTGCCATACGTCGAACATGGTTTTTCCAATCGTTGCGATATTCCGTGATTTTTTCATTGAGGCTGAATATCTGCAATTCCCTTCGAATGGATTCGTTCCTTATTTTGTCTAGGATAGTGCAGTTCTTCAGTGATCGCAAATACTTCATCTCTGCTGCTTGAATTCTACTAGTTTCTTGACTGTTCAAAGTCCATGTTTCAGAGCCGTATAGTAAGGTTGGCACCGCCATAACCTTATAGAACTTCAGTTGTGTGTCCTTTCTCGTTTTTCCCTTTAGGATTCTTGTAAGGGTTCCGCATAAGTGTTGAAACCTACGTAGTTTGTTTTGGACATCATTGTCGTGGTCAAAGGAGATGTCACATCCTAAGTAGTTGAAGTGCTTCACCTGTTAAATAATTCTATTATCAATAACATTTTTACTTCTACTTGGCTCTTTACCCCTAAATGCCATTGTTTTAGTTTTCGGGATTGAGATCTTCATATTATATTCTTGGCATATCTTGTGGAGTATGTAGGTGGATCTTTGAAGATCGTCTTCATTTGATTGGATAATAACCTGGTCGTCAGCAAAGAGTAATGTATTAACGTAGGTTGACATATTTAGGTTAATACCAGCATTAACTAATGCTTTCCAAGTACGCAGGATATCATCAATATAAATATTGAAAAGGGTTGGGGATAAACCACAACCTTGACGTACTCCTTGATCAGTTTTGATTTTCTCTGTATTAATCAGTATGTCTGTATTTTGATAAAGAGACTGACAGGACTGGATTAGATGTTTAGGAATGCCTCTTTTTTCCATTATAGACCACAGTTTCTCTCTATCTACACGATCAAAAGTCTTTTCATAGTCAATAAAAATCATATGTGTTTCTAGATTGAATTCTCGACGCTTCTCAATTATTTGTTTTACTACAAACACATCATCCATACATGATCTGCCTTTCCTGAATCCAGATTGTTCCTCTAGAAGTAATGGATCCATAATCGTCCGTAGCCTATTGTTAATTATCTTACTGTATAATTTATAGGTGCTATTAAGAACGCTAATACCTCTGTAGTTCCCACAGCAATTTCTATCTCCTTTTTTGAAGATAGATATAATTTTACTAGTTTTCCAGTCCGTGGGAATCTCGCAATTTTTCCAGCAAATGTTAAACAGATGGAGCATTTTTTCATGCAGTAAGCTTCCTCCATATTTTAGGAGCTCCGCGTTCAGGTTGTCAGTACCCACAGCTTTCCTGTTTTTTATACTCTTCAATGCTTCCTGCAGCTCATTCATTTCGATGTAATCTATGTCCTGGTCTATTGTTCCGATATCAAACTCTATAGCTGCAGTTGGGCTATACCAGAGGTTTCTGTAATGCTCAATCCATTCTTTCGTTTTAATGATATTAATGTCAGCATTGTCTCTCTCTTCCTTGTTTAATTTTCTAAGGATCTTGTAAGCCAATGTCTGCCTACCATGCACATCATTTTCAACATGACTAATAAATTTGTCCCACGATTCCTGGTGTGCGTTACGTATGATGTGCTTTGCTAGATTTCTTTTCTCTTTATAAATTTCTCTTGTTTCAAGTGTATTATTTTGCAGCATATTCCTAAAGGCCATCTGCTTTTCCTTGACAGCTTTCTCAATGTCATCATTCCAAATTCTCAGGCCATTTTTCCTGTATTTTTTCCTACTCTTTCCAAGCGCCTTCTGGATCAAATTTTTGATGTTATCCCATTCCTCGTTGACATTATCATTTGAATCTGCTTCTCTGATCAGTTGATTCAATCGTTTTTGGTATAAATTTCTTATACTATCCTCTTGTAACAGAGGTATCCAGAAAACTTCTTCTTCAGGTCTATTATGTTTAGGTTTAGGCATTTTCCATCTAGTCATAAGCTAAATTTTAGAAATGACCAAAAAGTGATGAGAATAAACATCATATCCTCTGAGGACATGTGTGTCCATTATTTGTGAAGATAGTTTTTTATTTACAATTACATAATCAATTAGTGACCTTGTGCCTCTTGCACTCCACGTATATTTGTTGATCTCTTTCTTCCTAAAGAATGTATTTGTTAACTTTAAGTTGTTAAAAGAGGCAAAATCTCTTAATTGTTTACCATTATCATTCAGACAAATTTCGCCAAATGTCCCAACAACATTTGGAATAGGTTGATTGCCAACTCGAGCGTTCAAATCACCCATTAAAATCATACTATCATTTTTGTTACAGTTGTTTATTCTACGCTGTAACTCTTCATAGAAAAGTTCTGTCTCTTCTTTCCTGCCATTTTCTGAGGCATAAACGCCAAACACTGACAGGTATCCTCTCTCAAATTTTAATCTCACTATTATTATTCTTTCATTAACAAAGGTGTAGATTACAATTTTGTTTTTCCATGTCTTGTCCAGTAGAATAGCGACTCCGCATGCCGCTCTTTTGTTTTGAGGCACTCCACTAAAAAGCATTACAAAATCATCAATGTCCTGAGTCCCTTTCAATTTCTTTTTTGTCTCTGTAATCACTGCGATATTAATTGATCTTTTCTTCAGGTGATTTATCAGTTATCTTTGTCTTTCTGACAAAATATTATTCTTCTGGGTGTTCTTGAGGGATTTGGGGAGGGGGCCGGGGGGATCTCATTGCTTTTGGGGAGATGGACACCCCTAATGTATCAATATCTGTATACCATTCCAGGAAATTTGTATTTTAAGTCTTCACTCATAAAATAAGGAAAATACTATAACGAGAACAAGAGAGATTAGACGCATTTTGTCAAGTTTTTTTTTTTTTACAATCTCTACGTGAACAACAAAAAACTCAATCTCTAGGGTGAAAAGAAATGAAGATTGATTTGTAGAATTTTAATGAAAAAAAATCTAACTTATTAACAAATAATAAAAAATTTGGATGTTGGTTACAAATTGTTGAAAACGAAACTGAGCATTTCTAGGCACAAACAGGGGTTGTTGTGAGTTCACCAAAAATACCTGAGAGTTTTTAAGTGAAAACTGGGAAAGGGAGGAGTGTTATTTTTGAACTGAGAACCCTAATGCTTCTTAAATATTCATAATTTTACACATAACTACTTTAATCGCTATTGATAAACATATGAGACTCATTTCTTATCTTCAGATATTTTCCCCAGTCAAAATATTTTGTATATGTTCTTTAAATTTATGTTATGTAAAATATAAATATAAATACATAATTAGGCATGAATAGCATGTGTGAATTATTTAATTTAACCAGGAATTTTCGTATACTTATAAACCTAGTTTCAGTTGGGAAAATATTGGTGTCGGACGTAGAAATTTTTCTGACCATTTATTTAAGCATAACTAGCTTTTGAAATTTAATTTAAATGATTATTTTTAATTGCATATAAAATCTTTATTTGCAGACAAAATATTTTGTAAAAATCTCCACTCAGTTTTACATAATATAAACTTTCAGCCAATTTGGTGTCGGACGTAGAATTACAAAAATGCCTTATATGAAAAAACCCCTAAAAATTAAGTTTTGCAGTTAAAGTGCAATTGTTTTGTATATAACTCTTCTAGAGAGTTCTGAGAAGCATATTTTAGAGAGAATATTTGAAAAATGCAACAATGCAAGTATCAAACAGCCATTCTTAAGTCGTATAAAAAAGTTACTCGTAAGAACATGATCATAACAACCTGATTTGAAGCCTCAGAACTCTAATTACTTTTGCTTTTGTTGCATATTTTTGTTATTTCCATACACTTCAGATAATTACCTTTCCATTGATACCAAAATTGTGAGTAAAAGATTATTTTAAAATCCTGAGATCTTTTCCCCTTTTCTGTGGAATTGCCCTAAAACACTTTGAAAATAAGAAAATCACAAATAATTATTTAAAGAACATTTTATAGGCTAAACTAAAATCAAATGGCTTATTGCTAATAAAAAACCAGAAACTATTTATGCATCTTCTTCATCACTGTTAGATTTTACTAACAAAAATAAAGTAATTATTTTCGTAGTCTTGTCATGGGACTGCGTTTTGACATTTAAGACATTGAACCCTGTCTTCTCCTTTTTTCGATTTGTTGTGTGTTTAAACAATAGATGCAAGCACAACTTTCTACTCCGTATACAGAAACATTCATTAATTTCCTTTTTACAGAGTGTGTTTTGGTTTCTGCTTCAATAGAAACTTGCAAATTTTAAAGTAATCTCTCCTTTTTTTTTTTTTTTTTTTGTTCTGCCCATTTTGTTTTTTGCTTTGTAGCTTCTAACTGCTCTTGTCTGAAGGCTTCTTTAATCGGAGTATCAGTTAGGGAAAAAAAAGAGGATGCTCATAATCCTTTCCTGGTTCCTAAGCTTTGGACTTACTTTTTCAAATGTTCTCAGTTGGGGTAGTCCATATGTGACTATGTGGAAGGATTAGTGGGAGAAATTCTTGGATAATCGATAAGCCTTTTCATTATTTTGACATCTAACGTGGTTCTGTTAGTGTTTTGAACGTAATGTCGTACGATCTTTAAAATAAAGAAAATGTATTACAGGCTGAATAGAGTGTATAAAGTTAAAGCTGAAAAGGCATGAAGACAACTCTATATGATTGTAAGCTATAAGATACGAAACCGTTAAAATGAATGGTGATTTTCAAAACTAAATACGTAACTTGAAAATACTAAAGGTTTGAGACAGTACAGAGCGAAAAAAAGCGTCCGGGACCCTTTTTAGAAGTAAGGCAGAATAATAAGATACAGTAAGAACGTGCGCAAATGTGCCCCGATGAAAATGCGTAAACGTGCCCCGTCGGCAAGTTTGGATTTATTTTTTACGTGCAACAAAATTTAACAACTTTTCTGTCCATATAAATACAATTTTCAAAAAAAAAAAAGGATAAAATTCTGCTATTTTTTATACATTCATTTGTTTTTAACAAAGTATTTTTTATTCACTATAAGCTTCAAAACCTTCAACACAAAATTTACTCGGCTCGGTGTAAAACAGATTTTTTTTATCTGCATGCTAAACCGAAGCTCAACTGATGCTCAAAAACTTGTGAGAATATTTGCTATGGAGTAGCATCAATCTGGTATGACTGTTGGCTCTCCATTTATAACTCGTTTTGAAAAAAGGGCACTGCTTAAACGTGCCCCGATCTACCCTAATGGTTCATAAATTAAATTGTTGAAACTGTTAAACGATCTAGTTTTTCCTCTAGATCGTTTAATCAGTACTTATTTTTTACTATTTTGAATCCTTTGAGTAGAAAATGTTGAACTAAAGCAGAAATAGAAGCAACATTTCTGACTTGTTAATTATGTCAGCCAAAATATTTTTGGAGTTGAAAAATATTGCCTATTTCAAATCATAAATTGAATTACTAAACGTTATTTTTTGGACACTTTTTAAACCTTTGAATCATCACAAATTTAATTCTGCAGCCATAAATTCATTGAATTAACAATTCAAAACTTAAGTTTTTGTAACAAGAATTGGATTAAACGAAATATTTTAAAGCATAATTTAGATTCATCTCCTACCTGTTTTTAATTTCGCCACTGATTTAGAAAATCAATTTCAAAATGCTCTTGAGCTTTTCTTTCCTTCTTAGAATTGGTTTAATTAATGAATATGAACAGAAAGATTCATTTTTTTTTTCACTGTTAATACATTTTGCTTCGTAACTAATTAATATTTTATGTTTAAAGGCTTTAATTTTTTTACAACTTGAGGCCATTAGTTTATTTTGTGTTGACAACTTATTTAGCACAGACTCAAACGTGATACAAAATTTCGTACTGGAATTTTTCTTGAAATGTTTATGCCCGACTTATTTTTATAGTCACCAGTGGATTCATTTCTGCGGGCAATGGGGAAAATTAATGCAGACTAAGTCATTCATTCTGTGTTATCCTGGCAGCTTTCTCCAATTCCATTTGCTTCATATTTTACGTGCTTATTTGATGTATGTAAATGGACTTCCCACAAATTAAAAAGTTTTCTCTGCTAATTTTATTCGTTATCTATTTGAAAAAGAATAATGAAAAGTAATCAAGTTAATAATGAGTTAAAATGATTTTGCGCTCTTTCAGGGACGCTACGAGCTAAAATTTTAGGAGGGGGAAAACTCTAGTTTTGCAGAATGAAATTCCAAATTTATTTAATGATAAAATACGAGCATGCACATATCATACATACCTAACATGAAATGAGAAGGAACGTTCGGCAGAATAAGAAACAATTTTTAAAAATATAAAAAATCTCTATTATTTGTACCTGAAATTGCCGAATCGTCATCGAAGTTTGACGAAAAAGAATCATTTTGGGAGGTTAAAGTAATCTCCCCGTGAAGTTCTCTAAATAAAGATATCAATGTGTGTAACCAAAGTCGTTTAATGAAAAAACATTATGAGGATTTGACATTTTGTTAAAAGGATTTTGACATTTTTTAAAAATCTTAGTTGCGCTAAAAGTTATTTTTACTGTCGGAAACTTCTCTGCAGTTTGTATACATTATTTATGTGATATTACACTTCATTTTTATTTTAGAAAAATTGGCTGCCAACATTTCTTTACAGCTAATTTGTAAATTACAATACAAACCTCTGTAATATCTTCTTGTAGTTTTTTAAAATTGCATTTTATTTTACTTCAAAAATTAATTTTCATTTTGATAGTTAATAGAGGTAAGTCAAGTGTGCTTTGCGATATATATGGTCGGTGGGATAATAACATGAACATTACATTGAACAGGCGTTCTCAACCTTTCTGGTTTTGCGTCGTCCTTTGAACACTGTGATATTAGCCCCCCCCCCCCCGTATGCGGTCAATACAAGTAGTACAATCGGAATTTGAAACTGAAGCTGGTTAGGATAAGTTCAAACTAGTTTTTGAATTGATATATAGATACTTTCGTACACAAAATTTAATATTACTACACTTAATTTTGCTTCGAACTCCTTCGTATTGGAACATATGAAATCAGAAGAATCTGAAAACTAAATACGAACTAAGTTGAAGAATATCTAGATGAGGTTGGTATATATTACCAGTTACTTTCACAACATCACTGGGAGGGCTGCCATTGCTTGCCCTTCACAAGTTTTTGAAAATTAGGCTTTTACTGTGACAAAACAGTAAACTTCCTCCAGTCACTTTCAAAATCCAGCTCAATATTTTGATTTTATATAAGTTTATTCTAAAAATCCTGATTCAGAGATATGGGATGAAAACTATACACTAAAAATCTTTATTTCCTTTTTTTTATTATTAATGTCGATAGATAGTTTTAACTGTTTCACTTTATTATTTTATACATTCGCGCACTTCCTCGAAATTCTTCTACGCACCGTAAAAAAGTGCCCCCCCCCCACCCAGTTGAGAACCGTTGACATGAATTATTTAAAGTAACACTTGCAAAACAATAATGATTAAAACACATTTTGCAGATTAGCTTTCTTTTATTAATTATTTAATTACGCATACTTATTTAGACGCTGTAGCAAGCAGAAACTATTACCAGAATGATTTTTAATCAAAGTTGATAACCTATTCCCTCCCCCCTAGATACATGGACGTATTTTAGTAGAACTCATTACACTTAGATTAAATTCAAATACATCGTGTAAAATAATTGTAGTGGTATTTATAAGCCGTAATTCTTACTAAAAAAAGCCAACAGGTTTTAAAAAAACTTTTTATAAGTATCCAGATTTTGGGCCTTTAAAAGTACCCGAATATGCACTTTTTTAATGCAATATATTACTTTAATTATTGAAAGGCATTTTAAAAATAATTTTTTGTATTTATTAACTTTAACATTTATTGAAAAAGTCGCTACATTAAAAAAAAAATGTTTTTCATAAATATTCAGACTTTTGGCATTCAACTTATGTTCCATCAGATATGGAATTATATATACCTAATTACACTTTGATTAATGAAAAGTATCTTGTACTTGTATTTTTAAACCTAAAAGAATATTCAAAAAAACCAAAATGCTTCCAAAAAACGATGTTTTTCATTAATGCCCAGATTTTGGGTTCATGAAAATGCTTTGGTCAAGTGCCCATCTATAAATGTCCGGTTCAATGGGCATTTATCCTGTCGTGCTATTTTCAGTCTGTTTGTGTGCTTTCCCCCTCGAAAATGTCTCGGTTTTATGCGGGGACGGAGGTCACGGGAGGTTACTCTAACTTCCCAAAAATTTCCTTACTCGGCGAATTTTGTCTGACGATTCGGCAAAATTATCATCATTCGGCAAAATTTGGAGTTCTATTCGGCAAAATTATCGTCATTCGGAAAAAATTGTAGTTCCATTCGGCAATATATCATCATTGGCATTTGGCAAAATTATCATCATCTGGTGAAATTTGGAGTTCCATTCGTCAAAATTATCATTCGGCAAAATTTGTAGTTCGATTCAGCAATTGAGAATTTTCGTCCTCCTAAAAATTTAATTTCGGGACGCCGATGGTTTTATCATTTGTCATTTGAGCTGCAATATACATATAAAAAAAAAAAGAAAAGAAAAAACATGTGTGCGAAAGTTTCTAAGTTTCAAAAAGCTTTGTTTTCTTAAAATGGAAGATAAGAATGTTGTTAAAGTATAAGCATTGAACTCTCATTAGTTTGGAGATAAGAGCACTTAACTCCCGCTCCTAATTTATTTTTCGTCATAAAAGTTAAAGTTTTGAGAGTACATGTTCCCTTTGGGACAATAGGACAGATTAGCCTTATGATACTTTTAAAACTGCTGCGAAACAGAAAATTTTAAGTTAAACATTTTTAAAAATATGTTTAGATACGATTCATATTTTTATGGCGTCAAATAGATGTTTATTTTTTTACAATCAAAAAATTTCATCTTGTTATTCAATTATTTATCTATTTTTGTTTTAGGAAAATAATTTAGTTTTTCCCTAGCCTTGTTTGAGCTTTTGAATGGTTCTTAAGCATTTGATCAAGTAGGGGAACATAGGGCAAAGTGAACTAGAGGGGCAAAGTGAAATGTAAAATATTTACTCTGCCTTTAGCTCCACCTGTTTGGTATTATTTTAACTATATTGTACCATATGTAGTCTATTCCAGTCAGGAAAAAAATACCGCCGAACGTTGAAAATATTTAGTAATACAGGCAATTTTTAAAAAGTGATACTCATATTGTAATATTTTGTTGTAAGTCAAAAATTATTTTTTTTACTATATAATGATAAGGTTTTTGTTATTAACATTTTAAGCATCAATTGAGACCTGCTAATATTCAATGCAGTATTACTTTAGTTAATATTAAGGTTTATTTGTATTTTAAATAAATTGTACAATTAGTCAAGTACACACGGGACAAAGTGGATGGGGCAAAGTGAAGTAGTTTGTTTTATATACTCACTCAACCATTTACTATAAATTAGTTACGTTTTCATTTATTAATTCATTTACATCCTTTCATTTAGTAATTCACTTATTTTCTTATTCATTCATTCTTTTACTCGACAATTCATTTTTCTTCATATTGTATTAAATTGATTTATTCATTTAATTATTCGTTTATTGTTTCATTATCTTTTCATTTATTCATTCACCGTTTTATTAACCGACTCTTTTGATCAAAAATATGTTTTATAACCAAATGAAAAATATTTCATTAGAAAATCTTTTATTTTTCACTTTGCCTCATGAAAAAAAAGTGAAAATGTTCCACTTTTTTTCAAGACCCAAATTTACGGACAAAAATAAAAAATACTGTTTCAACTAAAAGTGTAAAATTTCCAAAAATTTTGAAGTAGTGAAAAAAAAAACGGTTTTTTTACCGGTTTTGTTTTCGGGAAAAATTGGAAAAAATGGAAACATTGATTTGTTATGAATAAAAATAGGATTTCTTAATAGCTCTGTGTTTCTGGGAACATATAAAGGGTTAAGCATTAAAAAATATATGCAATCCAAACATCTTCTTTTCCTGCTTGACAGAAGTACACATTAAGGTAAGTTTAATTAGAGAAAAAAAAACTTTTGGTATTATAACTGATAACTTTCTTGGTCAAACACTAGAAATAAGTCAAAAATAAGTCAAGTCGTCGTTCAACCAATAATATTGGTTAAGGTGTATCCAATCATAACAATTACATTTTCTTCTTTAGATTGCCTTTGAAACTTGAAATAATAATTGTAATTTTTGACTTTCAAACATGATTGGTATTTTCAGTAAGTTACCGCCCTATTGAAAATATCATGCCTTGCCTTCAATCCTCGAGTTGAACCGAACCTATGCTTCGGTTACTCGTCTGGTCAGTGAAAATTCTATATTAGCTACCAGTTTGTTTGGCACTCTTGGTTTCCTTACGAGTTTTTCCATCTCCGGCTCAGTCACTTCCTATTCCGGGCTGATGAGTGCTAATAAGCACGAAACGGCAGTCCTCGGTTGGAATGACTGAGTTGCCGGTGTATTTAATGTATTTCTGCCTTAGTGCAGGCTATTGGGTGGTAACTTACTGAAAATACCATGCCTTGCCTTCAATCTTCGAGTTGAACCAAACCATTGCTTCGGTCACTCGTCTGGTCAGTGCTAATTCTATATTAGCTACCAGTTTGTTTGACACTCTTGGCTTCCTTAAGAGGTTTTCCACCTCCGGCTCAGTCACTTCCTATTCCGGGCTGATGAGTGCTAATAAGCACAAAACTGCAGTCCTCGGATGGAATGACTGAGCTGGAGGCGTATTTCATGTATGATTGATATTGTTTGAAAGAAAAATAAGTATGATTTCCCTTCCTTACAATGTAACTTTACTGTCTGAAAATGAAAGCTATTGAGTCTTGATTTTTTCCAATCCAGTCCAAGTCCAAATCAAAACTTGATTGGTTTTTCTTTTTCTTTCCCACAGAAAACCCCAAACCAAAACTGCGTACCGGTTTCTAAATCTGAATCAAAACTTAAACTGGAGTGTCAGTTTATTCATACGGCCGTGCTAGGCACAATAGTAAAAGTAGTCATACATGCACTTTTGAACAAAACTGAGTTATTATAACAAAGTTCTTTTCTATTTCGTATTTTACTTAATAAATAAAACGTTCTAGACTCATTTGATCAGGAACTATGTCGTTCTTTTTAATGATCCGTTTATCAGAAGTTCATTATTTTGATCCGTTCATTTAACTCGTTCATTTGAACGACTTCGTTCATTTAAAAAGTTACAAGCGATCTCTCTGCACGACATACTCACGTACATTCGAAATGTTTCATTAGATCAGCAATATTCTTTAAAGACAAAATAATCAAAATCATCTAAAGTAGAAAATATGACTATGAAAAATGAACTTAAAAAAACGTTATTCTGGTTTAGATGTATAAAGCAATTAAAGTTCATTTTGTAAAATATTTCTCAGTTGCCGAATGGTAAGATATGTTTTCCATTCCAAAAATCGCAGGTTCCATTTCAGCACATCACAAAATCAAATTATTAAATTTTTCTATATAAAAAAAGTAAACTGTTGGTTACGGTGGAAAATTTGCAAAATTGAACTTACGTGAAATAGTGCACTAGCTCTAAATAGAAATATCGTATCTAAAAGCGTAGTATGGTGAAAATAAAACAAAAAATTTTTAATATGTACTTTAGGTTTTATTTATTAAAAAATGTAAATCATGAAATAAATAACAGACAGAACTACAGAAAAGAAAAAAAAAAGAAACAGGCTACAATATTAAACACGAGAATAAAGAAATGTTATTAAAACTATGTACCTTAAGTAACATAAACTTAAAAAAAGTAATATAATCATAAAACGACTGCTTTTTACATAAAAACTGGCGTAAGGTGTCGAAACTGACCTTTTTTTGACCCCAAAACAATTATCTGTCAACCATGACATCTACTCAAAAAAAGAGGTGCGGTCCTTCAAATATTGTTTTCCAGCTACACTACCGTATTACATACATATAGTATCACCAATAGCTATAACGAAAAAAGTAACAACAAATAAATTGTTAGCTCAGCAGGAGTACCGGATAATTCAATAAAAAAAAAGGTTCACCTAAATATTAGGATGCTTCAAAAATTTTCCACAGTACCAATGGGAACAAAAAAAAAAAAAAAAACACCCACACAACAATTTTTTAAATGGGAGAAAAATTAGACAGTGAAAATCCTTATTTAAAACCTCTGGATAATGGAAATGGAATGTAAAATGAAGCGACTTGGGAGTCGCCAAGAAAGTTAAAAATGAAGTCAAATCAGTATAGATGGTAGTTGGTAGGAGAGATGTTATAAAAGACAAAAGGATCACCAGAAAAGTGATAAAAGGTACTTTTGGAAATAATTTTCGCGACAGAAAGTGTGAGAGGGACCAAACAAATTACACAAAACATTACTAATGAATACATGGGAAAACTGCAATTGAAGAACTGCAACGGTTAAAGAAAATGATGAATAAAGCAAAAATTAAAAAGTTTCGAACTGAATATATTGTACTGCACTGATAAAAAGGAAATTTGAGATAGATTAATGAGTTAAAATTTTGAAGATGAATGTATTTCAAAAAAAGAAATCGTGATTTTATCATAATTGCATCAATGCAAGGTTCCAAACTGCTCACCGTTCAAAAGAACGGTCGTTCATTTTTTAGGTGAGCAAACGGATCCGTTCATTTTAAGGATTCGTTCTTTTTGACCCGTTCGAT
Organism: Uloborus diversus; assembly: GCF_026930045.1. Taxonomy (NCBI): domain Eukaryota; kingdom Metazoa; phylum Arthropoda; class Arachnida; order Araneae; family Uloboridae; genus Uloborus; species Uloborus diversus. The sequence goes on along the minus strand of NC_072733.1, from coordinate 86,070,566 downwards.
CATGAACGACACATCCCTAATTCTAATACAGTAATTTAAACATATGAAACATAAAATCCTCCAGAAGGTATTTTTGAACAAGAAACCCTCTCCAGGAGGTATTGTTGATCAAAATACCAACCCCAAAAGATATTTTTGATTTTAAAAAACCCCTCCAGGCTTTATTTTGAATCAATAAACCCCCTCCAGATGGTTTTGTTCGGCTGCGCTAGTGCACCTCTGTATTACTTCAAAAGACGGCCAGTTTGAAACTAATTAGTTTATTGATTGCTAAAGGTCTTCTCATATTATTATTTTTTGTGTTTTGTTAATTTATTTATTTTTAATAACGTTATAAGGAAACTTGCTTGCCGAGTTTTTTTGCTGTATCCTGTGATCCTGTACATTTGGTTCGCACAGTCAGCAGAAACACAGTTATGTGATTAAAGTTATGAAGTTTTATGTGAATAATGAAAATAAATTCTTCACTAAGGATATTGGTTTAATTTTTTTGCAAAAAGTAGTAAATGTTTTTTGATTGTATATTCAAATTATATTATCATATAACAACTTTCATTATCAAACTTAGACAATATTTTAACATACAAGGAGGAGAGGGGGGGAGTAAATTGCATCAGAATTTAAGTATGAGAAATTTCTAATCACTTTTGCTGAAATTTCCAGTTAAAACTTCCTAAAAAGTTGAAAAAAAAAAAAAATTCAATTTTTTTCAGAAATGAATCCCTTTGGAAAAAAACAGTTTTTTTCCGAAATTTTCCGGGGGTTTTCCGACTGTATTCATCTCTAGTTTCAGCGCAAGTTTTATAATAAAATACAATGTTCTTTCATTATGTACTGTAATTCTCAAAACAAATTTCCGATTTGTTCATTTTGAAAAAACTCAATCATCTTAACCATTTCACTTTGCCCCACATTCCCCTACTTAACTTTTTATTTAGAATTTTTAAATACTACAACCCGTTTTAATTAAATGAGGGCTTATTTAAATGATTATAACATTAATGTTTCTGCCAGAACTTTCATTCATATGTAGTTGTAACACTAGAAGAGCACGAAAAACTAACGGGAAAATTGAATCTCGAAAAACTGATGTCGTGGTAAGTTGGCTGGCAATGATCTGATTCTATTCAAATTGAACCCCTCAAATCAACATTATACAGGATATTAAAACAATATATATATATATATATATATATATATATATATATATATATATATATATATATATATATATATATATATATATATATATATATATATATATATATAATCAACTTTTCCAGTGCCAAGTTGAAAAAAAAAAAAAAAAAAAAAAAAACACGCTACTTGCATGTTTAACGTATACATTGGCAGATTGGTTCATTTCGAATTGGTTAATTTTTGTTTATGGCAGCAAACGTAACTTTTGAACGCAAATATTTTTCTATTTCGAAACCTTTTGCTTTCTTTTTTTTAATTCTTAAATGAAAGTGTTACCTACTAGAAGTAGCCATAAACAATGGCCCAGCTAAGTTCTAATTATTTTACTCATGAATTTAAAAAAAAAAAAATGCCTTGTTCATGGAAAAAAAAGAAACTTTTAATATTTAAAAATCGAGGTCAATTTGATGTCAAAGTAGTAATTTTGTTAATTGTGTCAACAATCAGCTATTTTAATGATTAGTGGGAATAATATATTAAGCTCTTTTAATTAAAGTACGGCTTAATTAGTAGTTTCAAATGTATGTTAAAAATAGTATTTAGTAAATTTAAGGATATAATGGCAATTTATAATTTTGGTAGAATGCCTATTATTGATGTATTTCCCCTCCGTCATTTATTTTCACCTCAGAAAAAATGACATTGGTAAGGGTCTGTCACGGAGGTGAGGAATTTTCCATCAATATAGGCCTAATAGAAACATTTTTCAGGGAAAACTTTTTTTTTCTTCGTTGATACAATCTGCACATGTTGAGCATATAAAAACATGTTCACTTCATTTTTTACATTAATTTACATCCCTGAAATTCAAGTTCACGGAGGTGAGAAGCCAGAATAATCACACTAGTTTTTAAAGCAAAATCTGTCTTCCTGTTTTTCGACAAAAATCTCACAACTTCAACTATGGCTGAAAATAAACAAGGGGGCTCCCTTGTATCGTGGGAAATAAAAATTGATGTCATTATTGCCACGTGTTAATGAGTAATGGCATTTTGTGTTTAGAAAACGGAGGTGAGAATTTATTGTGTGACATGATTCCTTGTCCTACTAAAACGAAATAAAACACATAATTAAAAAATTAAATATGCTTAAACAATTACTATTTGAGACACTTGTGAAAGGAATAATAAATAAGTATATACTTTTAATTAAACAAGTTATTAAGCAACACAAACAGTCACACAAGGTGTGTGACATGCCACGGAGATGAGAATTCACGTGTTGTGAGCCAAAAATATGCTAAAATAAAGATTATTATTAAAGAGTTGTTGGCAGGTTTAAATAGATATATTTTTGATGAAATTAAAAATCATTGTTAAATGAATTGTTCCTTAAAGTTTTTACTGTAAAAGGCGTGTGACAGAAAAGTTACACTTTTTGAAGAATGACCCTTACATTGTATTGTTCGTTTTTAGAGTAATCACTTCTTATTTTAGCTTTTTATTTTTGTGACAAAAGATTTATTAACAGTAAGGCACAAATCATTATTTTAAGAAAAAAAAATAGATCAACATAGTAAAAAACGCATTCAAGAAATAATTATTAAAAAGTAAGAAACTAAGCAAAAAATAAATGAAAAAAAGCCTCACAAAAAGTATAAATTAGCGTTTTAAAATTGTTTTCATCGCTATCCATTCTAAATGTATGTAAAATAATTTAAATTTAATAATGTCCTCAATGGAGATCTCTCGAGAAATTTTTTTGCTGCAATATGTTGCACAGAGCTAACTTGCTACAATTTGTTGTGCAGAGCGTAATTGGTTTTTAATTGCCTTTAAGAGTAATTAAAAGCCAATTTCAAGGGATCCCACAGGAATGAAAATTTTAAAGTGAGATGAAAGAGTTTTATTTTTCCTTTATTTTTGAAAACTTTTTTTACGGAAAGGACAGAAATGTTAAAATTTCAATTGCAACCTCTTGCAATATTTTCGTTTTCCTGCGATTATTTTCTTTTTGTTATTCTTTCTTTCATTTCTTTTTCTTCTTTTCGTTTCCCTTTCCAAAATTTATGCATATTTCAATGAAGTTAGTATGAAAACAATGTAGTTTTTGCATAATTTCATGTTTTTTTTTTTTTTTTTTTTTTTACTCTGTGTTTAAATCTTTAAGTCTATTTCTTAAGATTTGATCATTAAACATATTCTTGTATTTAAATTTCTTTCCTTCTTTTTTTTTTTCAACACTGGTATTTTTAAAATACAGTATATGCCAAATTATGATCAAAAACGAAGTATTTTATCATAATTTAGCATTTATATAGTTTAGGTGTAATTTTTGTATTCGCTATGAAGAAAATACTCTAAAAAGCTTTTGTGTACAATCATAGAAAATAATAATAATGAAGCAAATATTATTCTAATTAATTACTTTTCCAAGCTCCTATTTTTTAAAAAACATACCTAAACTCTTATTTTTCCTCCGAAACTTAAAACTTTTTACCAAATTACAAAACTAGAACTCAAACAAGTTTGTCAATCAGATATAATGATTAAAAAAAGCCCTTCATCGTCAACATTCTGATTAAAACGCAATTAAATAGATATATTAGATTTTACTCTAGGTAGAGCTACCACGCACATTTAATTAAACGTTCAAGACCTTTTAACATAAGGCGAAGCAATTTTTTTTGGATCCCAATGATCCCATCTTAATTACTTTATCACGTCTTTCTGTACTCTCACTCGCTACACGTTTATTTATGTTAACAGATAATGTTAATGAATATATAAATTAAGCAAACATTTAGTAGCTTTGAAAAAAACGGGTAAAAGAAAAAGATTATGAACTGGGGAAAATAAATAATCGGGAAGATAATCTTATTAATGGCCTGATGAACCGCTGCTCGCAGTATGGGAAGTTAAATTTACTCGAGGCGTTTTAGCTGCCAAACATTTATCAACTGCAATAAGAGCAAGTTTTTCTTAAGATTGACCTGATTAAGTTTGAACCTTAAACTTGGGTCAAGGACAATTTTTTAGTCGTAATTCCCGGAATTAACCCGAAATTTAGTGGCATCCAAGTACGTTCAGTGACCTAAAACGCTATCAAGTGCACTAATCTAAAAGCTCTCAAGCACTGAAGTTGTCACTTTTATTGAAAACTGATAAAGTTCTTGAGTTTTTTAAGTTTGTTTGGCGGAAGAAGTTAAGTATGAAGATTAAATTTCGCGATAAGAATCGCGGAAAAACCTTTTTTCTCACTTTCAATTATGATAATGCGTCTGTTAAATGGCCATCATTGGATGAAGAGTTAGTTATCCCATTAATGATTTCTTTGTTCAAATGATTTTTTGAGCTCTTCAAAAAAATTTAAAATCACATTAGAGTATTTTTCGTTTTATTATAAATTTTCTAAAAGTTAAGTCCTTAAGAGCTGCAATCGGTAACCCGAGGTACACTTCATTTCGTAAACGTTATAAAATGACTGTTAACGTTGTGACAACCATTTTAAAACGTTTTTGAAACGTTTAAACGTTTTGTGCTCTACCTGAGTACAACATAAGTATATGTTTTATCGTTTCATAGCTGAAAAAAGGACGATGAAGTCTTCCACTAAGTGCATTATGAAAATATGAAATGAGAAGTTAAGTATTTTAGTTTTATGGAACTAAATGATTTTGATATAAGCTTTATTTATTTTTTTGTAACTTAACACGTTCATCTACTCAAACGAAATAAACTTTTTTTTTTAAATGTTATTCTTGATAGAAGTTCTCCAAATAAGCATTAGCATTAAGTCATTTTATATCAATAGACCAATAGAACGTTTATGTAGTCTTTAATGATGGATTTATTGTAATTCATAACTTAGAATTGAGTATTTAACACCGTTTATACTCTACACATGGCAATCGATTTTTGTGAATTATGAATCTTCCTTGATGATTGCAATACAAAATTTATATTTAATACTGAAATAGTCGAACGAGGAAGAAATTGATTTCATGTGAGAAATTACAAAGTTTTAAGGTTTGATAGATTTTACTTAACCTATACGCATCTATAATGTATGCAATTGATTTCTGAAGTATCTCGAAGTCATTGAAACTATCGGAGGAGAAAGTATTCAAGATATGACGCATAGGGTGCTTAAAAATATTCATATAATTCTTTTTTTCCTGTCGTATTAAAATGAAGTGATAAAAATAGCGAAAATAAGCAAATATAACCCGAAATGTTGAACTAATCCTGTAATCACAGACGAATAGTATATTAACCGATAAAGTTAGCATAGAATGCATAAAAATATTTTATTACATTATATTTTCATTAAATGGATTAGATATTGTCGGATGTAGTTTGAAAGTCAAAGACAAGTCATTCACATTAACAAACATTAGATTATATAATTATTAAATGGTTGCTTGAGACTTTCTGAAAATAAGAGTCAACTTAGCTGTAACGAAAAAGATTTTCCGTTGAATTTGATTCATGTGCATATAAGACAAGAAGCAAAAAGAAAAAAAGAGGGGGGGGGGGTGGAATAGAGACACACGAAATCGACTATCAGAACTGACTAAATATATAAAGAATTTATGCAAAGTTATTCATAATTGTTAGTGTTATACATAAATGAGTTACACAGACTTGTGTCTTGTATTTTATATATATTTTTTGTTCGTATTTTTAAATCCTTAAGTATAGAAAGTCTTACATTTTAAATGAGTTTACCTTTCTGTTTGTCAGGATTTAGAGTGCCTACTCATATTTTTTACTTTTGGGAGCCATTAAACTTTCATAAAAATATCTTTATCTTTCTTATGAGATTAAACTTTTCAAAAGCTTAGTTGCTTAGTTTCACTTCTGCTTTCTTCCTTTCCACCTATTTTTAAAGTTATTTCCTTTAACCAGATTTTTTTCATTCTGTAAAATTGCAAAGGCTTTTTTTTTCTAATTTTTGATACTATTAGTTAAACTTGATTTTCTTTTTCCCTATACGTGATGAATTTTCCGTCTGCTATAGATTAATAGCATTTTATTACTGTGTTCTTTTTTCCTAAATTATTACCATTTTAATATTTTTCCGTTAAATTTTCAACTGTTTTGAGTTCGCTGCTAATTTTTGTATATTTATATACACATGGCAATGTCCATGATATAAATTTAAGAAAATCCCTTGAACAAATAAAAATCCACCCCTCCCCCTCTTTGATATAAAATAAACAGTTTTCTTAACTAAACTGCGTTTACACCCTTTAAAAGCTGTAAAAGTTTTTTGTAGTTTGCATTGTGGTTACGAATATGCTACTTGAAAGAGTTTCGTAACATAACGTAAAGAAATATTTAATTATAAAACTTTTAGGGAAACATTAGTGTTGCTTATTTTTCCTTACCCGCTTTATAATTACAATACTTTTAGGAATATCTATCATTCTGGTTTCACAATGTACACTTAAGATTAATGTTAATGTGAAAAAAAAAAAGTCAAACAGATATGAAAAGCAATATCTAATCAAGGAAGAAAAGAACTAAAGAAAAAGTAAGCAAAGCGGAAAAACCGAAAAAAAAAAGATAAAAAAAAAAAGGTTCTCGCTTCTGTTCTGATAACTTCTAAAGGTATGCAGCAAGCACAATCCTATCAACTCAGAAACACATTCAGAAATTCAAGTTCTGTCAAATATATGATTTTTCTATAAATAAATTATTTATTTGTTTCCTATTTGATTTGCTGTCCAAGTTCCATAACTCGAATATCTATATAACTCTTTTTTTTCGATAGCTCGACGTAATTTCAAGATCCCGAGGAAAATATAAGCTTCAACACTGAATATTTGTTCTATTACTGGAAGTTCAATAACTTGAATGTTTCGATAAGTTTTGGTCCCCCTGAACATCTAATATCTTCTTTAATTGAGTAAATAAATGGATGAATAAGTAAATAAAAGTTTAAAAATATTATCCATACGTTCAGGAATTCAAAAATCACGCTCATCCAACAAGTGCTTCATTGGTAGATAAAAGTCTGTGTGAATTGTTGCACATAGGGGTGCCCACTAAGAGAGGGTGATGGGCGCAGACCACGCCATTGAAATTTTTAGGGGAGGGACCCTTTGAGTGGTTATTTTCTTTGGGGGGGGGGGGGGGGGGGGGGGCTCGATCTTGGGGAAGGACCTTTTTGCGGTAAAAAAATATTTTTTCACTTAAACATCTAATTTTTCTGACTTTGTAACAACCCCGTTCCAAAAGTAGGACGGTTATACGAATGGACAATTCCATTTCATTAGACGAAGGAATTGTTGCACACAGGAGTGCCCACAAAGAAAAGGTGATGGGCGCAGACCACGCCATTGAAATTTTTAGGGGCGAGGGGACAGTTTGAGTGGTTATTTCCTTTGGGGGGGGGGGGGGGGGCTCAATCTTGGGGAAGCGGATTTTCGCAGTTTTTTTTCATGGGGAGGGGGCATTGCTCTTGGAAGGATGGGCAACACTGGTTTCTCACCTGGTTCAGAAAACTTTACAATGACTCCAAATATGTTAGCTCCTTGCTTTATTGCGTGGATTTGATGAAGAATATGAACTCGACTTCAATTTAATGCAATTAGTTTCAAAGTATCTTGTGACATACGTCCATTAAATAAATATTTTTTTAATATCGCCATCAGTGGGTTCTCAAAATAGCGTCTTTCAAGAACACCCCCCACCATGTATTTTCTAAACCTAAGCCTTTATCTACGGTGTGATTTATTATGTTAATGTTTCTTAGTCACCAATAGTGAATTTCTTTGAATTTTAGTTTTCAAGGGGGTTTTTTTCTTAAGAACTGGACGCTGCTGTTTTCTATCAGATCGCAGTTTTATTGGTATGTACGAGCATTCCTTAGATTTTCCCGCCTTTCATATAGGTATATCCTTGGCATTAATTCAGATGTTTAATATCTTTTTAAGCTAATGTGCCTATAGCTAGTCAATTAAAAGTAAGTATTTTAGTTATGGGCACATATGACCATAATTACATTTTTGGCCATGCTTACTTAAAATTAACGATAAATAAAAGATGCAGAAGTAGAATAGTTCTTTTTATTTTATTTTTGTTGCTGTTCTGATGAACTTTTGAAAAGCCATTTGTCAGTTATCTATTTTTTTTTTTAATTTAATGTTGCTCGAATTGGTAAGATGAAATGAGTTTTTATTGTAAGAAAAATATGTCTCTCGGACTGGTAAGTCAAGATACTTTGAATTTTCATGTATTGAAAGAAAAATAAGTGTTATAATACTGTTGATTAGTTTTTTCTGTATTTCTATAAATTAACTGAATTCATCTAGCATGAATATTACTAGTTTTTAGTATGTTTAAAACTAAGCGAGTTGGACCATAACTGATCAAACGAGTGTAGTCCAACTTAATTCAAAAAATATTTATAAATCAAAATTGAAACTTATGTGAATATCCTAGATATAAAAGTGAAATTTCTAAACTCTAACTCTGTTAGAATTAGTTTTTTTCGCAAATTAGAAACAGGACACTTCAACAACAATCCAAACTTTAAAAAAAAAAAAAATATTTAGGGTATAGTAACTTCAAAGAACACTAGCGTTAATTTTCTTTGCTCTATTATTATCGTCTTAATATCTCTATAGTCCATGTTTTTTTTTTTTTTGACTAATTTATTAGCGCCACATTTCAACACTTCTATCTTGAAGATGACTGATTAAACAAACTGATTTATCAGCAAAAGCTTATATAACCGCTATCGGAATCTGAACCAGGAAGAATGACCCTGGAAATAAATCATGGGACTTTCATGCGTTTTTATTTCTTAAACTGTTTTTGTCAATCGTTTAAATATTATTTGACTTGCTACAGGAATAATAAACAAAATGCAAAATCACTTCAGTGTGTTTACTCTATCTGCCAGGCGCTGATTTCTCACTCTAAATGCAAGAGAGGAAAATTCCACTTATCTGACATTGAATATGTTTCGGGTGAATGTCTTGGTATATACTTCTTAAATATTATTCCTCAGGACATTGTTAAATGAATTGTTCCTTAAAGTTTTTACTGTAAAAGGCGTGTGACAGAAAAGTTACATTTTTTGAAGAATGACCCGGGAATGCTTTTCGTTATTTTGACTCTTTGATGCAGCATTATGCGTACTGAACTATGACAAAATATGACTTTTTAAGTCTTTACGCAATGTAGTTGGGATTTATTGAGTCCGGTAATTTTCTATCAACAGAATATGTGAATTATTATTTTGGTGTTTTTACCATAGAGGTAGGTGTACCTACCTCCTACATCCTATTCCTACATCCATGGTTTTTACATAATATTTTTACAGCAGGTCTATAAATTACGAGCACGAATGCTTTGCACGGGTCAGCTAGTTTTACATAAAAGTAATGTTTTTATTTTTAGTCAAATACTAGAATAATGCACGGAAAATTCAATTTATAACAAAATGAATCTTTTTCATTCTTGCATTGAATAACTCTTCTTTTTTTATATATTTCCAAATAAAGAGAAGATATCAATAATATTTGTGGTAGTTTTTAAATAAAAATAATTGAAATGCTTGAAAAGGAAAAGAAAAAAAGGTGTTTGACCTTAACATTTCTTCACCGGAGAAATGGCTGTGAGAATCAATTTTGATACACAACAATAAAATTGTATTCTCAGACCACGGAAGCATCTTAAAGGTATATTTTTCTTTCCGACAGAAACCATTCAACAACAAATCTGATAATCACTACTCTTTCACCGAAATGTTTCCCATTTTTTTCGTTACAATTTCCGAGGCTAAAACGTCAGACATGTCTAGTCTATTCTTCTGAGAAAGCCTTATGCTATCAAAAAGTGAAGTCGTAGACAATAACAAAGGCAATAATTTCCATGTTTTGAGCGTCTAGCAATTATTGGCTAAATTTATGTTTTCTTGATAAATTCTTCGCCTATATTTTTTACTGAAAACAATGAAACCGTTATTAGAAAATGAAAAACAATATTTACACAATTTAAAATTCCTTTCGTTTTAAATTATTTAACACTGCTAAGCTTATTTTTCTTGAACGTTTAGTTCAATTGGTACCACACAGAGCTTTGTTTGCAATTATGATGTTATTGTTGGCTGGCAATGCAGAATATGCAAGGTGGGCACTTTTTTTTTTTTGGGCCATGAAGAATTATCATCTTGCAAAAAAAGGGGTCTCTTTATTTATAATGATCTTTGGCGATATTTGAGACTGTATAAGTTCTAAAATATTTACATGCATATTAAAATTAATCGATAATTCATTTAAGTTAATTATTATCAGTTTACCAATTAATGCTCATGTAAATAAGTCCCTTCCCGGTAATTACTTTTTTGGGGAAGTTGACAGTTCAATATTACCTGCCTTCTTAGCTTGAAAATTATCAATTTTTCTCCTAAGTTTCGCTTCCAATATTATAAGAGATTGAGATCTGTTTTTAACCTTTGAACGTTTCCAATAAGATTTTGAAACTTTATAATAGGATTTATGAAGTAATTTCACATTTTCCCATTGCCGAGCTGAATATTTTTTTCTTAAATTGATATGCCATCTAAACTTTTCCTTTAAATTGCCGACAGATAGATCGCTTCTTTGTAAAGTACTAGACATTCTAGTATTGTATACTGGATGTTATGTGCTAGATGATGTGCGCTGAATACTGTTTCCGCGCAAAAAGGATTGTGTAAAATATCGATAAGGTATCGTTTATAAATAATTTGATTCCGAAGCACATGGACGCCTGCGTTATAAGCATAGAAAATAAAATCAAAGGGCGGACATCATTTAACGGTCAAGTGAAGACAATAAGCAATTCGTGATTGCTCAAAAAAAAAAAAAAAAACGAGGACTTATATAAATATATTTTTGAAATGGCAAATATGAGGATTGATTATCATTGTCATTTAACTGGGTACTTGAATAGCAATTTTTGTTGGAAACCAAATAGTAAGTTAAAAAAATATGTCAGCAACAATTAGCTTTCTTTCATGCCTAAACAGCCCCTGGAAACTAGTTATTTGTCTAGCTTATGGGTATAACAATATCCAGAGGATCTGCAACAAAAAGATGAGTGTATTAAATTAAACAGCCTCAGTCTTAGAGAAAGAATATATAGGAGAGATATCTACGAAAACAGGGATAGAGAAAACAGAACTTAACAGAATGTAGTGGAGAAGTAATTTAATAATGCATGTCTTGTTTTCATGCCTATTTATTATAAGTAATTTTTATAAAATAATGTTCAGGCGAATATCTGAATGAATTGCACTAAAAGTGTTAAATTTAGCCTCCGTGGTTCATTAAATTTAAGCAAGATGTAAGGAAGCGCAACTGCGTGCGCTTTCGCCAGGAGGGGGGGGGGGGGAGAGAAAGAAAGAAGAGGAATGATATACAATTTTTATTAGAAGAAAAGAATCACAATTGTGCTTTTAATTTTTTGAAGCTAGCCAAGTGATTTGAAGTGTTGCGACTATTATAAGACTACTCTGCCGTGTGCAGGTAAACGGCAGTATCTGCAGAAATGAGCTTTCGAGATATTTGAAGAAATGCGTGTCGGATTCAGCATTAACCATAGGGAAATCTTGGAATAAGACTTTTTTTAGCGCCTTTTTTTCAGCGGAAACCAAATAAACAAGCTTGTACAATCTTACAATAGATGACAAAAATGCAAAAAAAAAAAAAAATCAAAATCGAAAAATTTGCAGTTGCTGCCCTTTACCTGCACACGGCAGTACTATAATACCGTTCTTTGAAAATTAAAGTAGGGACATTGTGCATGAAGCCGTATAATGTTTTATGTTTCACGGAATTAAATGTTTGTTTCATCTTCCTGTTCGCTAGTCAAACGCGGATCAAGGGGGGTGGGACAAGGGGGTCACGACTCTCCCCCTTAAATTTACCAAGGATAGCCCAAAACAGCTGTTTGGAGTCTTCAATTGTGGAAATCACCAAAGGAAAGTCATCAACTCCTATTTGAGCCCTAATAGTTCACTGGTGATCTTCTCCTCTACTTCCAATATTTTAATAATGAGTCCCTCCAAAATCAGTAGCTGGATCCGCCCTTGTATCTGGTGATCTTTCAGGAAAGATCACCATCGACCCCTATTTGAGCCCTAATAGTTCACTGGTGATCTTCTCCTCTATTTCAATATTTTAATAATGAGTCCCTCCAAAATCAGTAGCTGGATCCGCCCTTGTATCTGGTGATCTTTCAGGAAAGAAAAGGCATGTATCTTCAAAGTGTCAATAGATTAGGCCTAGGGTGCCACGGTATTGTGGGGTACAGCAAGGAGCGACGAGGGATTCCGCACATTGTCCATCAGGATAGTCGTATCATATAGAAAGACATATATATGATAGAGACAGACTAGGGTGCGTGAGAAAATTCTAATTCTTCAAAGGGTGCCGTGAAGCAAAAAAGTTTGGTAATCCCTGGATTAGAAAATAGTATGCGATTTAACAAAATTTAAACCTGAGTATTTTTTACGAGCATTGATGTAAAATTTCTGTCCGATTCTTGTGCGTCATATTTAAATTCCTCCAAAAAGTTATTATATGATTTTGATACATTTTGCTTTACCTCTAGGTATTGTTAAATTAATTATAAAGCTGAAATTCAAGCATACCGTATTCAGGAAATTGAAACGACAGATTTAAAAAAAGAAGTTCTACTCGTAAAATCGGGGCGTGGCTAGCTGAAAAGCCTTTAGACGTCATAAGACATTTCGTGAAATCTGATTGTTTACCCACAGTTGGGAGAAAATCAGCCGGGAATAACGATAAATCAGATTTGAAAGTACTAAGCAAGAAATTATCACTCGTACTGACACGACTTTTTGATGTAGCGCATAAATTAATGGTTTTGACTTTTCGAATCGCATACGTACTTGAAAAAATAATTATAAATATCTATAGAATATAATATTCTTTTCTTTTCATTTTACAGCTGATGGTTTAGGTCTCAGTCTATTAAATGAAATGGAAATCAAAAATTGAAACTTCATCTTTGTAATAAAGCAGACAGCCCTTTGCTTATTTTATAATTGGTACTGGAAATATAGCCGGTCTTCTATAGAATACATAAAGGCTTCAAAAAAAAAGTTTTCATTAAAATCTAACTAGCGAGATTAAAATGTCTGCATTTTTCAATTTAGGACTCAGGAAACTGCGTTGAACACGTTTTGAAAAACCAATTGTTTTGTAAATCTTTTGAGAAATTTTCTAAAGAAAATTCGCGATACTTTATTAAGTAGTCTTGAAATGGCTTTTAATGTATTTTGATTAGTCCTATATATTCAAAAATGAAAATTAATCTTGCATGTGAGTTTGTGGTTTAAGTAGACAATATTTTTAAAAGACGGAAACATCTGGCAGCACCACATTTTTATCAACGCGGTATAAATGATCGTGTAGCTTAAGTGTCTTAAATAACTAATTCCTTATAGCTTTAATTGTTCAGCGCTTAAAAAAGAGCTCTTCTCTTGTCAAATGTAGAATTAGTAGCACTTGTTCAAACATACGCTCATAAATTTTTAGACAAATAAAAAAAAGGAAGGGAGGGGAAGGGGTAGATCCTTTGCTCTTTTTATTTTTGAAGAAATTAAAAATGTGTGACAATTATAATTACGGTATGGTAATTCGATTTATTAAAACAATTATCTAGAAAAATAAGAAGAGAAAAGATATTTTACTACTAGTGATTTGAAAGAATAATGTTTTAGCTTAATTGATTTTTTGGCATTTTCAGTTAAAGCATTTCTAATTGCCTATTAAGAAATTGCGACCAATCGAATTTTAGTGACTGTTACATACCTACTTTTAAGTACCTTTAGACCTCAATTAGTGTATTCATTATAATTTATTAAGAGCCAAAATAACAAAACGTTAACTTCAGTACAAACACCAAATTCTTGTAATCATATTTTATGTCTCGCTCAATTAACATTAAACTCGAGACGATACAAGTTTAGTTTTTTATTTTAAACGTTGAGAGTTTTTTATCAGCCTGCCATATCTGGATGTTTTTGAAGGTTATTGATAAAAATTTATTTTTGTCAGTATCTTGTATATTTCTTTTTTTTTTTTCCCCCGAGATCTTTTTTGCTTTCTTGAGCTGTTAATGTAGTATTTTGTTTTTCTTCCTCACTGAAGGTGCCGATCTCTCTCTTTCTCTTTCTTTCAAATATATTCCGTTTTTCTGATATTTGTTCCATCAGATGTTTCTACAACATAAGATCTTGGAATAGAGTTTTTGGCTACAACTTTTTCTGGTGCCCAAATCCTGCCTGAGTCCATCTTGTAAAAACATGTTTTGACCGGGATGAAGACCTCTTAAATTTTTTTTATGTCTATCTGAATAACATTTTTGGTGATTTTTCTAGCTTTTCCACTATATTAGGAACTTAAAACTGTGGTTCTAATCCATTTATAGCAAAAGTTGAAGTTGTCCTCAGTTTTCTTCCCATTCAGAGACACATGAAAGAGACTGTAAATGCTGTTTCGGAAAGCAGTTATGCTCTAAAATTGCTCAATTTGGATCTCTTTGATTTTTCGGCTTTCAATATGAATTATTTAGCAGCTTGTATGGTACGCTCAACTAACCACTTTGACTTCGGAGAATAAGCATTTGATATCACATGTTTGAATCCATACTCCTCACTGAATTTTTCTAATGCTTTCGAGTTGAACGGTGGACCAGTAACAGACACAGCAATATTTGGAACCCCATGATTACTTAAGATGCTTTTAAGGGATCCAACAATTTTATTTCTGCTGTTACGCAATTTCCTTATTTCAACAAGCTTTGAATGTTAATCAACTGCAATTATATATAGTTCTCGTTTGAAACATAGTATATACAATCTATTGCATTTCTTTTGAAAAGTTAGCAGAAGAATTTGAAGTGCATTTTTTTTTTTTGAAAACGTCGCATATTTCCGTACTACCTACAAAGCTTAGGCCTCCTACACATGAGGCGATTAGTTCAATCAACTTTTCAAAAAAGTTGCCTGTCAACTAGTTGACCGGCGTCTTTCGTTTTGTTCACACGTGGCAACTTAGTTGAATCAATTTTTCTCCTAATAATTAGCTGAATTTACTCAAGCAGTTGCTCCACAACGCAGTTAAAACTGAACGGAATTAACTCAATTAGTTTACTCGTGTGTAGAGCGAATGCTTGGCAATGTCCCGATGAGTTGAATAAACTTAAAAGTCGATTCAATAGTTGGTTCAACTCATCGGCATAGGAATGGTAGCAGCACATATGCCCTGAGTGCCTAATGAGTTGATTGTCTTGTGACGGGCGATTTCTTCACTTTTGTACCAGGTTGCACTTCCTGATAACCGCCCTTTCGAAAGTTGATTCAACTAAGTTGCATTGTGCGTAGGAGGCCTTATGGCCCTCAAGCTGTTGAAATACTTCAAACTTGTGCATTATGGTGAACGCTTAAGTTCGTCCCTTGGAGTATGTCTTTAATTAATTCAGGAGACTTAATATCAAACATTTTATTTCACACTTTTTGTGAACTTTCGTGTTGCCAATTTATGTAACATACTTAAAAATTGAGAAGTGACTAGCAGGAAAATTACAAAAATTGTTAGTATGTTTGCTTCTGGTAAACAAAGATCTTAATTTACTTAATGCTGGAAAAATAACCGTTTTTTGATTTCTATTTTTATACCTTAACGCTTTTTGCGTGCAATATCTATTTTTGACAAGCTATCAGATTGTGCGTAGATAGTAATATTAAGCACATTTAAAATGATACTTAAAAACACACAGCTTGTTATATGCTAGTCCTCCGCAGATGGCACATGACGCGCAAAGGTAAGTTTTCGAATGCCCTTCTGCTCATAAGTTTAATTACTTTTCTAAATTAAATAATGGTTTGATGCACGAGAAAATATTTTCCAGAAATGGGGTTTTCTAAATTTTATCCAAAAATAGCTTTAAAAATGTGTACCCAATTCCCTTGCAAAGACCAGTGACGTGATGAAAAGGGAATGCCGACAATAATATATGACTAGGGGTGCCCCAATTCAGAAAAAAAATCACTGACTTGTGCTTTTGGATAAAGGATTAAATTGTGAACAAAGTGCACTTTTCACAACTGTGACTGAGATGCGGTTTTCAAAAGGAAAAAAAAATCCCAAACGAGAAAGCTGGTAAAAGAACTATTGAAGAAATTTGACAAACTCTTGAAGCAGACGGGCGATTTAGCATTACAGGAGATGCAATCAGTGTTCATTAAAAAAAAAAAAAACTTTCTGAATTGTTCAGTAAAATTACGATTTTTTTTCTTTAAATATTTCATACACAGACTGTAAGAAATAGAGATTTGTTTGCTATAAAATGAAGCAACTAATTCCATTCAATCCGGCTTCTCAAAAGGAATTATGGAATTGTGACAAGTTAGAAATACTAATACTAATTTTTAAAAAAAATTTCATAAATTATAGCTGAATGAAGAGACAGAAAAGAGATTGGGAGAACAATCATTGAACAATAAATATCCTGAGGGTTATCCCTATTGTTTTGTCTGGTTAGTTAAGTACTCTTAAGATGTAAAATATGAGAGTCATCATTACGAGTTAAGTCTCTGTTAAGTGTGGGAATGTTTCGTGGCGTTGTAAAATTCGAGCAGTAAATTTGTCTCATCAAGAAGATAGACAACTTGACCTTAATCTTGCTCGAATGTATTTCAAGAGTTATCAAATCGCAAGGAACATTTCATGTTAATCATTTGGATCAAAACCAGCATTGTTCACAACATAAATTCGTCGATGAAATATGAATACTGAGGTTAGGAAAATCGAAAGGCAGTTATAATTATCAAAGCAATAATCATCGCAATGGCAAAATAAACTTTGTTTTTCTCAGAGAAAATGTATTTTGGGAAATATAAGTCATGAAATATATATATATATAATGTGTATTTGCATATAAAATTTCGTTTGTGGCAAGCAATAGCGCAGCCAGAAATACCTTCTGAAGGGGATGTTTTGATCAAAAATACCTTCTGGAGAGGTTTTTGGATGAAAAATGCCTTCTGGAGGGTTTTTTTAATTCAAAAATACCTTCTGGAGAGGATTTTTTGATCAAAAATACCTTCCGAAGTTTTTTTTTTTTTTTTTTTGATCAAAACAGCCCTTTCCAGTTGCGCAGAGAGGGGGGTGGGGGGGGGGTTGAAAAAAACCCCAGAGCCATTGGTTTTAACATAAATGAAAATTCTGATACAGTAGTTCATGCATATAAAAGGGCTGTTTTGATTTTTAAAAAAACCTTCAGAAGGTATTTTTTCATCAAAATCCCCCTTCCAAAAGTTATTTTTGACCAACCCCGCCCAGAAGGTATTTCTGGCTGCGCTAGTGGCCTATGCTTGAACTAATGTATTAGAAATTGCATAACGCCGAAACACGTGTCTGCTGTAATTTACAAATTTGTGCTTCTACTTACGTTGTTTGGTTTGACTTTACTATTCAGCACAAAGGTATTTATTTATCTTATTTATCTCAATGGCTCTGGGGTTGGTGTTTTAACCCTCAACCCCCCTCCCCCCTTTCGCTGCGCCACTGTTGGCAAGAAATGTAACGTAAACATACCCTTTCTTTTGAAGAGCTTTTATAAATGAGTTATGATTTGTTTTTGTATAATGGTCGCTTTATGTAATGCGTTACTTCTATGCTTATAGTTTTCTTTCTTATAAATGTTTCTTATACATATGTTATAGAGCTCTAATCTGTCAAGTCATAGAAAGTGAAAAAATTACATAAATTTTCCATATTTAACGATATTTTAGTCAAAAACGACTGCTTGTTTCGATTTTCTCAAAATTATTTTTTGCTTTACTTAGACGTTGAAGTTTTTAAAATCTGAAACCGCCAATTTTAGAATAATAATTTCCACGTGAATTTTCTTAATAATTATCTTTAAAGTCTTTTTGTTCCTTTATTCTCATTTAGTTTCAATCATATGTTTAAAAGATATGGTGAATAGATAGGATTATTGCTAGAATTTATTTTTTGTCAGATTTTGATATCAATTTTTTCGTAATTTTAGTGCCGCTTTTTACTGCTAACAAAAGTAAATGCATTGTTGTTTATCATTTAGGAAGAAATTTAGCTTATTAGAAATAAAAGAAAAGTGTTAAAACCGCGAGAAAATATGTTTTCCTAATTTTATTAATTTTCATTTCTTTGTTTTTTTTTTTTTTTTATTTCTCCAGTTATTATTTTATTGAGCGATCAAGGACTGCTTTGCTTATTATGTTATTACACTGAAAGTGGTGTTATGCTCCTTTTTCAAAACCGTCCTTTAAATTAGCATGCAAACCCATATACGTTTTGCTATCTCTTCGAGATGGGCCGTGTGTTGGGGGTCAAGCCAGGTATAAAACGTTCCGGAATTTTCCAAGTAATTCGTATACTTTAGTTCGTCTTTGTTGGACTGTAATTATCGCAGATGTTAATCAAGAGGTGCTGTTCGCAAATTTGGCGGTAGAAATATACTTCTGGTATTGCTTATGTATTTCCTTTAAAATGTAGATAAAAATTGACAGATTGGATTTTTTGTGTAAGATGCAATTTACTCCGATCTTCCAAGGGAATCAGAACTGAAGTTATAGTCTTATTTTCGCACAGACTCTGCAGATCTGTCGAAAGTGCAATTCTAATTTTCAAGCTTCTTTGTTGACATTTCTTTTTCAGGCGAATAATACTGCTCAATAATTAATATTTTATCTACTACCATTCCGATTATAGGTTAGCATATAAATTTCTAATAGATGTTAAAAAAACTCTCGTTTTTTCGACAATTTCTTTCGGATTGGACAGCCTTTGTACTTTTATTATTTCTATTTACTTTTGAAAAATTATTCAGCTTTAAAAGCAAAGATGCAATAATTCTGAAAGTTGTAGTTTTTAAAACTTTCCCTAACTTCTACTTAATTAGAATATGATTTTCATTTTGTCTGCATAAAAATGAATGTTTTTATTCAATTATTAATTTTTCAACAAAATGTTTTGTTTAATACCATAGTTGTACGCAATTTCTGACGGAATACATAATTTATTTCTGAAGTTTGTTTCCCTTTCATGTTACCATTTTTAAAGTATTCAGATTAATTAGTCTTTCTGTATGTTATTACTTAGTGTGAATAAAAGAGGCAGTAGCTAAATCATTTACAGGGTTCCCCCCCCCCCCTCTCTCTCTAGAATCCATAGATCGAGAGCCTTCTCTGCTTCCCTCAAATGAGATCAAAATCCAGGCCCGACATTTCGAATGTTTAAAGGGGGCAAAGGGTTTGTACTCAATTCAAATATGTCGAGAAACAACAAAAGCCACGCCATATGTAGAAACATAAATTTTTTGAAGCTGTGGGGGGGAGAGTAATTTGCCGACCCCCCTGGCTCCCCTAAAACGACTGGAATGGGCCTCTCAAAAACTCTCGAATTACCTCCCCTCTCTAACCTCCCCCCCAAATCAATGGCTCATTCTTCATCATTGACTACCCCCCCTGTACGCAGGGGTGATCACAGGGGGGGGGATTATGGCGCAAGTCGCGCCATCAGAATTTTTGGTTGGGATTTTTTAATTATTTTTTATTTATTTAAATTAATTTATTGAATTATTTTTCTTTAAATTATTTATTTTGTTTTATTTATTAAGTTTATATTTTGTTTCATTAATTTATTTAGTTTATGTGCTTGTGTGTTTGTTTGTATGTCATTTACGTAGCACAGAACTTTTCAATAGAATAATAATAATAATAATTAAAATAAACAAATATATAAATAAAAAATATTTCAAAAAAATAAATAAAAAATAAAAAAGGGAAAGAGAGTTGGGATTTTTTTTTTTTTTTTTTTGAGGGGGTATTTGTGCCATTGAAATGGGGGGGGGCACCTCTGCCTGTGCGCACCCTTGCATAAAAATAAATTATTGAATGAACAACTATTGCCCATGCCCTTCTTTTATTTTGATCAAAACCAATGATTTAGCCAAATGGTGCTGCCATCTTTTGAGGAACAGTAGATATTTTTTTAATATTCGTTAATTGTCCGCTCTAGTTACAACTTTCGAGCAGCAATCATTCAGTGTAAAAAATATAATTTTATATAATTACAGGTCGTTCATTTAAAGAGGTCAGGGGGTTCAATCCCCCCATGCGGTTTTGAAAAAATAATGTCCCTACCAGGCTTGGAGTCAGTTGCGAGGGAATGTAATCGATTACGATTATGATTACGGTCAGAAAAAAGGGGGATTACAATTACGATTACGATTATACTCCTCTGGCAAAACGTAATTACTATTACAGCAACTATCTGATTATGTAGAAAATGTAATCGATTACGATTATAATATGTCGATTATGATTTTGATTACGATTACAGACTTAGATTAAAATGTATGTATATCACTCATTTGCATCAACATCGTGACTGTTAAAATATTATGATTTTTGACTTAATATTAAAGAAATAATGGCAACTACCGAGTAGTATTAACTTAAAAACTTTTTTTTGTATTATTGCGCTGTTGCAGGAAAAGAGCAATATATGAAAGATAAAAAAACATTTAGAAAAATCTAACTGCGTACATTACACAATGCTACAATAATTGTACAGGTATAGGCACACTCTTATTCAAAATGTATACACAATGCATATTATTTTTGGGTCAGCTCAGCTGTTCATTATTATTTTGCCGTTGCAAGTAGTTCTGCCTTAGCCCTGGCTTAAGAGCGATAACTTACTGTTAAACTGCTCAACATTTTAGAGCTTATAATTTCTGAAAATTGTGTGGCATATTTCACATTTGTGTATTATTTAGTATATTATCAGTTAATTTAATACGCAGTTATTTTTAAAAAAAGAATCTCGTATAGTTATTTATGCAGAAAAACTGCAATGTAATAAAGTACGCAGAAAGTGTAAATAAAAGATAAGGAACTAAACAATTGAAAATTAAAAAAAAAAGGAATTAAAATGCATTTGAGTGCAATTAATACTTCAAAGATGTCTTTTTTTTCTTCTCATTCTTTGAAAAGTGAAAAAAAATTCCAGCAATGCTAAACAATCGTTGAACTGGAGCAGATGACACAGAAATTAAAAAACTACTTGGGTAGTATTATCTTTAGCAAAAGGATATATATGAGTATTAGATCCCAACAACTCTACAAGATCAGTTTTATGATCATTTGAATAATTGATAAGCTATTTGCATATGCTTTGATTTCATTCTTGAATCTATCACTTACTAAAGAAATTGCACTTTCACAAGTACTAAAAAGTTTCAACTTAACATTCATAGCAAAAAAAAAAAAAATGGGCATAACATGTTTTGCTATGATTTCCACTTTTTAGTCATATAGTCCTTTTTTTTTTTTTCTTTTGCATAAATGAGTATTTTATAATAATACTAGCAAAAATACCCGGCGTTGCCTGGGTCATGTAATAATTATGAGAAACAATCGCTACTTTCTTTCGTTTTCTGTTTTAGCTGAAAGAAATCAAAACACACCGATTTGACGTGATTAAAAATTGAGCTTCTTCCATACCCATAAAAGTAAAACAGCAATAAGTATAAAGAACGAACGAGTATTCATTTAGAAACGAAAGCGCAAATTGAAGCATATAAAAATTTGAAGAATTTCTACAATATATCTAACAAAAACAAAGATCACTAAAAAAACTGTGCGCTTTATTTAATTAAATAGTACACACATCACAAAGAGAAAAAAAAATGCTCTCTGCTATGTTTCCCTAAGTGTGCAAAAAGTGAGTTTCCAAATGTTTAAATGACTTTAGACTCATGTTTGCTCCGGAGAGGCCTTGATTCAAAATTTACATTATCAGTTTATTTTTGATCAAATGAATGAGTAAACAAAAGGATGAAAAAATAAATGAAAAATAATAAAACAATAAACTAATGAATAAATTAATTAATATGCAAGAAAAAGTAAATGAGTGAATAAAATGGTAATGTGAATAAGAGATAAAGTGAATGAATTAATAAATAAGTGAGCTGTTAAATGAAGGAATGAAAATAAATTAGTTAATAAATGAATACGTAAGTGATTTAGTAAATGATGGAATGAGAAAACGAAATGAACTATTTCACTTTGCCCCGAATGCACTTGAATAATTGTGCAAAATATTTAAATTAAATATAAGCTTAATCATAACTAAATAAACACTGCACCGAATATTAGTAGGTCTCAATTAATATTTAAAATGTTAATAACAAGAATTTTATCATTTGATAATAACAAAAATAATTTCTGACTTGTAGCAAAATAATGCAATTTGAGCATAGATTTTTGAAAACTGATTGTTTTATCATATGCTTTGATCATCAGAGGTAATTTTTTCCGTAATGGATTAGACTACATGTGTTACTACATAGTTAAAATATTATCATATAGGTGGTTCTAAAACCAGAGTAAATATTTCACTTTGCCCCACATTCCTCAACTAAATTGAAAGAGGCTGTCTACAAATGATGAAATACTAGTTTTTAACAAAAAGGGCCACGTTTCAGCTTACCTTTCCCCTTCCCTCCCCTTTTCATAAGTCACACTGTTCTTCATGAGTAAATTTTTGTAAAAAAATGTGTGGCGCCCCACTTCTTGTTACCTTCTACCCCCCATTGTTATAAACTGTCACAATTTCAATCTCAAAACATGGCATCATTTGTGGACGACCCCACGAGGAGTAAGGGAATGTGGGGCAAAGTGCAACAATTAAAACAACTTTTCTTCTAAATGAGCAAATCATAAATTCGTTTTGAAAATTGCAATGCATAGCAATGCATTTAAAAATAATATTTGTACCGAATCATTTTTAAACTTTTTTTCATGGGGAAAAGTGAAAAATAAAATAATTTTATAATGAAACATTTTCTGTTTTATTATGGAAAATATTTTTGATAAGAACGTG
This sequence comes from Uloborus diversus, assembly GCF_026930045.1. NCBI lineage: Eukaryota > Metazoa > Arthropoda > Arachnida > Araneae > Uloboridae > Uloborus > Uloborus diversus. The sequence continues at coordinate 86,047,462 of NC_072733.1, read as the reverse complement.
TAAATAAAAGAAAGAATGAATAAATGAACAGAGAGTGAAACACAAAAAGAAAAAGTAAATAAATAAAATAATATATGAAAAAAAATAAATGAGTGAATGAAGGATAGAAAAAATAAGTAAATAAATAAGTGAATTAATTGCAGGAATATAAATGAATTAATAAATGAATACTTAACTTATATATACAAATATATACTATGATAAATGATTTTCAGTTGACTAAAATCTATATATATATATAAATGAATGTTTGTCTGTATGTCATTCATGAACTCAAAAACTACCCGGCAGATTTGGCTGAAACTTTCACCGTTTGTTATTTTTGGTACTGGGAATGTTTATAGACCAGTTCGAAAAAAATCCGATCGATAGTTCCTTTTTTATTCCAATTTAAGTCACAATCCATTGGATAATACGAATAAAATTATCGGCTGCAGAAATTAATTCGCGTGAAAGATCTCATTGATAAGAAGTTAGCTGTTGCCATTTTTCTTGAGTTTTGAACAAATAAATTCTTTCTTTATTGTTTTATGGCTTTTCATGCAACGGGGGGATTTAAAAACTTTTTCTATTTGATATTTTTTAGCGATTGATTGATCTTGCAAACTGCGTGAGTACAAAATTTGAATATAGTCACGGCTTCACTTGATACGTGTTTCTATAAGACGCGATAAGACGCGTATCGAGTGAAGCCTTGGTATAGTAAGCAAAATCGGGACTTTTAGACACGCGATTTAGACACGTGTCACATGAATTTTGAAACAAAAAAAAAAAAAAAAAAAGCGAACGATATGTGCCATTTCGAGTCGAGAGTGAAGAATTTGTATAGATTGTGCGTATTTTTGACATTCAATATTTACAATATTGTGCGTATTTTTGACATTCCGAACGTATTTGCTGTGCAAGGTTTTTTTTTTTTTTGGGTAGCATCGTATACCATCGGCGACTTGGCGACATCTTATAAATTCAAAAGCATCACGTCATCTATATATATTAGGGTGGGCCGAAATAAGCCGAAAAAATTTTTTTTTTCGAAATCAATTTTTGGATAGCGCGCAAAAGTTGCGTAGTGAGCTAGTTAGCACTCACAAAAAATTTCTTGGATATTAAAAAAATATCTAGCCGGCGCTATTTGACATTGAAAAACCGTAAAAAAAGAGAAAAATGATTTTTTGTCGAAATGTTTTTAAAAAAACTAAATTCCAAATATTTTGCTGGAATGCACCGAAAATTTTATATAATGAGCCAGTTCGAGCCCATAAAATGTTTCATTGATTTTAATGAGCATTTAACCGCTCCTTTCCGACATCAAAAATTGGAGAAAAATGAAAAAATATTGAATTTCTTTAAAAACCAATGTGAAAAATTATTTTTCAAAATTAAATCATAGACTAATTAATTAAATAGCACTATTAATCATAGTAATTATCACGCAATAGTATCATACATTTTCTAGAATTACATATATAGATAACAAAAATTTTAAAAAAGGAAATCTTCAAATTTGATTTATAATACCTCATGCATAATGAATATTATTTTTTGGAATAATATTGTCCCTTGTTATCAAATGATGGAAGTTCTTTCCTAGCATGAAGTTTTGCACGAATGTATCCATCTCGTGCAGTTTCACCACGAACTTTTATTGCAGCTTCGGTTATTAGTTTCACACAACGTTTCACAGCTTGCGTGTGACAGGGAAATTTCTCGAAAGTAAACTCTGTAGAATGTTCTTCGCACATTTCTTTCCATTGTTGGTCTTTTAGATGCATTGTAAGAGTTGGCTCTGTTACAACACAGTTTGCCCAATCAACTAAATCAACATAATCAACGGCTTCAAAATTGAGTTTAGGGACGCTCAAAAAATCGTTACACCATCCGAGCTCTTCGTCTTCTTATTTTTAGAGTTCAGAATGCGCCTAACAGCTAATTCCCGAATGTATTTTCTTGAGTTTAAACAACATTGTCAACAATAGCTGTTCAGGATGAGCGAAATATGCATTACTTGAGAGAACTTTGAAAATTATCTCCTAAACGTTGTCTGGAAACTGCCTTCCAAGAGAAATCATTTTCCAAAAATGTTAAGCGCCGTACTGGCAGTTCGGTTTTATTTTTATTTCAAACCACATTGGAGCATAAACTAACATTACATACTTTACAAGTATTGTAAGATTTTTCTGATGGAGTTGGAGTGCCTATATACAAGCGTAACAAATGGTTTGCAGTTGTCAGCCATCGCGCACGACTGACTGAGTTTGTCCTGGGTTACTGTCAGCCACGCTTGAAGGACAACTGACCATCTTTTACGGCAAGACAGATTCTATACAAATATTGTTGTTCAATACTTAAATTTTTTATATCTTCCATGTCCAAAACCAGAAGATTGCAGTCAATTTTATCAAATTTGACCACCGGATTTTTTTACAATCTCTAAGAAGTTGTTCGATAGCTCCAGAATATGAATGTGGGCCACTTTGTGCAACCGTCCAATTCCAGTATAAGATGCCTCAGTGGCAACTCATTGTGGACATTGGACGCAAGAGAGGACCCCTTTAATTGCTTAACTCCCAGCTGTGGAAAGTGTAGAATTACAGCATTTCTGAAAGAAGAATACTTGCGTTCAATTCATTAATCAGTTTAAAGGACTTCAGAGGATTCATATTTTTTTAATACTCAATGGCTCTATTTGTCAAATATATATAAAATAGTTATAAAATAATCTTAGGAGTAATAGAAGTAGTTGAGCGCCGTTTATTATCCCGAAGGAACTACTGGAACCAAAGATTAAAAAAATTAGCATCTTAATGTAACTATTTTTTTATTTGAGTGTGTGCATTTTTTTAAAATTGGCTTACAAATGTCGCATAAAAATGATTGAATTTTCACTGTTTTTTTCTAGGTAACGTATTGCGTAGCATTTTAGTACTTACTTATTTCTAAACTACTTTTAATTTTTTTTTTCTTTTTTCATTTTTCCAATGTTTCAGTCTTAAAGGAGCGTAGCTAAATATTCTACGAAATGTATAAAAATCTTTGAGGATTTCAACTAATGCACTGACAGATACTTCTAATGTTTGTTGAAACTAGCTTCAAAACTTTTATTTTTGCCCCCCCCCCCCCCTTTTTTTTTTTTTTTTGAAAAAAGTGCATTTTTGTCCTTTTTTTCAGTTTTTCAAGGTCAAATAGCGCCGGCTAAATATTAAACAAATTTAGCGAAATTTTTTATGTGTAATAACGGGTCCATATAGCAACTTTTCCGCACTATCCAAAAACAGATTTCCAAAAACAAATTTTTCGGCCCACCCTAATATAAATGAATGTTTGTCTGTATGTCATCGATGAAGTCAAAAACTACTGGACCGATTATTATGAAAATTGCTATATATATACGTATTTTTAAACGAAGAAGGTGCATAATATTCTCATTGAAGCCACTCGCCACCAGGTGGGTACTGCAGAGTAGCAACTTCTGCCCCGTTCAAACCGATTGTCATGAAAATCAGTATAATGATGTATTTTTTTTGTTGGCGTAGCAACGCCGCGTCGGGTACAGCTAGTGATGAATAAAAATAATTCATGTACTGTTTTTGAAAGATGATTATTTCTAAGTGACACTATATGTTATATTCTAGCAATATCTCCTGTTTCTAGGTCATGTATGTTTTTTCCATGCCATACGATTTCAAGATTGTTTTTTCCTTTTTTCATTATTTTTTAGGTTAGTCTATTTACAAATCTCTTCAGTTTTTGAGTAGAAATTCATGAGCTAGGTGAAATTTTGCATTTAATGTTTGTTCACTTGACATAAAAATGTTCAATTGACGATATTCATTTTACGTTCAAAGGAATAACCATTCAATTTACAATTTTTACAGTTTCTTACAAACGAAATTGAATTTTTTTTTTTTTTTTGAATTTTTTTTGAAACAGAGTTTTTGTATTAGCAACCTATGAACGTTTAGAATTTTTTGAATTTCACTAGTTTTAAGTTTACTTTCTAAATTGGCTGTGAGATTTTTGATAGAAGTTTACTTTTTTAATTGACTGTGAGATTTTTGATATGTTGACAACGCCAGTGCTTTGTAAAAGATATTCTTTTGATTTAATTGTACTTACATTAATGGCCTATGAATTTTTTAATGCAAACTAATAATCACGTAAAATCATATATTGTACCGACCGATGCTTTATTTTTTTAGCAAACACGAATTGCTTATTGTTTCCCCTTAACCGTTGAATGAAATCCACATCCTTAGGTTTTATTTTTCTATGCTTATAATGCACGCGTCCATGTGCCCCGGAATCGTAGAATTATCTTCTCGACTAGATGCGAAAACAGCATCCAGCACACATCATCTAGCCTCTGGCATTCATTTGATTTTGACGTCTTAAATTCAAATTATGGTTGCTATAAAATACAGTAGAAGAAGCAAGAAACCCAATGAGTAGGGTCCTATCGCAAATCGTGATTGCAAAAACATAATTTGAATGCAATATCTCAAATTTCAAACTAATTTTATGTGTTGAGTTGATTGTGTTGAGTTTGAAATACTTCGAGAAAATTAAATTTTGACGCTCATACATATTTCAAATACAAGAAAGGAAGATAAGATAAAGCATGTCGTTAAGGTTCATAACTTCATTTCAGACCTAATGTAATAGTTTGACTTACCTTGGGAGGAATAGTAAAATCAACTTTGGACAGTCACTTGTTAATTATATTAACCAGGGGTTGTCCACGAGGCAGTGGCGCAGCCACGGGAGGGGTTTTGGGGTTAAAACCCCTCCCAGAACACAAGCACATTCATTTCCTCCGTTAAAATCAAGGGAAAAAAAGCAGAGTATTTGAGCTTTTCCAAGCGGAATAGGTTTCAACAAAATATCTTACTGCTTTTAATGATCGGGAAGCAATCAGAAATTACTTTTCAATTCTTAAATATAAAAGTTGTATTTCATGATGAGCAACCAGCGCCAGCCCCCCCCCCCCCCCCCGGTATAAGATAGCTAAAATGGTGTCAATGAAGCTCTACAGGGTAATCATAGTCCTTCAGCACTTCCATCACTGCACAAATCCTTTTAAGCTGAGGAAGCTTACCGCACCAGATTTTCTGAGGCTCTTAACCAATTCTCATCGAAAGATCGAAACCGTTATCAGCTAGCATTTGACATTCATAAAGACATGAATGTATTTGAGGAGGAGGTTTTAAATGATCTCGTGAAAAACACACAAAAATGAATATAAGATTAAAGTAAAACTAATAATAAATATTCTGTGCTTTTTTTCCACTTTCTTCGTTTTATAGCGATATCAGTACGAATTATTAATTGTTTTTTAAGCAGTTACTTTAGACTGAATAATTACTAATCTGTAGAAATTCTTAGATATTGAATAATTACGCATTGTAAATGAATGGCGAAGAAAGCAACAATTTTCGATTTTGAAAACCCCCCCCCAGAAAAATTTTCTGGCTGCGCCACTGCCACGAGGGGGGAGGGGGTGCTGATGCGTGGCTTTCGAGAGGTCACGGCTGATGGCGGGGGGACTGCGCCCTGGGAGTTTTTTTTAGAGGGTTGTTTTAAGGGGTATATTTCTCTTTTAGGGGGGACTTTTCCTGGGAGAGGAAAACTTTGCAGCATTTGAGGGTGTTGCGCCATCTCTCTTGGGGGACTCCCCCTGTAATAATAAACCAAAAAATAAAAGTAAGCTTTTCTTGCAGAATTTGTCATAATATTATGTAATGAAAATTTAATATTGTTTCGGATCTTGTACGGTGTTCGACAGAGTTGTAAGTATTTTTGTGTTAATATAGTTTTAAGTCTTAAAAAAATATAATCAATCAAGTTCTATTGTGCAAAAGATGCAAAAGTTTTTTATTTCCTATGTAGGAGTTGTATCTCTTTCCCACTCCTTGTCTACGTCGGTGTCAGAAACAGATGTTTAATTTCAACCTCCGCAATCATCTCATATTTAATCCTCATCGCTGTTTCCGAAGCTGTTTTATGAAGCGTTAGAACGAAAACAAGTAGGTATTTTTTTTATTGTTGAGTGTACAAAAGTAACTGTCTAGACATTTAATCCGTACTCCAAACATATACAACAGCAGTTGTATCACTCATTCCTTGTTCTCGAGGCTGGAGATGTTAAGAAAAGCTCATTTGTGGATTTGAAGAATGCTAGAATGCATGCTACACTGTAGCAACAGAAATTTTGGGATGTCATATTTTAGCTTAAAACTAAAGGACTCCGTGCGGACAGTTTTTATTGCTATAGATGTTAAACAATGCCTCTGGCAATTAAAATTGAAAAATCATATAAAGTTATTCTGAAATATCCTTTTTTAACATTTATCACTTATTGTGGATAAACCAGTTGGAGACTACTAGGGCTGGGGTATATACCGATATACCGTCATATATCAATATATATCTACTACCGCGATATCGTTACTTAATTACAGAGAAATTAAAATACTCACTTAAAAATACATAATCTTTCTTAGCTCTATGTGATGGGTGAGTGTTTGAAATTTCAAGATGTTTTCTGTATTCATCAAACAGTTATTTAATTTTTAATTATAGTAAAAGGGAAAAATTCACAAGGCCGCCGAAGGTAAATATGGGCCCCTTTTGTCAGTTTGGTCTCCGGATCCCCTCCCCCTATAAAGTTTTCAAAACATATACTACCACTATTCAGAGTGGGGTCCTTCCAAGGACCCCAGCACTCTTTCTGACAAAGCTGACATGGCCTCTAGTAGACCCATAAAAGTGAACGTGCATTGGTTAAGAAAGCATCCTAATGCAGCAATTAAAAGTTAACCAATTGAGGTATCAACACGATTCATAATTCAAATTAAACATAAACCATTGATATTGTGCTGAATAAAATGTTTAAGAAAAATACTGAACAGAATTATTTTTATTTTAAAAAAATGAAAAACGAAAAAATCCTAAAAAGAATACTTATGTCGCACTCACTATTATCTCAGTAGAGGGAGCGCAACTAATCTATTTCAGTTCTGAACGAATATAACTTTAATTCCGAAATTAAGAGGAAAAATATTGACGCCCTTCATAACACACGACACCATTGAAACGATCTGACGAAATCTCGCTCCGCTGGCAACCCCGTAAAGAACGAAGCTGAAACTTCCTAATTTCGCTAGACAAGCGGCACTTACGAGTAGATTGAACTTCTTGAATGAATGAGCGAAAATAGGGTTTTTATGTAAGTTCTACGCTTAACGGATTTGAAGCCGTAATTATTATAGCAAAAGCGAATCTGAGCATACTTATGGTTTTACGTTACTTCGGTAATCCATTGCAGCTCTTATGTTTAGTACTTTTTGACTTCAGTTTAAGAGTCGTCATCAAATACCGGAATTGAAAAAGGGAAGAAATTTTCGTATTCGTTTTTCGGTTAAATTGCTTGTGAAATAATGACGTTGATGAGACAATTGAGTTTCCTAATAATATGGATTTTGGATTGGATCTGCTGAAGAAAAATTAATTGCATTTTTAAAATCAATATTGAAATATGTATGAATCGTTAAAAAAACAATAGTTTTAAATGAATTATAAATTTTAATTCACCAAATAACGATTTTATTAATGCAAATTCAGTTTACGTCAGACTTTTGCCAAATATGACAGAGAGTTCTTTTGATGCTCAAGAATTCACCCTGGGCAGTTTTTGTTCACAATGGGAAACCCCCTCCCACCGGGGGTTTCCTTTTACGAATCCACAGTTTTCGTCGGATCTTTGCCAAATTTGGATCAGCGATTCTTTGATGCTCAGGAATTTTCATAGGGAGTTTTTCGCCTACCGATGATGAAGGGGGGGGGGGGGGGGGGGGAGAACACCCAACGGAGACTTTCCTTATTAAAATCCAGTTTATGTCGGATTTTTGCAAAATTTTCGCCTACATGTCCTTTGATGCTCAAGAATTCACTCAGGGTAGTTTTCGTTCGCAATGGGGGTCACTCTCCCTCTCACAGAGGATTTCTTTATAGAAATCCAGTTTTTGTCGGATCTTTGCCAAATTTGGCACAGCGGTTCTTTGATCGTCAGGAATTGTCATAGGGCTTTACGCCTACCTATGAGGAAAGGGGGGAAGGGTGCGAATACACCCCACAAGGGGTTTTCCTTATGCAAATTCAGTTTTCGTCGGATTTTTTTCCAAATATGGTGCAGCGGTCCTTTGATGCTCAGGAATTCACATAAGTTTTTGAAGTGATAACTTCCTATGGGAGGGTAAACCGATTTGTGACAACGCGCGTAACGGCGCAACTCTCGTCTGGCGTTCCTTTCGTTCGCGCTTACGATAGAAGGGTGCATGGTCCGGGAAATTTTGCTTCTTTACTCTTTGGGTCAGCTTTAAGCGTTAAGTGGTAGTAGAAAAAAAATGAAACTAACAGAAGATGGATGATCGTCGCAATATAACGCAATCTCCTAACGAAAGGTGAGTTTAATAATACAATATAATACCAATAACATTGTAAACAATATATATTCAAAACAGCATTTAATCTTTAAATTTATTTTCAAAACAAAACATTTTTGCGATTAGTTATACTAAAAATATCTCGCTTCATTTAGGGTTTTGAACTGTGATAAGGTGTGCATATTTTAAACGAACTTTATCCTCTCAGCCTCCGCAACGCGGTGGTTGGAGATGGCCGAGAAAATAAAAATAATAAATAAATAATTGTTCTTCACAGAGTAAAATCTAAAACGTTTCGTAAATTTGAGTGTTTTTTTTTTCTGATAAACGAAATATTTAGAAACGACGCGTCATTTAATCTTTTGTTTTTGCGCCGACATCAAAACTTATGTTTAAAAGTAGTCTGAACGGTGATCAAAGAATAAAAAATTTTCATTTAGAGCAATTTTGAAGTCGGTTCTACTTTTTTTTTCAAAATTTTTTTAATAAAAATCTAACCAGCAAGCACCTTTCTCTCTCTCTCTCTCTCTCTCTCTTACGTATTCAAACGTTCAATATTTATTTGACGTTATGGTAAATAACGTCTAATGAATGTTGGACGTTAGATGATATATATATGTTGGCAAATTATTATTGCCAACATATATAGATCTCCAAACAAAAGTATTTCAATTATCATTCAATTTATTCATAAATAACTTTTAAATTATACACAAGTAGGTTCTGCTTTAGTTAATGAAGATTATTATACAATTCCTTTAATTTTAACCGGAGATTTTAATGTTAATTTTGCTTCTGATCGAGCTAAAAATTTAGTATCGTTTCTACAATCCAAATTACAAATGATTAGTAAGCCAGAAGAAGCCACTACAAGTCACGGAACTGTACTTGATGCAGTCTTTGCAAGATTTTTAGATAACATACAATGCAAAAATTTCGTTGCTTATTATAGCTACCATAAGCCAATTGTTACTTTCATAGGATTAAATAATGATAATAATTTAATCCTATGAAAGTTATCACTTCTGCCGTTTTTTCTTCATCAAAATGGGGTGTATGGAGACCATCTTGGGGGGTTTCGGCAGAAAACCCAGAATGATTACGAAAAAAATCCAATGATGTCTCAATTTAAATTTTGAGTCAAAACATTGTGCTTTCTGCACATTTACGGGAAATGTTTGCGCTATTTATATCCCTTCTTTTTTAAACCTGATTGTTAAAAGTATATCACTAGACGAAACTTTTATTTTCGAGGTAGACCGTGCAACGTCGGGTCATGCAGCTAGTGACGGATAAATTAAAGGTATATTTCATAGTTCTGTGTGCTTAATGGGTGTATAGTGTGATAATTTCCAAAATTTATAGCTGCATTCTTTAAAGATTTGTTATTAGTATTTTACTTAATTTACTCAATACTCAACTAAGAAGTAAAAAGTCTTAAAGGAAGAGCTGCTCAAATTGAAAGATTCAAGCAAAATATTGAATTGAATATTTAAAACTTGCACTTTTGTCATGCATTGAGCTATACCATTTGCACGCACTCCCCCCCCCCCCCTCCAAGAACGTTTTAAATTAGAGAAATAACTGTATTTATTATATTTGGAAATGTGTTTTTTGTTGTTTTTCGATATAATATGCTCTGAACTATAACGTTTTCACCCCCCCCCCCCCCCCCCAAGAATATAGAGATATATCGAAAATATCGATATTTCGAGAGCGATATATCGCGGTATTAAAATTCTGATATCGCTCAGTCCTAGAGATTACCAATGTGAGTTTAGAAAGAGAAAAAGCACAGGGAGTTGATCAAATATTCACGCTGAAACAGACTTTGGAAAAATGTAGAGAATTTGGAGTGGAAACTCGCCATTTGCTTGTCGACTTTCGTGCTGCATATTACAGTATCGACACATCGGTAATTCAGGAGATCTTTGCGGATTTTTGCCGACCAAAAAAGTTAATCTACTGAAGCTCATTACTTTTTCTATGGTAGGGGAGACTGTTGTACCATGGTGTACCTTGCGCCATGCACTCTAATCAGCTTTTACTTAGTGAGAAATCACGGTACTATGTCAGCCTAGAGATCCTAAAAAGGAGAAATTGGACAACGGCGCGCCGCTGTCCACCATGTTTAGTCCAAGTGTTGTTAGCTCGAAATGCTGTGCTGTGTGAATTTCTAGATTTCCCACGGAATATAGGACATGAAATCTTTGAAGAATAGACTGATTTTTCTTCTCCTTGTATTTTCATCAAACGGAGTGAGTGCCAAGTCTGACAATCCGGTGCCATTTGTTTCGTATCGTCATAGCGCTTACAAAGAAAATTTTTTTCTCAAAAGTTTGTTCGTAAAAATAGAAAACAAACATATTTTTGATCTGCACATTTCATTTCATAAAATCATAACTAGCTTCTAATTTTTTCGATACAATGTACAGTGATATTTGGGTCAGAAGATGCATTACGGTCTACGGGAAGTGAGAATTTTGAACATAAGATGGCCGCCGCTCTGAAGTTGTCCAATCTCTTCGTATTTAGGATCTCTATGTCAGCCATGACAGTCTCTCCACCTGCAGCTTGAGTTGTAGGTTGAAACTCCAGCTTTTATGTGGACAGTGATTGTTTTGTGATTTGTGCAAACAAAAGTAAATAATTCCAGTGTTACTTAAATGAAATTGGACTTTTAAAGACTAGTGTTACCCAACTGATTGACCATTATATCTATTGCCTATCTTTCGGTAAGTGTTTTCAACATTTAGTCTTTACTTTTTACGTAGCTGTTAGGTTAAGGTAGTCACTTTTGTATGAAACATGCACCCTCGTGTACCTTGAAACCAAGCTCCATCTTGTACCTTGAACCACTGGATCAAGGTACAATAGGTTGTAGTGATTGTTTGCCTCGAAGTAAAATTGAAATCAAGAGGGATCCTGTAGATGTTGAGGCATTGCAAAATGCTATTGAAGCAGTAAGAAGTAATGATCCTTACAAAAAATGACTTTTACAGAGGCCGAAAAAGTATTCAAAGTGAGTAGGTCAACCATTACTAGGCATTTAAGAAAGTTGAATGAAAGTGGGTCCAATAAACTTGAACCCAACGTAAGTTATGCAGTTAAGCAAGTACAAGAAGTCTGTCTCAAGGTACACGAGCATCATGTACCATGGGCCAAATTACATAAAATTTGTGAAAAATATACAAAAGTAGAAAAATATTTTTTTATAATCCGAAATATTTTTTACTTATGCAATAAGGCTTGAAATTGAGTTTTAATAACTAAAAACCACAAAAATCACATTCTTTTTTTGAAAACCAAAAAGTTTTAGAAGTGGTCCAAGGTACAATAGTCTCCCCTATATATATGGATAATTGTCCAGGCCTTTTAGGTTCATTAATGGTATTAGACAAGTGAATGCTCTAGCATGCCTTCTATTTACAGTGACTCCGGATAAAGTTATCAGGCTCTGGCATAAATACAAGAGGGACAGTGTTTAACAGAACATTGCAAATTCTAGCGTACGCAGATGACGCAGACATCATCGAAAGATCTGAAATTACATTTAAAAAATCTTTCCGTGCTCTATAAAGTGCTGCTAGAAAAACAGGACTAACAATAAATGAAGGAAAAATGAAATACATGCTTTGTGGAAAGAGAAATTATGCTGATGATTTCTTTGAAATCGAGCAACATAGACTCGAAAGTGTTAAAAAGTTTAGTTTCTTGGGATCTGAGATAGAACACCGAAATTAAATTAACCCCGAGATTTAAAAGAGAATTTTTGCTGCCTATTTGGTCTTAGAAACTAATTAACCCATTACCCGCTGGTGTTGCGTTGACCCAACGGTTATAATAAATATCCATAGAAACTGCACTAGAAATCTAATTTTTTTTTTATCGATTGCTGATTTGAATTTAAGAACATTAGTAGAAATATGTTAAATAAAAAAATTGCTTTAAATTTCTTTTTTTATGTATGATAAAAATTGTTTCTCTCACATCGTTTTTTTTTTTTTTTTTTTTACTAAATTTGTGATCCAGTTTTCTGTCAGAAAAAATAAAAATAAAAAAAAGTTTTGGTTGAGATATGAAATACTTTTAGTCAAGGTCACTTTTTATCATAACATTCCTCAAAGAAACTGCTTCTGCTGGGGAGGAGGGGGAAGTAAAAACTGGCGTTGCGTTGACACAACGTCAGCGAAAAAGGGGTAGACTGACTGTCTGTCTCAATTGCTCTAGGGAAAAACTAGATTTCATTTTTATTCTGCGCGTTTTGACTGTGGAAGCTTTTTTTTCGTCTCTGCCTTTCGAAATGCCCAGAACAAGATATCTAACTTTGGAAGAAGCATTGGAACAGATTTTCGAACAAAACTCAGATGATGATGATAATGAAAATGAAGAAACAGATATTGTTGTTGTACCACCAGAAATAACAGAAGCTAGTGATGAAGAAGAAGGCAATGACAACATTTTAAATAATGATAATAAAGTTTTACCGGGCGATACTGCAGGCGAAGTTGAAGTCCACGTAAAAAAAAGTTCAATTGTTCCAAATCCCGTAGTAAAAAAACGAAAAAACGAAAAACAGAAGATTGGCGATGGACAAAACAGGAACCAATTGATAGGTATCAACCAAAAAATGAAGAATAGGTCCCCATTCAAGCTGTAAGACACACTTTAGAAGGTAAAGCTAGTGTCGATATTTTAAATCTTTTTTTTGATTCCGATGTTTTATCGCATCTTGTAGAACAAACAAATTTGTTTGCCCAGCAAAAACGATGGAATGACATCGCCGTTATGACTATGGGTTCAATTTATGGTAAAATTGAGCCTGTCAAAAACGTTTCTCGCTATTCCAGAAACCAGAAGAAGAAGATTTCTGTTCCTCAACCTTGTATAATTGAGCAATACAACATGAAAATGGGGGGTGTTGATTTGTGTGACAATTTAGTTTCAAATTACAGTATTAGAGTCCAAGGGAAAAAATGGTGGCGGCCAATATTCTCCAATTATATTGAAGTTGCATTAACCAATGCTTGGAAACTTTCAAGACTATCGAAAGAAGAAAATAGAAAGTCACTATTAGATTTTAGGCGAGAGGTTGCACTTCATCTTTTACAGACCCCTTATGATAGTGACATGGAAAAGAAAAGTCCAGCTACAGGACGGCCAAGCAAATTCAGTTTACCAATGCCTGTATCTGAGGGACATTTTATCGTAAGGTCGACAGACAATAAAAGACTACGCTGCAAGAATTGCCACAGCCAAACTATTTATCGCTGCAATGTTTGTAAGGTTGCACTTCATCACGATTGCAGCGAAACTTTTCATGTGTAACTATAAAAAATCGATGTTTCCTCAAAATTTAAAATTTCTAAAATGCATTTATGTGCTTATTTTATATAAATTTCAGTTTCTTCTAAAGTGCTCGGCATGGTTAAGAACCATAACTAAGATTATAAAAATTTTCTGTGTATAAAAAGCATTGAAACTGCTGAAGAATTTCTGATAAAACTACTTAGCATTAATACTCCTTTTCCGCTGACGTTGCGTCAACGCGACACCCTATATTTGTAAAAGTAAGTGCATTTTTGTTTTTTTTTTAAACATATTACTATTATATAGGTTCAAAATGATAACTTTTATGATTTTTATCCAAAAAAAAAATAACGATTTCGAGTTTCGGCGGTTAATGGGTTAAAATCCCACTTGATTAAAAGAAGAATTAAAAGTTTACTATAAGAGAACTCCGGATGAGTATTAATATATGCGTCTGAAACATAGTCGCTAACAGCACGAAGCATGTGCAGAAAATGTTGGCAATCTCAGAACTATTTTTGGTGCTATCAATGACAGTAGTAATTTATAATTGAGTTTAAGGAACGAGAAAACTAAAAATGTCCCCCGTTGGTCATTCCAGATACAAACAGTTCTGTGGTACTTTTATTGTTAAAATCTTGCTTATGTTTCACGAGATGAAATTTGACGCAAATTAAATTTTTAAATCATTTAAGCAAAAAGTTCAGATTTTAATAATGATTTTAGTAGGGAATATAGACGTAATAAGATCACTTAAAAAAAGATTAAACTAGCTTCATTTCAGTTTTGGATTGCAGTTTTCGTCATTAGTCATACACGGTTCTTAACTATGACGAATGACTATGACTTTGACTAATAAGGATCAATTTGCTCAGGGCTTCTAAAGGAGCCATAAATTAGTAATCGCATACGTCTTTAAATTTCTTATGCATTTTAAGCTTTAATAAATCATGTCATTCGAAAAGTTTTAGTATAGTCTTCTTATAAAAGCTGATCATGCTTATTTTTAGACAACGGGCGTTCTTGAAGTTTCAGATTAACTTAGGTCTCAACTATTGTGGTTGCTGCAAGATGATATGCTTAGAAAAGTTCATGAATGTTTTTCAAGAAATATCTTCAGTCCAGACGATTATATTAGTTGAGTGTCCTTCAGATATAAACCAATCTTTGTCTAGACATCAGCATTAGTTATTGTTGTAAAATGATCTGTAACTCAAAAACATTTATGAGAATTCTTTCTCAGACAAAGCTTCAGCAGATCACTTTTACTTCTCTTTATATTATTAGATGTAAAATTTACTGCAAATATTGACCATTTTCTTTTGTAATTGACCTGTTTGAATAAAATGGTCTTGAGGATGAAATTATGCCGAGTACTCAAAGCACCTTCAAAAATTGTCACTGCAATGACTGATTAATTTATTTCAAGATCCTTTTTCAAAATATTAAAAGATATGTGACATTTTCTGAAACAAGTATACTGCCGCGAGAAAATAAAGCGCAATATCTGCATTTTGTTTTCATTTTTCCTTTATTTTTATTATTATTTTATTTATTTATTTTTGGCAATTTTGTCTCCTATTGTACTTTAGCTATGTTGTACTAGATTGCTTATTTGGTTGCAGCTAAAAGTAAAGCACCGAAAAAAAACGTCGTATTCCTTTATTTTCCTGTTATTAGTATAGAATCCAAAACGCATTTCTTTGAATATCTCAAAAACACATTTCTGCAGATAATGCGCTTTGCCTTTCCTCGGCAGTGTACAGATTATGTCTGACGTTTTGGAGTTTTGAAATTAATACTAATAATTACCACCAATTAATCATATTCTTTTTATTGATTTTCCATTTAATTGTGTACAATCAAGAACCAATGGTTTGTACATAAGTAGTTTATGAAAGCTTCAAAAATGTTTTTGCTTAATTGGTTCAGAAAGTAGTTTTAGAGAGTATTAGTTTCAGAGATGGATTCTTCTCTGAAACTGGTTCAAATAATGTCCGACGCTGTGGACTTTTTAAATTATTTTTAATAATTACCACCCGTTAATCATATTCTTTTAATGGATTCTCCATTTAATTGTGTATTCTCAAGTATTAATGGTTTGTACATAAATAGTTTATGTATGAAAGGTTCAAAAATGTTTTTGCTTTAAAATAAACGGGGGAATATTTTGTGTCCCAGTATCAAATCGTTTTAGAGAGTAGTTTCAGAGAGAGTTTCAAAGAGGACTAGTTTCAGAGACGGATCATTCTCTGAAACTAGTGCAAATCATGTCCAACGCTTTTGAGTTTTAAAATTCTTTCTAATAATTACCACAAATTAATCATTATTTTTATTGACTCTCCATTTGATTGTGTATAATCAAGTTTCAATGGTTTGCTCTTAAAGAGTTTATGAAAGGTTCAAAAAAGTTAAATTCTTTGAAATAAGCTGGTTAATGTTACGTGTCTCAGTTTCGAATTATCAGAAGTTATGTACATTTTTTAAAATCTCAATGACAGAAGAATATTTTCTATCTGGAATAACAATTTGGCATTAATAAAGGGAATACAGGGTTAGCAGAAAAGAATATCCCGGTCTTAAAAATTTATATTTCTTACTACTATAAATGATACATAAAAATAAAAATAAACTGTCCAAGTTTTTTTGAAGGTACGTAACTACTTGAATGTGTACGTTCCGCACTAGCGCAGCCAGAACTTCCTTCTGGAGAGTATTTTTTGGTTACAACATTCTTTACACGTAAGCTACTGTATTAAGATTAGCAACAATGTTAAAACCAAGATCTCTGGGGGGTGCTTTTACCCCTCCCCCCCTCGCTGCGCCACTGACGCTCCACAGCAGTGGATTGGCCGTGCAGGTGATGATAATTTACTTTTTATGCATTGGCCAACCAGATCCCCAAACCTAACCCCATGTGAATTTTTTAATGGGGTTTAGTCAAAGACAGTATTTATAAACCACCATTGCCTACAACATTGCAAGAACTGAAAGAACGCATATGTGTAGCATTACGAAAAATTTACCGTGAAACACTCCAAAATGTATGTTAGATGTGTGTCGCGTTATGAAAGACGCACTTATCGAACATTTGTGAGTGAAAAGAAACTTGGACAATTTACCTATATTTTTTATGCATCATTTATGTGCTAAATGTAATAGTTTATGAAACATAAATTTTTAAAACAGGGATATTCTATCATGCTAACCCTGTTTTTTGAGTTCACTATCCCGGGCTCTTCTTTTATGCGAGAGAAAATTCTGGCTGTGCTACTGAGAATAAAATAAACTGTATAAGTCATATGTATTTCATTGAAAGGAGCATGATTTGGGTAAATATGGATATCGATATGGCTTATCTTTGCTGAGAAATTAAAGGAATTTATTCAATAATATTTTTTAATAGAAAGGAACAATGTATATCAGATCATTAACCCTTTTCAGGCCGAGCATGGAAATTTTATAAAACGTGGTAATATTTTCTTAAAATTGGGTTTAAAATGCATCCATTAAGACACAAAAAAAGTTTCTTGCATAAAAAACATTTAATTAAAAAAATAAAATGGTGCGTAAACGCACCATTGGCCAAATCAATGAACAAATATTTCAGTGGGACAATATTATTCTTAGTCGAATTTTTACATTTTTAAATGAAACTTTTCGAAGCATTTTGGATGTAAATGGACTGTGCATTTGAGGCACAAATAAATTGTGCGGTTTTTTCGCACTCTACATCGTCTATGGGCTTTTTCTTCGTGTTCATTTATGGTATATGCGATTCTATCAGTCCGTATTTCTTTCGATAGAGCTGTGGATGATGGACGACCCTTGTTTGGATGTGTTATTTGTACCGTATTTTCACCAAATAGATTGTCCTTGAATTCAGCTTTTAATAAGGCATTCGCTATGTATGACCTAAAGTCTGTAAGTGGCATTTTTGCGTTATTAGCAATTCTATGTAGCTTCCATGAGTTCACTATCACACTATCAATAATATTTGCAAATAATGGCCACCAGCATTTTTTGCTTTGAATTCTGATCTGGTAATTTGCTATAGCATTGTCATGCAGAGCAACGCCTCCCATATAACTTATTGTAGTCCAAAATAAAGTTCGGTTGTGAAATAGAAATTTCCTTCGTTCACTGCAGCTATACGTTTGGCGTTTACAATTGGTAAAACGGTCCCATTATTGGTAACAATCGTTGCTACAGCATTGTCGTTCTATTTGATAGCCAATGTCTTCGCATCCTTGTTGAATGCAAAATCATAGGAACCCCGAGGTTTTTTTTTCATATTTTTGCAGTTAGCTAATACACATTCCTCAATGCGATTTTCGCGAGCTGTTCCAAATGCAAAAAAAAAAAAAAAAAAAAAAAAAAAAAAAAAAAAAAACCTTTTCTTTCAAAATTTCAAATAAATTGTAGGAAGAAAAAAGTTATCAAAATATATTTTGTGCATTTCAGGTTTTGGAACAATGTTAAGTAATTTCATAACAACACTTGTTCCTAATGGCATTTTTTTGTTGATTACTGTTAGTCTCAGCACCTCCATACGGAATAAATTGGAAAAGGTATCCGTCTGATGAGCACAAACACCAAAGTTTGAATCCAAACCTTACTGGCTTTCCCTTTATGAACATTTTTGATGAATGCCTTCCAAAATAAGGCACCATCTCTTCGTCAATTGAAATTTTGAGAAAAGATTCCAAATTGTAGATACTTTTTTTTTTTATATACGCAGGAAAAATGGGCGTAATTTAGTAAACTTGTCTGTTTTATCAAGGCAAGAGTTATCGGATAAATGGATATTTTGTTTTATGTTTTTAAACCTGATTCGACTCGTGCTTTTCCGAAATTATTGGCAGTCCTGTATCCTCATCTTAAGACCAGTACATATCTACACTGCTCAAAAAAATTAGGGGAGCAATGGAGCAAACATACAAAAGTGAAGAAACCGTTATGAGGTAGCTTTTGCAAAGGCATAAAATAGTGTACACGTGTATTAAGATGTAATACAGCAAAATAGAAGCAGAAAACATTTTACTGGGAACTTTACTCCTCTAGAACAGTGAAACGAACATGAAATTATATCTCTCCAACATCGTCTGCTACACAGTTCTTTGTGTTTGCCCGGATTCCAGTCCCCGATAAAACGTCAAGCCATGGAATCCGGGAAAAATTACGGTGCCGTGGCATTTTCCAGTCAAAAAAAAAAGAACGGTTGAATTTTACCGCTTAGAAAGTGAAAAAATGAGCTTCTGTTGAATCATGATTTCTCCACTTGTATCCTTTTTCTGCTTTCCGACGACAGAAACGTTGATTTGCTTCTGACGTTTACGTTTTGTTCTCATGTTTCCTGAAAACATGAGGCTTTGTTGGAAATTAGTTTCCGGAATAATGTTTTTCTCAATTTTGTAACAACCATGTACTCCCCTAATTTTTTTGAGCAGTGTACTTGGGGACGAGAATGGTATCCAGAAAGAATTAGTATGCCTAAAAATATTTTCAAGTCGGTTGCGGAAAATTGGAAATCGCGACTATTATTGTCATTAGCATTTTTTTTTGAAAAAAAAAATAGAGAAATCTATCAGGACACATCTATTAGACAAATTTAAATGAAATAACAACAATTTGCGAAAAAAAGAAAAAAAACGTACAATTCCTTGCATAAAAACTAGGTTTTCAATTTTTGCTTATTGTTCATGCATTCGGCCAATGGTGCGTTTACGCACCATTAAATTTGAATAACGATTTATAAGATTTTTTTATGACATTATTTTTATTTTATCTATAGAATTTACACCTTTAACCCATTATAAGAACGTGTGATTAATCTCAAGTGGATTAATTATACAATTTCAAAAAGTCGAATTTGACAGTCAACGTTTCAAGGTAAAAAACAAGCATATTTTGAAATTTTCTCTAAAGAAAGTGCTTGCTCCAAATGAATTACTATTATTTTATAGATGCCTTCAAAACCTTTTAAAATAGCATAAAAATTAAATTTGTAAAAAATATATGAAACAGCGTTAATTAAAAATTCTTTACTGAAATGGTGCGTATACGCACCTTTGGCCGAAAATGGGTTAAGCACTTCGGAGCTAAAACCAATTGCTAGCACACGTAAACTTTAAAAAAAAAAAAAATGAAAAAAAAAAACTTTAAAACGTACAAATTTGACAAAAACGTATCGATTTTAATGTTCTGTTTTTTAAAACTTTTATCACGAAGGTATTTATTTCTGAGCACACGTGCTCTTTCCATACAGATACATTTTTCAAAATTTGAAAATTTATTACACATTTCTATTATTTATTATATTTATAAATTATTTAACAATTACTTCAATGTGTCTAAGTTTATAAAGCTTATGATTTTTCGGTTTATTTTCGCAAGAGTCGCAACCGGCTGCAGTACGTTAAATTTTGTTTTTTGATAATCACTTTTCTACAACTTTTAAAGATTGTTCTCTCTTGTAAAATTAGTTGAAGCAATATCGTATTAAAAAAATAGTTTTTTAATTGAACGAAAAACAATTTCATTTCTTAATTCCACAACAATTTTTAAGCAATATAAGTTGGCGTGCCAATTCATTATAGCAGATCAATAAAATATTTCATTATTTTTGACACACAGCTGCACTTACTCTCAAAATAAAAAAAAGTAGACGTATTCTGCAGGGGACGGGCCAAAGGTAGTAACTGCAAATGTTTCATTTTTCCTTTTGTTTTCTGCACTTTTTTCATTTATTGCACGCTAGCTTTGTTATTAGTGTTGAATTCACAATGCGTTTCTTCAAATATTTCGAAATCTCATTTCTGCAGATACTGCCGATTACCTGGCAACGGCAGTATTCTTTTGCTTATTAACCATTGAGGACCATAAACTTTGTGGTAAACAGATTATATATTTTTTTATACATGAAACATTAACATGTTAATCAAGTTTTGTGAAAATTAGTTTAGTAGATTTTGCGTAAATTGATGGAACATATGCGTCAATACGGTCCATAAGGGGTGCAAAGTTACTATTACTTTCCAAATTTTGAACAATTTATTGTTGAACTCGAAAATATTAAAAAAATTAATGACATTACCTTCATTTAATTTTCAATCAAAAAGTAATCATTAATTAATGTATGACAAATGCTGATGTATTTTATTTATGATGTTTAAAAAAAAAAAATTTCTTTTTAAAGTCGTTATTTATTTTTGCTAGCACAGTAAACTTTTATTACATATAATACCAATAGAACGGAATATCCGTTTCAACGAATAAAATTTGAGGTCCCTTAAATTTCGTTGTATCGGGATTTTACTGTAGATTGCGATTGCTCAACAACGCGAAAAAAAAATTAATTTGTAAATGTTTGGTGTTCGGTAATTAAAAAATAATTATTATATAATAATTTAGTAAAATATTTATAACTTATTGTTTTTTCAGCTTGACTTTCTCAAAAATCACGGAAAAGTTTTGTTGCGTTTTTGATTAATTTTGATTCCTAATTCAACATAATAATGAAGAAGAATGACATAATTTTTCTCAATAACTTAAATAATTTCTTTCAGTATGAACGGAGGAAGTAGTCAAACGTTAAAGAAGAGGAGGAAGATGGAGCTTAGCTCCTCTATAGTGCTTCTCGATAAAAGTCAGCACATGTATGAGTTTCTGCTAATCAATTTTCAAATGCTCAAATTTGCATATTTAATAGCATTAGTTTTTCGTTCAAGTTCCAAATCAACATTTTCTATGCTCAACTGTGAGCAGATTGTCCAGTCTGCGAGGAGCCAATTGTTTTGGGGTCTAGACATAATAATAATAACATTAGCTAAGATTAGTTGACCCATCACCACCAAAAAGTAGGCTGAACTTAAGAACTACTTCTTCCAATGAGTTCGGCAGTAGACAATAATGGAAATTAAAATAGGTATTTCAACTGTACATAAGAGAAAATTCTTTTCCAGTGTTAAAAAGTTTGCATTTATAAAGTCCCTCTAAGGAAAAATGAGTAAATATTTGTAGTAAAGAAAAAAAGTTTTTCAATACTTAATTCCATTCAAAAGCGTTAAAAATGACTATTATTTTCCATTACTGGCGTTTCAGAGTTGGTTATGTGATAAAGATATTTTTTGCACTAAATCCTACAAACTGCGCATGAATTCAGGCTTTGTGGAGGCATATTTTGAAAGGCTATGCGTTAAATATTTTCTTTTCAATAACTTGTCAACCTCTTCTGAAATAAAAACATGATCATTTTAAAAGCTTTGTTGACCTTGATTTTTTTAAAAATTTACTTTGAAAGTTTTGCTTGAACTAAGTTTAAATATTAATTTTTGTTTTTGTTAACTTTAAGATCAGTGTAGCTTCCAGATTGCTTTGAATTTTATTTCAAATTTCAGCAAATCTTCAAAATGATCTAAGTCAAAATTTGTCATTTTAATTTTGCAGTAATAAATGAAATCGGGATTTTTTGTCTGCTGCCGTTTTTTAAAAATTTTTTATTCATTTTCTTGCAAGTTGGAAATTTTTTTACTTGATGTAATTTTCAAACTCGTTAGTTTTATCAAAAACACATTTCAACTTTTGTAATTTGTGATACTTTATTTTGTAATTTCAGGTATTTAATGGATAAAATAAAGCAGAATTAATTTCCATTTTTGCTTGATTTTGCTGCTGTTAATTTATGAAATATTGCAACAAATTTCAGTAAAATTAAGTAATAGTACAACTGTACATCCCTTAAATATAGTACCTTCTGGTACACTATATCTTTAGTTTGATTTAATCTTCCTGAATTTAATTTTACCTATTTCGTTTAAAAACTAATAATACATTTACTTGACTCCGGATTGGCTGTACTTTTGAAATTTAACATTAACATAAGTGCAAGGTGTTTTTTTTTACGATACGAAAAATGCAGACTTTTTTACCTTATCTTTAGCTCCCCCCCCCAAAAAAAAAACTTTTAAGGATCACACTTTTAATTACATTAGCAGCAAAATAATGGCATCTTTTGTTAGTGCAATCAAAAAGCCCTTCAACTTCAATTAACTTGTTATACTTATTTCCTAAAATTCTGATTTTAAACATAATTTATTTTTGGAATGTTAGGTTAAAATATCCCGCGTTTTGAGTAAAATGGATAAATACTCTAAAATCACTTCAGTTTCATGTAACTTCAATTCTTTAAAGATTTATATGGTAACTCAGTAATGTTTTGCACAGACATGTTAAGATTCTGTTGAAATGTACGATTGCTTTGCGCGTTTTTTTTACTGTTTGCTCAGTTTTTGAGTTTAGATATCTCATTTGAAAGTCGAACAACTACTTTGAAGTTTTTAATGTCATAGGATATGACGTATAAAATTTAGTAATAATGTGCTATATAAGGCCATGTGGACCAATAAGGTTATCCACCCCATCCCTTTTCTACGTAGGATAGCAAACATTCGCTAGATCGTGATTTTATCGTCATCAGAAAGCCTAACTGATGATAATGGGTTATCAACATGCCAGTTGCTATCAGCAAGCCAAAGTGTAGCAACTGTTATCGCAAAATTGTCTTGTCAAAATTACCTGATCTTGTTTTACAGTAAATTTTGTTTCTTCATATTTCACTGTAGGGTACGAGTATAAAAAAGTTAATTGTTTTAGAGAGCCTTAATTATGCATTTGACGAATTCAAAAAGAAAACTGTCGCTGTGCATTTTTTTCCTGTGATTTGATAACCTTAAAAAAGTAGACTGTGACCCAATAAGGCCATGATTAGCGAAATTAGAACTCTGGTATTCTTATTAAGACACTGAAGGTTTCTAAATAGAAGGGTCGGGTGGAGGATATGATCTAGTGCTGCATGTGCAGCACATTTGTGTACGAACTGTGCACATCAGTGACCGAAAGCAAAAAATAACGACTTACTCGTGCCGATAATGTTGCAATTGATTTTATGCTTTCCATTGAAGTGAATAAGGATTTTTTGATAATGTTTTTGAGTTCATCAAATGTGGCTTAATATGTTTTTATATTGACATTTTTTCAATTTTTAGTTTTTGGTTGGTAGTCTTTTTTGGCGTTTTTTCAAAGTTGGCCTTATTAGGGACTCTTGTTCCTAAAAAGACCAGTTTGTCATTTTTTGTGTAACTGCTGCCAAACATAATGTAAACTTAAACTTTCCCACGGAAAGTTTTTTTTCTTATTTTTTTTAGGAGTCCTTTGATGAATGTACAAAGATTAGAGCCAATTGAACCATAAATGAGTCAGATATTAGGCCCTCAACCTTAGGTAGACCGTATTTGAAAATAAGAATATCCTGTTGAGGAGGATTTTATAGATGTGTAGTGACATCGTGTAAAATTAATGTAACTAACAATGTTGCAAAAACAAACTTTATTTCAAAAGACAAACAATAATCTTCAACAATAATGCTATAATTTAAAATAATATACTGAAGATTTCAAACGGCCAATGCTTTAAAACATATAAGAGTGTGAAAGCAAAATTTGTTTATAAGGAAAAAAGATTTAAGATATTTATTAACAATATATTGCATCAAAAACGTTAACATAACTTACAGAATATATGAACAAACAAATAAAACTTCTTTAGTTTAGTAATGCTTAAAGTATAAGTAAAAAACAACAGCTCTAGATAATAGCAATAACAATAATAAAAACAATGAAAAACATCAGTTTTAATTATAGACTCTTTTAAAATGCTTTATTTTATTAAGTTTTTTAGTTGAACTTAATATATTTATTCATATAATAATCAGTTGTATTTGAATAATTTTGTTTTGACTATAGAAGAAAGCTCAAACCCAAATGTACTCACTAGCAGTTTTCTAAGAATCATGTAGATGTGTTAAACAATAATACTTGGTTATATAAACTCTTTTGGTATATTGTACAAACTAACAATTTTGACTATATTAAACTCAAGATATTATTAAAAATAAATTTAAAGGGAGACGAAATTCAAATAATGATCGCATCTACAAAAAGTTATTTTTAAAATTGGGAAATGCATTAAAATATTTAATTGTTACTACACAATCTTTAAAGGAAAATTAGGAAGATGAGTAAAAGTATCTAAATGGAAAATATATAGACAATTTATCTATTGAAAAACAAGTGATTTATTTTGATAAAAATAATTCAGAGTTAGATTCAATGTTATCAATTTTCTCGAAATATTTCACATTATCAGAAAAAATAACTTCAGCATGCAAATAATGAAAACATACATAAGTATAAATGTGCACAGAACTAAAAACAATTTTGACAAGATTTTTCACAACATCATAACATAGCACGTAATTTTGTCATGTACTATTGTACTACGATTTAGTATCAAATTTTCTATTCACTGAAAATTTACTCTGTTTCGTAGTCGGACTTCAGCTAAATTATTATCTTTTATATTTTACTTGTAAGTAGTATATAAAAGTTGTAAAATATTATCATAAGATAATAATATTTCACATCATTATCTTATAAATGACTAATTTAGGATGAAATGAAATAGGATGAGAAATGTGCTCCGATTTTTTGTCTTTACATGTTATTGGAAGCAATTAATTGATTACAATTATTTTTTCAAACTTGGTATTCTCAATTTTACCGAATGAAATAGTTTAGTGTCTCAGAAAAACTTAATTATAAAAAAGATTTTTACCTAGACTATTTGCCTACAAAGTATTTAATGAGTTAAAGAAAAAATTAAATACAACGTAGTTTAATCCAACTTTTATGGTTCAAGAACGTATTTTTAATGTTGGCATGAATGAGCTGCTATATGAGGCAGTGAAAAGCAAAGGGATGTAAGTGGACATTTTCAAGTTTTGAGCAAAACCAGTTTAAAGATAACATCCTAGGTAGGCTTTCGTTGAATTTTTTTTCTAAATCATGCTGTATAGCAGCAACTACCAGGGATACTAGTACCATCTCTTACCCCAAGACAGAGGAGAGGTTCACCTACCATGTGTACTGGTTATCTTCAAAATTTTAATTTTGCCACTTACATCTCTTTGCTTCTCACTGCCTCATATGTCTTTAAAAAGTCGAAACAAATAGTCTAAGTTTCCTTTTTATGAGAAAAAAAAAAAAAAACAGGTACGCATGCACTGAGTTTATTGGAAAGTTTTATTAACTGATATTGAAATAATATTAAAGCAAAACAATAAAGCAGCAATCAACTTTAAGATAAAAGCATTTTTACTGTGCAAAATATTAAGCATGAAAATTAATATAGTATACATTATTAAATATGATCTCATACAGCGATTGTTTTCACTCTGCATCTTTACATGCCACTGGATGTAAATATATGAGAAAATAAAATGCGTCAAGGTTTCTAATAAGAAACAAGTAAAATTCTTTAAAAGAAAGCCAAGTTAAAATTGCACTTGAAACTACTCCACATGAAAAATTTACTGGAAACACACTTGTAACTGACCTTTTTTTTTTTTTTTTTTTTGGACAGTAGTCCAGACACATCTGTAGTGCCCCCTTAAAGAATACTTCGAACAAAAATGTTAAAGTATTGCAACCGCATTTTTTTTTTTTTTTTTTTTTTTTGTCTTATATGCTATAGGCTCGCTAGAGTTACGCTAAGAAAGCAAACTTCCTAAACAAAACACTATATAGCAAAAAAGGCTGCTTTGATGTTGAAAACCGATTGCTATACACTTCATATATCGTTCGTGATATCAAACATCTCAACAAATTGATAATATACCATCATAATTTTCGCGTTATGGTCCACGTATTGTTTCATGGCCTCTGTCGTCGAGGGCCCTTAGACTGCCGGGCCTCATGAACCTGACGGTAAACCAGGCCATGAGAGAGATTCACTATATTAAACGAAGACTATATTGAGACGAGAGATGACTAGTTACATTGTAAATGCTAAATGCTGAGTTGGAGAATACAAATGTCTAAAAATACATATGTATTGTAACATCCGTTTTTAACCACATTTATTTTCAAATAAAAGCTACCCCTAAGATCGTTTAAGAGGAAGTTAAGAGAAATTTAATACACAGAATACAAAGCACGATTTTTTAAAATTTACATACAGCTACAAATTCAATAGTTATTGATAACCATATTACTTCATAATACACTGAGTTATGCGTAACCATATTGCTTTAATTAAGAACGTCAGCGCAGATATGTCTAACCGAATAATTATCCCGCAAATTGTATGCAAGAAATTGAAATATTTAACGCCCTTTATGGCTACAACTTTGTTTCAATGACCACTCATTTCTCTCTTTTTTCTCTCTTCGTACTGCGCTGTGACAAAAACTGCTGAAGTGATAGTTGTATAGACTTACCACATAAGTACTTATACCAATATTTTCTAAAATGAGTTATACATTTATACCATATATCCACTACAGAAGATTTTAATGTGAAAAATAATATACCAGATGTCAATTGTAGCATGCTTCATTCGCAGAAGGAATCGTTCGTAGTTGCCATCATTTCTAGCTATAACAGCAACGGCTTAAAATGAAGACAAAGCATACCTATAACCTTTGCATGTTGAAATATATAAGCAATGTCAGTAAATCCACTAAACTACTAATGGCTAAGATTCAAGTTCGTATATAACCACGTGACACTATGAAGTGACTAATATCAAAGTTGCCCATTAACAAAACTACTTATCCGTATAACACACATTATAAAGGCACAAATTTTATAGACAGCTCGCTCATTTTCGATTCAAAGCACGACTTCAACTTTCGATCACAAGGATTTTGCAATTTTACAATTATACAATTACTGAGTTAATATTAACTTGGATAGTTCACTAAATATCGCATAGTCTTTCTCACTATCAGTTAATGAGAAAATTTTAAGGTGAAGACAAAATTTTTTTATTCTTTAAGAAACAATATACTTTAATCTTGATAATCATTAACATGGTTAGGTTATGCGGGGGTTCCCAAATTTTTCCCATTCGAGCCACCCTTTGAAGGGTTATAATTTTTTCACGGTACCATAGTCTACCTCTGATATACATTGAAACCACGATAAACGAGGGCAAATCAAAAAGTCTTTGAGCCTTTTTCTTTTTTTTAGCCAAAATTCGGCTGTGAATTCAAAGCGAACATATACATTCCCAGGAGTGACCGTTCCTTGAACCGTACCAGCCGTATCTGCCTTTTGCTCTAATGAGCAGAGCTGCTATCAGTCATTTAAGTTGAGAGTTGTTCTTTAGACGTCCACAGCTTATGATGAACGAAGTGTTATTCGTTTTGTATGGAGCAAGGAACAAAACCCCATATCAATTCACAGGGAAATGCTACTGCAGTCCAGACCTTGCCCCTAGTGATTTTTACGATTTCGGTCCACTGAAGAAGTTTCTGACAGGACAGAAGCCAAGAACGCGGTCCGACGGTGATTCCACAGGCAGCCGGAAGAATTCTACCACAGGAGGATCTCTAATTTAGTGCAGCGATGGGAAAAAATGTTTGAACCAATGTGGTAACTATGTGGAGAAATAATGTAAGGTACGTAGTACGCAACGTATATTGGTAAATACTTGTATGTAGCGTAGACCGACCAGTGAATGAACTCTTAAGCACAATTTCATTTTTAAAAAAATCCTCGTAATTTTGAATACCATACAATTCAGACCGTGACAGTTGAAACATTTTAATTAATCTATGTAAATATCTAAAAAAAATTGCGGAAACTTAAACGGTACCGCTTCCGACTTTTTTAGGTGTTTAAAGTAAAAATGGCACAAGGACCTAGTGAATGAACACCTCGAACCAGTAAATGAACACAAATTGGTCCAGTGAATGAACATGATAAATCCTGATTTAATAAGAAACGAAATTTCTTTGAGATCAATTTATCTATCTACCTACCTACCTACCTATATCTCTATCTATCTTTCTATATCCCCCCCCCATCTATCTCTCTTTCTATATCTCTATCCATCTACCTATAGCTCAATTTGTCTATTCATCTCTCTATCTGTCCATCTATCTATCTATCTATTTACCTACTTATCTATCCATATCTCAATCTGTCTATCTACATATCTATCGGTCTATCAATACATCTGCATAATTATCTATCTACACGTATACCTCTAGTTATTTATCTGTT
Source organism: Uloborus diversus (assembly GCF_026930045.1). Taxonomy (NCBI): domain Eukaryota; kingdom Metazoa; phylum Arthropoda; class Arachnida; order Araneae; family Uloboridae; genus Uloborus; species Uloborus diversus. The sequence goes on along the minus strand of NC_072733.1, from coordinate 86,018,583 downwards.
TACCTATCTATCTATGTACTTATCTATTTTTACTTCCTTTTACAAAAAAGGAAGTATTGTATTCGCGAAAAAATTTTCACTCAAAAATCGCCCTTAATTTCCATTTTGCTCACCCCCAAATGAATGTTGAGTTTTTTTTTCGATTCGACCACATGCGGAAAAGTGCCTAAGAATGTATAGACACGCGAAATATCCATTTTGACCATCACCGAGGTAATTACAACGACTTTTCTCGTGACGTCTGTATGTATGTGCGTATGTGTGTATGTGCGTATGTGCGTATGTGCGTATGTATCTCGCATAACTCAAAAATGGTATGTCCTAGAAAGTTGAAATTTGGTACATAGACTCGTAGTGGGGTCTAGTTGTGCACCTCCCCTTTTGGTTGCTTTCGGATGTTCCTAAGGGGGTCTTTTGCACCTTTTTGGGGGGAAATCATTGTTAATTTCGATGTAAACTCAAGTGGCGTTATAATTTGTCGGACACTTGGCGATATATCGCCAGTCTTTTGGTCGCCAAGTTTTGTCGCCAACTTGGCGACAAATTTGGCGGAGTTTTTTTTTTTTTGGTTTCAATTTGGCCATTGTTGGTGATATTTAGAGAATAAATATTGAATCACATTAAAATAGCGAATAATGGGGAAATGACATTAAATTGGAGTAAAAGGAAGTCATGTGATGCACACATCAGCTCGTTCTATATATCTATCTGTCTATCCATTTACCTATCTATTAATTTATCTACCTGTCTAAGCATCTATTTATCTGTCTATCTATCTATCTATCTACCAGTCCAACAACCTAATCTGTCTGTCTACCAGTCTATCTACCTGTCTATCTAACAGTCTATCTACTTATCTACATATCAATCTGTCTATCAACATATCTATATATTTAACTATATATATATCTACTTATCTATGTATCTACTTATATATCTGTCTATCTCTTTTTTTATCTTACTATCTATCTGTCTACTTATCTATTTTTGATCTATTTACCTATCTGAATTTATATATCTCTTTATCTATCTTTCTATTTGTATCTATTTATTCATTTATCTACCTGCCTATCTATTTATATCTATTTATCTATCAACCTATCTATACATCTATCTATCTACCTACCTACCTATCTCTATATCTTTCTCTCTGTCTATCTACTATGTATATATCTATCAATTTACCTACCTATTTGTATCTATCTATCTATATACCTTCCTATCCCTCTATATGTACACCTCCCTATCTACCTATATATCTAGCTATCCACCTATCCATCTGTATCTCTATTTATCTATATATCTACCTATCTATCTATCTAGGTAGATAAGCAAATAGGTAGATAGAGAGATACGTAGGTAGTTAAATAGAAAGGTAATTAGAGAAAAAGATAGGTGGATATGTAGACAAATTTACAGGTTGATGTATAAACAGAGAGATATATAGATACAGAGATGGGGATAAAGATAGATAAATAAATAAATATGTAATAATATAATAATAAAATAATTAAAGAAAACGAAAAAAAATCAGTAATATGTTAAAAAGTATATTGTATTCAAAGAAAAAAATATATAATGAAATATATAAACGCATAAAACTACCTGCATTGCAAAAAAATATAAAATAAAAATATCTCAATGAAACTTCAAATTTATTTTATATTAAAAGAAATTTTGTCAGTGTTCATTCACTGGTTTTTCGTAATTTTTCGTACCCAGTAACTGAACACCCCTCTACCTGAAAACTACGCATTCTGCATTAACTAAAACAACTTAAATCCATAGCCTATATATGCATACTTAATTTATCTTTTGCAGAATAAAAAAGTACAATTATTATTTATTAAAATAGTTGCATGCACGAAACTAGCCTTATAATTTTTGCAGAGAAAAAGAATGATGCACAATCGTAAACATTCTATATTTTTTTCATTATAAAAATTTGTGTCCAAAATAACCAATCAGGTATCAGATAGCTTAGAATATCAATACAGAAAGCAATTGTAAACAATTTATTTAAAAAAAATCTTTTGGAAGCTTTTTTTTTTATTTTATAAATATTACGAGTTTGTTCATTCACTGGGTAGTGTTCAGCCACTGGTACAGTACCTGTTTTTGGCGAATAAAATATAGGCGCAAAGACTTTTTGATTTACCCTCGTACATTGACACTTCGCAGTACCACTTGCTTCTCCCAGCGATACCCCAGGGTGCCATGGCACCCACTTTGAGAACCCCTTGGTTATACTAATATCATCTAATAGAATTGCTCGTCACAGCAAAAGGAACATATTCACTCACCTTTAAAAAAAATTGTGGTCTTAAAAATGCGTTTGTTATTATGGATATAGTCTGATATTTAACAATATAATGAATTGTAAGAAATACAAATTCAATTGCAGTTTTCTTACAGTAGCTACATTAGCTCTGAGCATACATTTTCTTGTTTTAGTCCACGGAAACAATGTGAACTTGTGCTAAATCATAGCTACGTTACTTCGCCCAAACATATACTCAAAAATGTAATGTGTTTTTTTTTATAGATGCAATGCTTTATATCTTGCGCGCATGCTCTAGGTGTCCTTCTAGTTGATAAATAATAAAATAGCTCTAGAAACAAAGCATCTGCTTTATCAAGAATCTACAATAACAGCCATTTCTATGTTTTCATATAATACCTTTAAATGGGAATTGAAGGCGAAAGTTCTGAATCAAAGTACTTATAGGATCAGCATTGAACTAGTTTTAGAACTGATCCGTTAGTACATTTTGGACAATTGTCTTTCAGACGAAATTCCAACTCTGAAGAAGCTAGTGTTTCAAGAAACCGCACTCCGGTTTCAAAAAGTTCAGTCAATGTGCGCCAAGTACGCTAAAATTTAAGATATTGGTTTTCGTAAATTCTTCATTTTTCTCACTTAAGCTACTTTCTTCCCTACAATTTTCATTTTTTTTTAAAAGTTCACATTAAAATCACTTTACCTTAATGCCACTGCATCGTTTTTACTGTCGTGTTACACAAATCATTTTTTTTTACAGTACTCGCACATTTATTTTGCCACACATTATGAAAAAAGTAAGTGAATGGGTTAATTAGTATACACAGTTCTAAGGACGTATGCTACAATTAGCAGTCATTTGAATATTTAGTGCTGTATTCAGACAAATTGTTTCTTTAAAACTGATGAATACCATTCTGGCTCTCTAAATATTCAAAATTGAAATTATTTCCATGCGAAAAGTTTTGGTACTATATATTGGAAATATAGTTCCTAAAAAATGTCTTCTGATCTTTGTAATTTCCAGATTTGATTTACCACTACAAATATTTGCAGTCTTAAATTCATTTCTTGACTGTTAGCCTTCTTTACAGTAACATTTAAGTTGAATAACAACGAGCATCAATTATGAATGATTTTCGTAAATCTCGCTATTATTATTATTCACTTTCACAATAATTGAGGCACTCATGCTATTATTATTTCACATACTTAAAGATAAAAAGGATCTCATGTGTAACTCGCAACTGTTAAAATAGTTCGTGAGTTTTCTGTTACTTTTAAAGTTTCCTCCAAAGCCTACTGTTTAAAATTAATACACTCCTGGCCAGAATTAACGAGAAGTTTCCGCGAAAACACCAGGTGCAGCTTTTCAAATGAATATTAAAAACGAAACAAAACATCATTCAGGATCTTAGAAAGTACGGAGGATGTAGGCATTATCCAATAATCCCTATATGGAAATCGAGTCGCCTAAAGAGAGGAGGAGTATCAAGCAGTAAGTGCTAAAGTAAGTGATGTGCAAAATTTACTTTAGCTACCAGCTTGTTGGCAATCTCAGCTTCAATAAGATGACATCTGTATCCAGTTCGGTTATTGTTCATTCCAGACTGATATGTTCATTGTTCATGGCAAGGACGAAACTACAGTTTCTGGATGGCATAACTGGGCTGTCAGTATATTGCATGTAGAGGAGGAGTCTTGAGTATGCAGCATTTTAATTCAATCTTTCCTACCCTTAAACGCTTTTTAAAACAATTGCTAAATTTAAACGGTTGTTCATTTCATTTACTTTATTTTATGTGATTCAAAATAACTCTTGCTCAATGCAAGAACTCTTAAAGCGCAGGGTTTTAGTAGATATAATACATTTAACGCACATCCCCTGACCGTTTGACTTGAAACATATTTCCTATAGAAATATCTGAGTCACAGAGAGTCTGGTGAACACACGATCCTGCAGGTTCATGAACCTGGACACCACTACTTTCAGGGCACCAAAATAAGATAAATCCTTTTTTCTTGGAAACTATAACTTCGAAAATGTGAGTATTTTCCTGTGAGATGGCACCAAACTTCACCAAGACCCTGGGCATCACCTTGGCTTAATCGAGCCCTGATAATGTTCATCAAGTAAATCGAACGGACGCACATCGGATACACTATACCAAGTACCTTATAAGCCTCTCTATACTATACATTATCGACTATTTTGAATTTTGTTGTCCACAAATACATATATTTTGCACAGTTGGGCCAAATAATATGCTAGTTCAAAATTCAAGCACCATGTATTTGTTTACTAGGATGTGTCGAATGAATCAATGACTGGGTATTTCTTCGTTCCCCTCGTCATTGTTCATATAACTCCAAATTCAGGGATATATTTGTCATATTATCACGTAGCGTTATAAATGAAAAAGTTTAATGTGATCACTGAACAAGCATGTCAGTATTTTCTTGTGAAATTAGCACCAAATTTTACCAAGACCTTTGCTTGATGGAGTCTTGACTCTTCATAAAGCACACACATCGGATACCTATACACCTTAACAAATATCATTTTCCAAAACAAATGACTCTGATAAACAAACTTCCATATTTTTCGACATAGAAATTCCGCTGTAAAAAATTACATCACTTTCGATGCCCTCACATTTAGACGCCTTTTAATCTTAAGCTTTTATGTAAAACCATGATTTAATCAAACTATAGAGTCTATAGATTTTATTTGCAACATTTTACCGATCTATATTATAGATCGACTTCGAATATCGTTGATAGGTCGTGTTACTTGATTTGAAAAATGAACGTTGCTTCCATGGCATTGTATATGTATTTTAATGTCAAATAGTAAAAGATTCGTTCTTTAAAAGTATCTTAAATGAGAAGTAGACACTATCGGCTCATCTTTCGAAAAGCGTTACTAAAATAGTCAGCTAGTACTGATTTATAATAACTTACAGTAAAAATAATCATTTCAATTGACTACTTCATTTCGCAGATATGTGAAAATGGGTTTTGATAGTAAAAAATTCGGTAAATTGTTACTTATTTTTCTCATTGTACAGCAGGTGCAGGATGCATGCTCTCCATTCAAGTTGGACAAAAAAAAAAAAGTGGGGGGGGGATATTTATTTTCCTCGGGCTTCAGCTTTCTATGTTCAACTGCAGGCGTTCGGTCAATACTTGGGCTGAAATTTCAGTTAGCTGAAGCTGCTATGTAGAATTATCACCACTTGTTTCCTAAACTACAATCCCACCGATGGATCTGTCGTCCATTCTAAATCCAGGGGATAGGACCCACAAGTTGATCCAGTGAATCTGAAAGCAAGATGAAGTACATTAAGTCCTAAAATAACAGTTAATCACAGACATCGTTAAGGAATTAATTTATCTACTATAGTCTATACAGGGTGTTCCATTTAACCTGCAAGACCTTTATTTTCGCAACCGTTAGTCCTAGATGTATACTTCCAATTGCAAAAATGTTCAAAATCAGATGCAGAGTTAAGATAAGGAAAGTTTGAAGTGAAAATAAAAATAAGTCAAATGATACAAAATTTAACTTTTTATACGGGCTCCATGTCTCTAAATTATATTTAGGGAAATTTTCTCCATTGAAAAATCATTCCAACAGAAAAAGTTTGACATTAGTACGACCAATATTCACCGAGCTATGAAACGCAGCGTTTTGTGACTTACACCACTTTACACTCGCCATCAATAATACCTTTTCGGGGAAAATACTGCGGTTAACAAGGGTTTAAAATTATATGTGTGCATATAGTGTGATTTTTCAAATTGTTCGAAGTTTCGTAGTGTGCTTTTGCGTATCATGGCATAACATTTGCATTTATTTTGGAATAGCAATGAAAAATATAAATACTTATTTTATTTACTTCGACATTCCTCTGAAAGGGCGATAAGTTCCAATCTCATCTTTTGTATAGTCCCTTAAAACTTTAAAACTCGAATATGTCCTTGAGTTTTGGTCGCACAAATGTCAAGTTTTTTGTGTCAGTAATAGTTTTCAATTGAGATTATTTATCTAAATATTAGTTAGGGGACCTAAGGCCCGAATAAAAAGTTAAATTTTGCATTTTTTGACTCATTTTCATTTTTGCTTCAAACTTTCAATATCTTAACTCAGCGTCTAATTTTGAACATTTTTGCAATTCGAAGTATACATCTAGGACTAACGATTGCGAAAATATAGGTTTTGCAGGTTAAAGGAACACCCTGTATAATTTTATGAACGATAATAAAGATAGCTTAAGTAAATTTATGTTATAATTTCTATTAATGAAAACATTTTCAATCCTCAAGATCTGATTTCTCCGCAAAAGAAAACTGCTGGAACTAGTTTTATAGAACTTTTCGACAAGTTACCATACATTTGTTTTATTACTTATTACTTACAGGTTATTCTTCAAGTTCGGTTCGTTCGGTTGTTGACAAACAAAAAAAGGGTCAAGAAAGCTAAACCAGCAACAGCTGTATATTTTTGAAATTGGCACAAAAAATAAAATTAGAAGGAACAAAATTGCTTTCCAATTTGAAAATAATTATTTAAAATTTATAAACTAAAATTTAAAAAGTCTTACCATTAGGAAATTTCTCTTTTTGTTCCGCTGTTATGATTCATTCCCAAATAATGCAAACATTCAGCCCTTTTGAGTTCTAAGCTATCCAGATGCTAAAAGAAAGAAGGCATTCTTTTCATTGAAATGTTTTTGTTTAAGGATAGGAAACGTTTTAAACCATTTATGAAATCATACTTATAGAAAACTTGATAATCAACCAATAAACCCATATAAAAATTTCGGCTTACTAAATTTTCTCATTTAAAATTTTAAGTTAACTAACTTTAATTTAAAAAAAAGATATAAATAGAATAATTAACATCGTATTCCATCGCACCTTCTTGCAGCTTTCTGGTTGTTTAGCTTCGTGTTATGCAAACTTCGTGTCTACGTAACCACGCTTTTCTGTTTTCGTGAAACTAAAAAAAAAGTTTTTTTAATTTAAAAAAAAGAAAAAATACATTTTTAAGAAATGAAAACACTTACCTAATAGCAGTCGTAAATAACGTAAATAAAACACAAATTTTACAATTAATTGCTAGTTTGTGCACGTTGTTTATGCAATTAATTGTTAATTTGTGCTTTATCTACTCTGTTTACGGCTGTTACTTTATTGCACAATAGAATCTATTCATTTTACACTTACCTGAAGTCAAAAGAGCACTTTTTTGAAAAATCAAAAAGGGGTCACCAGACATGTTTGGCACTAAAGTGTCATTTTAGTATTCTGTAAACTGTCTGAGGCAAAAGCTTTTGTGTTTTTCAAAATTTTCGCTCACCTTAGCTTTATGAAAGTTATTCAAGGTTTTTCTCACGATGTATTTGCTTAAAAAAGGCAAATATACATGTAAACTTACTCCAGTAATTTCAATCTCTCAAGCCTCTAGTAGAACGAATTCTTACTGACACTAATATTACTTAGCAAAAATAACACATTATACTTACTCTTAACAACGAATTTTTCGATTTGGACTGCAATAAATGTCACTCACTTACCACTGATCTATCTAAAATGCTCAATAACCCGGTTAACTGTTAAGATAGAATAGGACAAGAGTGCCAAAAAAAAAAAATGAACATGGTCTGAAAATGGAAGAATTTTTAAGTATAGCTCTTATCTTTTAAAATCAATTCTCCAAAGGTCAGGCAACCTAATTCACTTTGATGGCAGATAATTTGATGTTGAATTTTAGTATCCTTAGTATACAGCAGACTTCAATACTGAAAAGAAAGTGTACAATGAGTTCACGTGATTTTCTGCTGGTAAAATATAATGGAAATCAAATTCGTTCACTGTAATAATAAAATACTTTCAAATCCATAAAATACCAGTAAATCAATAGACAACTTTTGTTATTGCATTTATCTCTTTCACTATATTAATATATATTTATATCTATCACCATTGAGGAGCAAATTCATGTTCGTAGCACAAACGGAGGGGGGGAGGGGATCATGAACAGGGCAATTCCACGGAAAGTAGTCCCGGCACACTGAAATATTTTTCCACATAAAGGGAAAACAAATCCTATTTTTTAAATAAAAAAGTCTTTTTAATTTTAACATCAATTTTAAGATTGAAAGTTTTTATATCCGATTTCGGCCATATTTAACAGTACACAGCGAAGAAAAAGAAAGCATTGTCAGTGAGATAAATTCAAAAGACATAATTTTCTAAATCAATAATCTTTTTTCGAAAAAACTATGAAATACCGTTAAAACAAATGCTCTACTATAACTATGAGTCATAAATTAATAATAAAGACTTTTAATAAGTTTTCAACCTTAAAAAATACTCTAGTAGAAAAAAAAGTAGAAACTACTAGACTATTGTTTTTCTCAGTCACACACGTAACGTATGTAGTAAAGTTTTTCTTCTTAGTTCAATTATAGGACTAAAAGAGAAATATCTCATATTATAATTTAACTACTGAGTAATATGTGTGTGTGTGTGATTCAAATATATTTTCTTAATTAGGTGACATAAATACTGAAATGATTTTACCTAAAATAGTGGCAATAATTCAATTTGATTTACACAGAAAAGTTTTTCAACATTGAAGATTGAAATGTCTCTTATTTTTCAAAAATGTTTCAGTTATTTATAAATCAGAGACTGATTTCACTTTGTATTGACATCAGGCAGAGCTAAGCCACTTAGCCACTTAAACGCTCTTCACCAGAACTGATCCTTAACCCTTTCGACCTCACCGGGACGTAGATGTCCCGCAGATATTTTCCAAACAATCTATGGGATAAATAAGTTTGAAATTTAGTGGAGTGCATGTCCCACTGATTTGTTGTGGTTGCACTGATACTTTAGTATAACTTTTTACTACTAGATACCGATTTTACCTACTTTATTTAACCTACTAAAGCCCTAATTTAACTATTTTTTTTAATTATCCCCACTCGTTCAATGTTGAACTTATCCTTTCAACTGTTGCCATAGATTCTGGGGGAGGGGCAAGTATCAAGAGCAGAATGAGAAAATTCTAAATTGACGTCAAAAATAGTAATTTCAGGCAATATTTGGTATCAAAATAGAAGTCAATTTTAGACTATCTTTATGATATTAATGGGCCAATCATCGATAGCTTCTCCGGTAAGTTTTTCGATTTTGAAGTTATTAAAACGCAAATATATTCTATTTTGGGAGACACTAGAGAGAAGAGGGGGGTGTTTTGGGATTAATATCGAAGAAAATTTCTTTCCTAGAATTTAAAAAAAAATCATGCTTAAATGATGTAAAAGCGATGTTTGGTGCAAAAAATATTTTACAGTGCTCTATACGGTTGCACAAAAATATGGTCATTAAAGTTGCCTATAAAACAGCGTTTCTTAATTTCTTTGATCAATGAAAACCTTATAAATGCTCACTTTTTTGGTGGAACTCTTAATTTTTTGTCAATAGTTTGCAGCGGCATAGCCAAGGTTCTGTTTGAGAGGGAGCCCAGATTCTTATCTCAAAGAGACTATCACATTAACTATTTGTCGTTAGATTGATGATTAAATAGATTACATAGTAGACCATGGTACATAATTATTGCTAACTGCTAATTATTATTTATTATTATAAAACACCAAAATACTCCTATTTGCATAGGCGGCTGGTGCCCCAAAAAAGTGGGGGTCAAAGGAGGTGCTGGGGGGGGGGAGGTTTAATGGGCGACACAACCTTAAAGCTAATTTTTTTTCCTTCAAAAATCGGGCACTTGAATTTTTACGTCGTTATTAATGAATTGACTTTTTTTCCAAAAATTTGAGAAACGGACTCAAAAAGCGGGACCAGATAGCCACAGAAGATTCCCTCCTACAAAATCAAAGTTCCAATTTAATTTTTACGAAATAATAACATAAAAAAAAGCATAAAACAAGCACTTATTAAGTCAGTTCTTTCTTTAAACACGTGAATAGATCATCACTATCATTTTTCATTCGACCCTTAGTTTTGAATTTAGAAAAGTGGAGGGGCAAAGTTCCTTTACTGTTGAAAGTGAGAGGGCAATTGCCCCCTTTGCCCCGCGTACGAGCTGCTATGCTTATTTGTGATTCTGAGTATTTTTAAAAGGGATAAATAACCTCAGAATTTATGCATGAGTTTTATTATTGAAATATTTTCTTAGTTAGGAAAAGAAATACGTATGCGTTTTACCTACAATAGTGTTAATAATTCAATAAAATTTACAAAAAAAAAAGTTTTTAAAACTTAAAAATTAAAACTTCTCTTATTTTACAACAATTTTTAAAGTTATTTATAAGTCAGAGACTTTGATGTCACTGTATGTTATGTTGACTTAAATTGATCCTCACTCGTTAAATGTTAAAATTGTGCTTTCAACTGCTGCCATAGATACTGGGAAAGTGGCTAGTATTAATAGTAGAATATTTGAAATTTACGGGAAAAACGGTAATTTTAGGCACTATTTGGTAATGATGCAGGAAAGGGAATTTGGGGTGTCCTTCCATAAGTTTTCCAACATTGAAGCCACTTTTAAACTATCTTTTGGGATATTAGGGGGTCAGTAGCTTCTTTGAGAACTTTTTCGAAGTTTGAAATCGGAGCTAATAGGTGGCAGAAGTCAGCCCATTGAAGATGAGAGTGAGAACAAACTGGTAGATAAAGTGTTTAAAAGGTGAGAAAGAGGTGCTTTATGACTGACCTTTGAAAATTAAATCTTAAAGGCCCAATTTCAGGCGACAAATAAAATTCCTATAGTGGATAACCCTGGTGAGTAATAAAGCTTAGATTAGTATACGAAAGTAAAAGTAAATTTTCTTTTAATTTTGGAAAGCGTTTTAATCGATTTTTTAAGTGACAAATTTGAAAGATGTGGAATGAAAACGCTCAAGTAACATGGAACCCATGAGAGAGCTTAGTGGAACCCTGGGGTTCCGCGGAACACAATTTAAGAAACACTGCTATAAAAGATTCATGATCTGTGATAAAAGTATTCTACTTACTTTAAAACATTCCTTGATTCGGTTTTAATCCAGGATAAGAGGCTGCTGATTGAAGGAATGGTTTTCCTTTTTTAAAAACTCCTGAAACCACTGCTACAGCATTGTGTATCGAAAAGGCATTTCTTCATTGCATTTTGAACATATATCATTGAATGATTGACTTTCCACACATTGATTACCAAAGAAAGAGCAACTAGGTTAAGAGTCTTAAGAGTTACGACAACGTCCCGGGGTTTTAGCGTTAAAGTTAGTCAAACAATTATAATGTTGCATTATAAATAATTATTTCAACGCGTTCTTTCAAATATTTTTTACAAAACTAATTTTCGATTTAAAGCGTTTTAAAACCAAATTTTTCTGAATCAAATGAGCTTCTAGGGCTGCGTAGTCGGAGGGAAAATGGCCGACTCAAACTCCAACTCCGGATATCTTAAGGCGTTCAACTCCGACTCTATCTCTTTTACCCCAAAAACTGTTCGACTCCGACTTCGCAAGCACTGGCAGAATTGCGGGCCTTGAGGGTAAATGAACGATTCCGATTCTTGGAATTTTAATCTTCGATTCCCCGACTCCAACTTATTTTCCCCAAAATCAGTCCGACTCCGCAGCTCTGCACGCATCAGCTTTGTGGAATCATCTTACTACCAAACGGCACGACCTTTTAGGTCACGGATCCCCACAAAAGTCATTTCGTACTAGATTTGAGCTCAAGTAAAGTGGTTTGACTGCATATGTCAGAGATTCCCAAACTTTTCTGATTCGTGAAACCCTTTGAAGAATTAGAATTTTTTTCACGGCACCTATAGTCTCTCTATATACATATGCATATATACATATACTCATATAAACAGGCGAGAGGTACCATGGACATTTCCTGGTACCTCTCGCCTGTTCCTACGGTACCACAAGGTGCCACGGCACCTAGTTTGAGAAACTCTATATTAGCTCGGCTGTAATAGGGGTCAAAAGTTGCTTGTTTGGTAGAGTAAGTTAAGGTATGACGCCAATCACACCCAGCCAGGTAAAACGCACCAGTAACTGTATTTCACGGTTTCAGCCACAAGGTGCTCCTCTGTCGACTTTTTCAACAGCATTTGTGAATAACGAAGTTTTACGCATAAGATAAAGCCATTTTCAGTGAATGTTTAGAGGTAATTGCAGCTTTATAGCAAAGTGAAAGTAAGAAATACACTTTCTGACACATTTTAAAATTGATTTTGATTTTTCATTTTGTCGTTCGTATCATGATATGTATCAATTTAGTTACCTTCAAAAATTTTTGTATATTATAACAAGTTTGGTGATATTAACTCAAGCGAGTCAGTTAACCTGATAGTGAATTAAATAGCCTGACTGTCTTTTTTTTTTTGTAATACAATTTCAATTCGCAGTTTTTGGTCATATACACCATCTAGACCTACATTAAGAGAGGCAAAGGCATGATCTTTTATTTTTCGTTAAGACGTTTCGTTTCGTTAAATAAAAGGCATGATCATTTTTCGTTAACATAAAAAAAAGTTTCTGCTTAATTGTGGCGTGATACCCCGACTTACCCTATAGAAATACATTGACGTTTTCATTAGAATAGGAAGCTTCAGCACAGTATTTCCCTGCCAGCTCATTTGGCGTTATTCTTTTTCAGTACAGCGTAGGGGAAGGGGAATTGATTCAACAATGAATGCATTGAATTGACTCATATTGCACTGCAAAAACAAGAAAATAGTAAAAAGTTGATTCCGAAGAAAAAATATTTACATTTTTTTGCAGCTAAAATAGCAACTTTGGACCCCCCCCCCCCATACATCTGAACTAGGGCCTATGCAGTCAAAACGCTTTACATGGGCTCATATCTAGTGCGAAATAATCTAAATCCAGAATTTGTCCAAATCCGTGATCTTCTAAGTCACATGCCGTTTGATAGTTTTCTTTCTTTTTTTTTTTTTTTTTAAATATTACATTTTAAAAACAAACACATACACACAAACAAGATGAGAACACATTAATTAAACATAATATATACAGTAAATTACAAGCAAACCAAGCTGTTGTATATTTTCAGGTGTGGTTGTATTATGAAAAAATATTGTGGTACTGAATTTGGTTTAAATTAGAGAAATGAAGAAAGAAAAAAGTCGGAGCTTTTCTCTTTCTTTATTACAGAAAACTTTATTGAGCACATTTATGTGCTCAATAAAGTTTTTCGTTTGTTGCTCAGTGATATACATTCTGTAAAAATGAGTGATATAGCTCCTTGTCCGTAAATACTTACTGTAGGCTAAAGTCAACCAATATGATGGTACTTCCTAATATGGAGTATTTATGTTCAGGGGCGGATTGGGTCCCCCAAGAGGGTGCCAACCTTGACTCCCAAAGAGCGAGCAGGTTCGAGGGTGCAAAAAGAAAAAAAAAGTTTGAAGGCGCACAAGTTCGAGGGCGCAAAATAAAAATTTAAAGGCGTGCAGGTTCAAGGGCATCACAAAAAAAGTATCACAGGTTCGAGGGCGTAAAAAGAAAGGCGCACTGGTTTGAGAGCGCAGAAAAAAAAAACGATTGCACACAAAGAAAAAAGAAAGGGAATATTTTCGTGAGCGAACAGACTGGAGGGTGCACTCAGGGTGGTTGAAAAAGGAGGGTGGGACCGTGTCTTTGATCTTCCAGTTTCGCCGCTTCGTGGCTAAAGGAGGGGAAAAACGACCGTCTCTGACGTCATCCTGGAAGACGTCAGAGACGGTCGTTTTTCCTTGCGTATTTCCATAGCTCAATACTGGTTTGCATCTTCAATTTTAATTTTTCTGATCGCACTATTTATCGCACGGGCTCCCCTTGCCCGTGCCCTGGGCATGACATTTCCAAGAAACAGGAGAGTTTTTCATACTTCATTTAAATTATTTTTCAAAAGCTATCCCAGTGTTTTGAAATTAATTCTTTAATTCTTAGTTTTCCTTCCTATATTGTTTTCCCTTTTTTGTGCGGTGAGGGGGGGGGGGGTGTAGTTTATAATGATTTAAAACACAGAAATCGTAAGTGCGTAAAATTGCTCCATATTTTTTATCTGTGCTATGATTCCTGCATACCCTTTTTTCAAAGAAGCAAAAATAAAATAACTAATGAGGAAAACTGAGAGCAGCTGCAACATAGGTTTTGGTATAATTGGAAAAAAAGGGGTCAGACAGGGACAGGAGCGGACGGGCCCGCCGGCCGATGCGCCCTCAGTGCACCTTCGTTATTATTATTTTCTTTTTTGCACCCTCAAATTTGTGTGACTTCGTTTTTTTTTTCTTTTTTTTCTTTTTCTTTTTTTTTTTTTTTTTGCACCCTTTTAATCCTGAGCCTGTTCTTTTTCCTTTTTTTCCCTTGCTTCCTCAAACCTAAACTCAGTTTTTTCTTTCGCCCCTCGAACCTGTGTACCTTCGGTTTATTTATTTTATTTTACTTAATTTTTTACGGACTAAAACCTGTGCGCTTTAGGAGTGTTCCCCTCCCCCCTTAAACCTGTGGGCTTTCGAGGTTTTTTTTTTTTTTTTTTGAAACCTTTGGGAGTCAAGGTTGGTTCTATCTTTGGGAATCCTGTCCGCCCCTGAATAGTTATGGATTTCGGAGTGGTTTTTTTTTTTTAAATTACCTACGAATTCGAGATGCTATGCACTTTTTTTTTATTTCATAATCAATGATATTTATTGAATGAAATTATTTAAAAATGAAAATTAATTGGAGATTTATAAAAAATATGCATATATTTGATGACTTGGGCATCTTTTCATTTCAATTCGTATTAATTCGTATCGCTTCATAATTATTTCCGTTTTATAGTTGTGTACCTGAGTGGTTTTTTTTTTATTATTTTTTTTTTTTTCGAGTTTAAAATCTTCTTATGAAACATACTTACCCGTACACAAGAAGCAAAATATTTAACAAAAATTTTCGGAGAATACATATTTTTATCATCTAGATTTGTACATATATTCTACAAATGCAAACATTTCAGTACATGTATTCATTATAGTTTATATCATTTATTTGTTTCATAATCATCAGTAATTACATAGCTGATTAAGATTTGAATTTTTGTCATTGGTTAAAAAGTCACAATAATAATTCTTGGAAATATCTGTTTAAAGTAAAGGTAGTTGTTTTAAAAAATGTTTCAATTGAATAGTATTCCTTTGTGGGGTTATTAATAAAACGTTATGTGCCAACCTGTTGTGTCAGTTTCGTATAACGCATATTTTTCCATCTAGAGTTGCGCATATATTCTACAAATGCAATTATTTTAGTATATGTATTTATTATAGCTTATTTCATTTATTTGAATCATAGGCATCAGTAATTACATAGTTGATCATACTTTGAATGTTCATCAGTGGTATCCATTTGAAAAGTCACAGCCAATAGTTCTTGGAAATATCAGTTTAAAGTAAATGTTTGATCTTAAAAATATTTCATAGGATAATGTTTTTGGGGGGTTATTAAAGAAACGCTAAGTACCAACCAGCTTCTGATATTCCGTACTTATTCCTCTAAAGTTATTTTAATATTCTGTAAAAATAATATTTTAATATATATATTTATTGTAGTCATTTATGTACACAGCTATTTGCATTTTGAATCAACATAGTAGTTTCAAAATCTTTCCATTATACACGAGTAACAGTACTTGGGAAATATCTGCTTGTAATAACAGTAATTGCTTTAAAAATGCTTCATGAGATACTTAATTTCTTTCATAAAAGATGTATAAATGAAGTACCACCATGTGGTAATCAGTTTCTGAGTATTTGTATTTTTCCCTCTATGTTGTTGTATATATTTTATAAATGTAAATATATAACTATTTTGAACTAATATAGTTGCTTATATATTATTAAGTTAAATCATTATTCATTGAAAAATTCGTTTTTTTACTTCTTAGAATTAATATTAATTTACTATATTATTAACATTAATAATGATTATTTCCCTCTTCTACAATTTTTTGAAGATAAACTTTAAAGTAAATGAATAACAGTAATTTCTCTTCCAAATCAGGAAAAGATTTTTTGTAGTAGTTTACGAATTTAATGACTCAAATAGATTACCATTTTCTTCTAATAAAATTATTTAAAGTTGTATTCAAACTTGGTTTAGTTTTCATAATAATTATCGTTTGAAATCACTCATGATCAAGTTTTGTTCTTCCATTTTATTCGAATTCAAAATAATTCTCGTAAAATATGGGTGAGACACTAGTATCAAAGAATGCAAATTAAGACACGAAGGCTTAATTTTTTTTCCAATTTATGCTTTTATGTCCAAAAATAGGAGCGAAGCAATGCCATTTCCTTTTGAAATCGTCTTAAAGTGCTCCGCGAGTGCTTCCGGAGCTACGTCACCAATTTCATTCCCCCACAACCTGTTTCGGGACATGGTCCAACCCTAGGGTTGGGCCATCCCCGAAAACTCGTCGTTTTGAACCAGGTTTGAATACGACTAAAAATAATTTTATTAGTAGAAAATGGTAATGTATTTGAATCATTAAATTCGTAAACAAAATCTTTTCCTGATTTGGAAGAGAAAGTTATCTTATTCATTTACTTAAAAAAATTATCTTCCCAAAAATTGTCGAAGACAGAGAGAATCGCTGTTAATATCTGCAGTTATACGTAGTAAAAAACGAATTTGTATAGGAATAATCATTGAATTTAATAACATATAGCAACTGTCGTAGTTAAAAATAATTATATGTTTGCATTTGCCGAAAATATATCTGACAAACATAGAGGGAAAAATACTGAAGAAACTGATTACCACATGGTACTTCATTTATATGTCTGTTATGAAAGAAATTAAATAATGATACATTTTTAAAGCAATTACTGTTATTACAAGCAGATATTTTCCAAGTATTGTTACTTGTGTATGACGGAAAGATTTTTGAACGATAATGGTTCAAAATGTAAACTGCTGTATACATAAATGACTACGATAAAAAGTAAAATAATATAGTAAAATGTTCCTTTCGCGTATACTATTAAAATAATTATAAGGGAATAAGTATGGTATCTCAGAAGCTGGCTGGTATATAACATTTCATTAGTAATGCCATACAAAAATATTATCCTATGAAACATTTTTAAGAACAACTACCTTTACTTTAAACATATTTCTAAGAACTGTTGGTTGTGACTTTCAAATGAATATCAATGATAAAAATTCAAAATATGATCAAATATGTAATTACTGATGATTATGACAAAAATAAATGAAATGAACTATAATGAATGCATTTACTGAAATATTTGAATTTGTACAGCACAATTCTAGATGAAAAAAATATGTATTCTCCGAAACGAACGCCACGTAACGTTTCATTGAAGTTCATTATAAAATGATTTTTTGTTTTTTTTTAACAGTTAATTTAAAACAGACATTTTTCAAGTACTGCTGCTCGAAACTAATTCATGAAATATTTACTTTTGCAAAATAGATAAAACAACTAAAAACGGAAAAATATTGATTCTCCGAAATTTAAACCACCTAGGTTTCAATATTAACACTGTATTAAGAGATTTATTATTCTATTAAACATTTTTAAAAACTCTTACTATAATTTAAAAGAGATATTTCTGATAACAGCGCGCTCGCGAATTATCGAATGAACATCAATGATGACAATTCAAAACATACGCATCAACATAAAAATATGAAATGCCTATAACAGGTAAGATAATGAAATGCTTGCATTTGTAGAATATATGAATATATGTACAACTATAGAGGAAAAAACTATATATTCTCCGAAATTGACACAACATGATGTTTCATTAATAACCCTACTATTTCAGAAATATATTACGCTATGAAAAACTTTTTCTTTCTTTTAAACAATTCATTTAAAATAGACATTATTCAAGTACTGTTGCTCGTAATTAAATCATGAAACATTAAACTTACAAAATTTATTAAACAACTATAGAAGGAAAAATATTGATTCTCCCAAACTGAAAGCACATAGTGTTTCAATAATGATCTCACTATTGCCGAGATTTATTATCCTCCTATGAAGCATTCTTTAAAACAATTACTGCATTTTCAAACTGATATCCGCGATTGTCGAATGAATATCAATAATGATTATTCAAAACATAAGCAACTGTAAAAATAAATGAAATAACTATAATATGTACAGATATTGAAATATTTGCTGTTGTAGAATATATGAATGCATGTTAAGCTATAGAGGAAAAAGTACGTATTCTCCGAAATTGACGCAACATGACGTTTCATTGATTACCCCACTATTTCGGAAATTTATTATTCTTAGAAACAACTTTTCTTTCTTTTAAACTATTCACTTGAAGTCGACATTATTCAAGTACACTGCTCTGGGATATGCAGGAATTATAGCACAGATTAAAAAAAAATATATAGAACAATTTTACGCATTTTTATTTCTGTATTTTAAATTTATTTCAGACTTCACTCCCTCCCCGCACAAAAAAAAGGGAAAAAAGATTGGAAATAACACTAAGAATTGAATTAAGTATGAAAGCTCTGGGACAATTTTGAAAAAGAATTTAGATGAGTAATGAAAAATTCTCCTGTTCCTTTGAAATTTCATGCCCAGAGCATGGGCCCGGGAAGGTCTTGCGATAAATAGCGCGAATCGAAAAATTTAAATTGAAGATGCAAACTAATATAGAGCAATGGAAACACGCGAGTCAGTGCTTCCAGGATGACGTCAGAGACGGTCGTTTTCCCCCCGTTTTAGCCAAGACGCGACGGAATCGAAACTCTTGCTACTTCTAATACCCTGGGCTCTTCTTGCCTATGCTTCTTTTCTATACATACAGTGGCTCCCAAAAGTGTTCGTACACCTACGACTTTCAATGAAATAGGCCATTATCCATTGGTTAGAATTAATATTTCGAAATAGGTATTTTATTATAAGATCTATGATCTATATTTAACAAAACTACATGAAAATTTTTAATAAAACATTAAAACATAATTTTTAAAAAATCAAAAACCAAAAATTGCCGGAAATTTTATCTCACAAAAGTCTTCGTACACTTTGAAAAAATGTCAAAAAATTAGTAAATAATCTAACTTTTTACAAAGTTATTATTTAGTAGAACATCATGCAGTATCAACAAGAGCTTTTAAACGTCTGTGAATAGATTTCATTGTTTTTTCTTTCCTTTTTTTTTGCGTAATTTCTGAGTAAGTGTTCAACCACAGTTTGAGTCTTACTGTTTCTAGCTTTATTTTCGTTTCAAAGCCGTATTTTCGTAATCTAGCCCCCAGGTATCTCTAAATATGTTACATTAAGTTCAAATCTGGAGATTGAGGGGGTATTTCTAAGCTTAAGGACAATTTTTGAGGCACCAAACGCAAACGTGTGCTTCTTATCGTTATCTCGATAAAAAACAAAGTTGTTTCCGATTACCAAATTTTGGGTTAATAGTTTAAAATCGTTTTTTAAAATATTTAAATGAACAGCATGATTCATTATTTAATCAAAAAATTCCAAATTTCCAAGTCCTGATGCTGTAATGCACCCTCACACTAAAACACCTTCACCGTCCTGATTAACTGATCCAACTAAGTTCTTCAGATTAAGTTCCTCATTTTTTCTTCTATTTAGAATTATACAACAATTTAACCCAAAATGTTGAATTTATTTTCATCTATAAGTAAGACGTTGTTCCAAAACGTTTTGAGCTTATTTATCATTGATTTTGCGACAGAAAGCGTAAGCTTACTGTTAATCGCACGAACAAAAAAATTTCTGCAGGAAGAGGTCCCATTTAATCCAGCTAATCAGAGAACTTGGCGAACAATTTTAGGTGAAAATTAAACGTAAAATGTTTCGTTCAATTCTGCAGAAATTTTTTCAGCACTCAAATGTTTATTTTTCATAATTTTTTTAACTGTAAACCTCCGATCACGCATTGTTAACTTTGCCAGTTGACCTTTTCTTACCGTGTTTTCGATCCAATTCTTGTCTTTAAAGCATTTTATCAAGCACTTAACTATAGAATTGCATAAATTACCTAATTTCGAGACATTTCAAACCAATTTACCGCTACTGTGAGGAAACAATTCAAATTTCGAATGGTGTTTGTGGTGTTTTTCAAATACCAGTCATTTTAAAGTAATAAGCACAATATTAAGGAATAAATAAACAAAAAATTTAAAGGGTCAACATAATGCAAAAATAATAAAAAAATGACATATGATAGTTTTAATCATGAATTTATTCGAAAAAATTTGAGTGTACGATGACTTTTGTGGCGCATTATTTCTCCGTCTCTTCATTTTTTGACAAATTTCAAAAATAAAATCTGGCAATATTTTGAAAAAAAAAACTACTGGGTTTTATTCAGAATGGCATAGGAATGGTGTGAAAAAAAATTGAACTTCATATTCAAATTCAGTTTTGCGTTATTTTGGTTTTACTACAAAATTTCAAGGTGTACGAACACTTTTGGGAGACACTGTACATCTGATATCTACGGAGAAGTCGGAACTTAGCCTAACAGTTGATGATTTGGGTTGCGACCAGAAACAGTGGTCTGAGCTGCAGTTTTGTACGTTATAGGTGTTCTTGCTTGTTTCACAGTTTCGATTTTTTTTTTTTTTTTTTCAACGCTACAGTAATCAGGATCCACCACGCGTGTACGTTTAAAATTATCTTAGGCATATCTAAAGCATGTGGTTAAAAGGCAAATCAGATTTCAAAAGCGTGCAGTATGGAGTGGGCAGCAATATAGTGCAAAATACGAAAGGGACGAAGAAAGTTTCGTTTTCTTCAGAAAAGTAAGAATAGAAAAGTTAAAGTGAAGATGAAAATAGTGCTGTGTGTACGATGGCGCAGGGTCATTTTCAAATGATTAAGGGGGGGAGGGGATTCTGAATTCAGTCTCAAATGCCTCAAATAGGCTCATACAGACAGCATTAGTAATCGTAAGAAGAATGTAGTTTGCCCAAAGTGCGAATAATTGATTTATGAACTACAAATAGTTATTACCAAGCATTATTATTGTGGTACCCATAATATGAGGCATTCTGTGTAAACAACCTCTCCCGGATTTTTTTTTCTTTTTTTTTTTTTTTTTGATTAAATTAAAATTGGTAGTTAAAATATTTAAAAACATCTTTGAAACTTGAATGATCCCAGAATTCAGAATTTTATTTAACACTGAATAATGTTATTGTTTTCTTAATCACGTTCGCTGTAAGAGACAAAAGCGAAAAGTACGCCATATTTGATGCTTTTACGCTAATGAGAAAACTTCCATTGAACAATGGAGAAAGTAGTAATTACTTGAATGTTTCCTGCAGAATATGTTTTGGGAAATTTGTCCTGTTTACAAAGGTCATAAAGAGACGCCTTTTGACAGAAGAGTTTTTGAAACAAATGAAAAAGTTCACAGTAAAATAAGGATAATATCACCAAAAATTTTTGGTGAAGGTATTGTTTCCGATATTTTGCAAATTGGGTCAGACAAACTAATTTCCATGTAGCGTGTGAAAATATTCGAATGTTGAGTGATTATTCTCGCCCGCTACATGGATCCAACCAATTTAAATCTGCCAGTTGGTTGTTAATTAGTTGACATTTTATGAAGTCATTTTTCTTTTTTTCTCTCAAAAGTTTCTAACAAGTCATTTTCTTCGCAAGAGAAAAGCATGTAAATGAGTAAGAAAAGTACAGCACTAATGTTTCTACAAAGGTTAATATATAGTAAGAAAAGAATCAAGCACAGTATTAAAGTAAAGAAACCTGAAATTAAAGTTTTTGCATTTAAAGCCATGGTTATTTAAACAGTTACTGAACTGTATTTTGAGACTATCTGTTACATTCCTGGAAGCAAATAATTCTTTGTAAGTCAGCACACAAAAGCAAATTTTAACCTTTGTACAGCAAAATACCTAATTCTTTTAACGTAAATGCTTTTAAGAGGAGAATACTGATTGATAGAATACTGTTAAGGATATTAAAGTTATAAAACCTGAAATTATCGTCCAAACTTTTAAAGTAGTCGTTGTGTAGATAATTTTATAACTTTAGTTATCAATACGATTGTGACTAAAACTCAATTTCATTCATTATCAGCTTCTATAGAAACTACCAATCATCAGTAATAAATATAGTAACCCAACTTGTAAGTAGTACTCATTGTAAAACAAAATTGCTAAAATCGTTAACACAAATACTGTTAGGAAATAAATTGCAAGTGAAAGAATCAGCGTTAGCCACAATAAAATAATGAAACTAGCAATTATCATTTCAATTTATGAATTTTCAAGCAGTTTAATTAAGTGTAATAACCAATTGATTACGAGTGAGACTCTCTTTTTTCGACAAATAGATTGTGTAGAAACTACCAATTATTAGGAACAAAGGTACTGACACTACAAGAAAATACTAATACTTGAGCAGGCACGTTCAACACAGTTATTGTCAGAAAAACATTAATCAAAAGAAACAGTGATAATGAATTAATTATGCTATACGTATTAGTTATTTGGAAAAATTCATTATTGTTAATGGATATCTCACAGCTAAACCAACATATATATATTAAAAAAAAAAGAAGAGATTTACTTCTTTTTCAAGTCAATATACTTTGCATCATCGTAACTGAAATACATTCCAAACAACCAGAGCATGAGTTTTATATAAGATAATATTTTTTGTTTTCCCTTCAAATAAAGTAATACATTTATGTGATTTTTAAAAATAAATTATTCAAATTTTCCAAAATTACGAAAAAAATTCGGTTTAAGAAATTTCATAACAAAATCTTCATTACTCGCAAAAAACGTAAGAAACATGCCTTATAATAATTCTTCCAATGAGATGGTCTCTTCGGTAGAGGTATCTCTTTTAGTAGTTTTTAAACACAACCATGTTTCTTTGATAAATGCATGCAACAAATAACAAGAAATCACAACTAAAAATGCTATTAAAGGTACCAATGATAAAACTGGAACCATATTTATTTCTAGTCCAAATCTTTCCTAATCAGAAATGCCGTTATTTCCTCAATTGAAAACTCCCTTAAAAAAAGGTTATTGTCAAAGGTACTATCGAAAGTTAGCTCATACCACAAGTATAAATGATAAAGGAAATATATAACTATAATTATAAAGCAAAAATTTCGAAACATACCTCCAATGTGGATGCAATTTTTCGTAACACCACGCTTGCATTCGAACTTATTCTTTTTCAGATGAAGACTGATTCATTTCATAAACGTGTAATAATATTCCTTTTAACAATTGAAACCACACATAAATTGCATGCAGAATCAAATATACAAATGTGAAGATGAAGCAGAAATGCCGAATCATTTTTCTCAAATTTGTTGCATTTCCTGATGGCTCAATATTTCGAAGGCGACTTTTCCAGTGTAAGCAGTGCTACCCAAAATGCATACCAAGTGAACAAAATCATAAGCAATGTGTGTATTGAAATAATCAAAGCCAACGTGTTTACCATTTTTATAGACTAATAGAAAAGACAAATTTGAAGAAATGATAAAATACTTAGGCGTTTATAACAATAATTTGTGCATTAATATATGGATATGAAAGTATTCAAAACACGTGATTATGAAAAAATAGCTTTGACTTTGTTTACTTTTTTTCTACAGGTTAGATGTTTCTTAGATACCACAAAAAAAACAATACCATATTATTGCACCAATGAATATAATATACATCACCATAAAGCAGATCAATACAAGTTCCATATTGATGCAGTGAATAATGAGTAATGCATTTACAAATTGATAACAAATATTAAGCAAAGTGTCACCAAAGCAGTAACCACTACTACTGTATAATCTAGCACATTTATAGCAATAAATAGGTTCATTAAAATTGGAACTATACAGTATTCAAAACGATACAATTTTAAGCTGTGATTTAAAAAAAAAAATATTTTTAAAATTTTCAGTTCACATAGCTTAAGAGACGAAACGGTTATTTTGGAAATGAAACAGTACCTCGACAATGACTAAATAATATGTTGTAATAATGCCAAACACACCCAAAAATATGTTGCACGTTTTTGCTGTAATGATATTCAATCAAAGCTGTGCGCAGATAAATCATTCAAAAGGATAAAATTTGAAATTATGTCTTGAGAAACCAAAATTTCCTCAAAATTTATCATTTTAAGCTAATTATAATTTTGACATGCATGGCAAACATTACACTGGCACTTTTACACGGTCCTAAAACCCGGAACGTTGCAAGATGGACTTCACTCATTATCTTTGATAAATAAACTCACCACGAGGGCATAGACGGAATATAATATAAAGCACAAAAGTGAGACGGCGCCTCCCTCTCTTCTTCCTTCTGATTGGTCCGCGGAAAAGTTTTCAACAAGTGGTCTCCGAGTATGTCTGTCCTTATAGGTTGACGAAGAAAATACGTCAATATTTTTATGGAATCTCGGAGCACACTGGGATTGTTTGTCTGTCTCTGTTGTTTTGTCGAGAACAAAAATATTCGCTGAAAGTTAAGCCATTTTACGTCCATTTTCTATGCTCCCGTTAGATTGTCTTTAATTCCTTCACTCAAAGGAAATTTAGAGGCAATAGCGACACTGAAGATGCAATCGGATTTAAAAAAGTAGGGGAAAGTGGGGCAAAGTGAAATAGAGGGGCAAAGTGGAATGGTGAAATTTTGCTCCGTTTTTAGTGCCACTTACCTAGTAATATTTTAACTATTAGTACACAAGCTAGGTCGAAAAATGGGGGGGGGGAATCATTTGACCCTCCGGGAATCTTATTGTAAGCCGTAATGTAGCTCATAAAAAAGAGTTCAAACACCACGCCGCACATTTTGGGTGGTACATGCGACTATACAGGTAGCAAGAAGAAACACATTGGGAAAGGGTATCTTAGGCTAAAAAGATTTTGTACGTCATAGAGTTGGTTTTAAAGTATATCAATTAAAAGTCATTTTTAACTTTTCGCCGTACAAAAAAAAAAAAAAGGGTCAAGAAAGGCCCAAAAGTTTGGGTTTTCAAATTATTTCACGGACTTTTTCAGTGATTTTACCACGTACGGCATTAGCATATTTTCTTTTCTTTTTATATATTTTCATTTTTTTCCAGTGCCGTACTAATTTGTTGGTACGGGGGTGAAAATATGGGGGTGCCACCCCTACCTTCAGACCGAAGGATGCAGGTCATTTGATCCATCATAATTTTTTAAGATTCTAAAACTTCTTTAAATAGCAATATGATTTGATATAATGCCGTACACTTTGGGTGGTACATGCGACGACACCGGAAGCAGAAAGTGACGCATTGGGAAAGGGTATTTTAGGGTTAAACGATTTTGTACGGCATATAGCTAATTTTAAAGATAATCAATTAAAAGTCATTTTTAACTTCTTGTCGTACAAAAAAACGGATCAGGAAAGGCCCAAAATTTTTGGTTTTCTAATTATTTTACGGACTTTTTCAGTGATTTTACCATGTACGGCATTAGCATATTTCTTTTCCTTTTCATATATATATATTTTTTTTTTAATGCCGTTCCAATTTATTGGTACGGGGGTGAAAATATGGGGGTATCAACCCCTCCATTTAGACTGAGGGTTGCTGGTCATTTGGTCCATCATATTTTTTTTTTGTTTTTAAGATTCTAAAATATGATTTGATATAATGCCGTACATTTGTCATGGAACATTCGACCAAAAAAAAAGTACTCTCGAGGAAGGGGAAATTCGGTCAAATATTTTTCTACGGCATATACAAACTTTTTAGTGATGATAATAAAATTCAATAAAAACTAACTGCCGCCTGAAAAAAAATAGTACCTACTCGATAAAAATATTATTTTCGACATTTTTTTTAATCATATAAATCAATCTTTTAATAGATTACTGCAGATAAGTTGATACAGTAAGGTGTTTGCAAAATTCAATTCAAATGCTTGCATTATTTGTTTGTCATGTCGTATATACGAGTATTTACAGGGACAAGATTGCGGATAATGCCTTACATCAGTATTTTTATTCAAAATTTATAGAAGGATCTGAAACTGTTTTTGAATTAAATTGTCCTTTTCAATTAAATTGTCCATTAATAAAAGTGTAGTTTTTTAAAAAATGCATAAATTGTTGGTATAGTAATTATATATTTTAGACGTAAAAGGACGAACGATGGTATTTATTTCAATTCTCATACTGCATAACATAGATTATTATATTGAAATTAAAATCAAGCAAGTATACGAATAATAACAATAATAATAGCATTTAGAACGATTACTTAAAATTTAATTGAAAGTTTTCAATCTATGCACTGTTATAACCAGGGGTTCCAGACGAGTGAATATATTCCCCCTAAGGTGAAAGCAGGGTGTCCAAGGGTGCCATGTTAGCCATGAAATAGAGCAGGGGTGCGAAAACAGCGACAATCGCAGACAGGGGGGCCAAAACAGCAAGCAATCGCTAAATGACTCGCTGGCGCATGCGCTGCCAGCATACATTCACCATTCAACCACTTCAATATGGCGGACGAATGATAGTTTGCATCTATGCGTGGCCTTCTATGTCTTTCACATTGAATGAAGTACACTATTGGATTAAATCTCAACTTTTCTAGGATAATTCTTTAAAATAGCAAGTAAGTACAGCTTTTGATCACTTTGTAGCTTTTAGGGCTTTCAAACATAGTTAAAAGTACGTTTACTGCTTTTCAGTTACCGTTAGTCCGTTACGGTATCGTAGTACCGTTAGTTGTTTAGTTTCAGTTTACCGTTGCTGTCGTGAAATTTCCATCATTCAAAACGCTACTAAATATATCTATCATTATTTTCTTGATTAGTCGATAAGCAACATTTAATCACCAAAATAATAACCGCAATAAGATTATCAATAATCAACAAGTGAGAACCTAAATAAAAATGATTCTTGTGCTTCATAGATTACTACAAAACAGCAAGCACAAAAAATAAAAAAGAAATCTCTCTCCGTCTAGCTTTTTTTTTTTTTTTTTTTTTTTTTGCTTTTTCATTCAAGTGTTTGAATCATTTCCTGTTAGCGGTTAATATTTCGATAGCGTTAGGAATTTCTTTAGGTTTTTAAACTGCCGAAAAATTTCATACGTGCATTTTATTTTATTGTTACTCTTGATTTAAATTTTGAACGTTCGAGAAACGATTTTATTTTTCCGTAGCTGTAATATCGCAGAATATTTTTGGCTCTTCATGTAAATGATTCATAAGTACTTCTACACTTTCCTTTCTGTGCGGTTATTTCTCACAAATGATCATTAACTTAACTATTTATATTCAAATAATTACTCGTCGCTAACTTTAAATATACTTGTGACAACTCTTTGATACCAAGTAAAGTGGATAGATATTTATTGTTTTATTCATTTTTAATATTACTTTGTAAAAAAGAAAAAAAAAAAACCTCACGCAGAATTTTTTTCATAAGTTTTTAACGCCTCGAGAGTTATTATAATTATTATTATGTATTTTATTTATTTTTAAGAAAAGGAGGAAAATTTCACAGGTCCGCAATGTTTTTCATTTGCTTTTACCGACCCGTGAGTCAAAATAGGTTGAGAAACACTGAGTTAGAGCACGATCAGATGAATTAAAGCAATGAGCACTTCTTAACTATGTTGAAAACTCTGAAATATGATCAAATGCTGTAATAACAAGTTTTAATCATTTTCAGTACTGAATTCATGCAATGTGAAAAAGTCCAAAACGTAGAATATCATGAATCAAAACAAAACTATTAAAAAAAAAAAAAAAAAAAGAATTACACAACTGTATTCAAAAACGTACACAATACGGGGGAGGGGGGAGGAGGATCTACAGTAAGGGTTGCCATTTCTCTCTCCGAAGGTTCATTCTTTTCACCCCGGTTGCCTATTTTTTAAAAGCCTGTTTTTCACCCAGTTAGAGGTGCCATTTCGGCTCCGTATTGGGTGCCACTGGTGAACAAGCGTTTCACCCCTGAAAGGTGCCGAATGCAACCTGTAGTTTTAACAGTGTATTTGGAAAAGTATTGAACCTTTAAAAAAAAAACACGATTTGACAAAAAATAATTCTTTTAAAGCCGAGCGAGGCTCGGTCGTCGAGGTACTAGACTTTAATCCGACAACATACAATAGCTCGAATCGAACAGATTTTCTTATTTAAACATTACCTTGAAAATTTTACATGCAACACATTTTAAATTGCCGAATAATCTGTATAGTTGAATATTAATTATTAAAAGAGCTATTTTTTTTTTTTTTTATAAAGGACGCACATTCCTCACCTCTGGTATTTAGTATACATATGAAAAACATTTTTTTAGAAAAACAGATACCTAATGTGCTTGATATCAAAACTCTTTCTATTAACCTTTTTAAAAAAACGCAAATCTTAAACATATTAACATTACATGTTTTCAGTGAGTTTCTTTTCATCTTATTTCCATTTACAGTACAAAACCTTATTTATTTGGACTAACTTGGACCAAAAGCAATTTGAATAAACGAAAAGCTGGATAGTACGGATAATGAGCAGTAATTAATTCGCAAATAAGAAGACTTACCTTTTATTAGCAGCGAAAAACGATCTTTTGCAGAAAATTTACGTAGGATTGTTACTCGCAAATACTTGGTCATTAATAGTTCAGCTGCAGTGGTGTCAGGTCAGACTCAGACTGACGCTCCAAATACGTCACGTAGTTCATTAGATGACTATAATTTATTGCACGACCTATATACATGTTATAGCAGTTGTGTATTTAATCAAAATAAGTGAATATTTGGCACACTTATAGTTTCGTTCTTACTATCATTAATTTAGAATTATCAGTTTATAGTGAATATATTTTTTAACTCTACAAATTTGGTCCGGAGAAGCCGGAGGTCTGGATAAACGGGAGCTAGATAAATGAGTTTCTGCTGTAAATATAAATATGCATCAAAAGTACCAAAGCAAAATTTGAGAGCTGTAAAAAATATTTGTTGATTTCTAACACATGAATTGAAGTAGATGATTTAAGCATATTTAAAATATTGTGTGGGTGGCAAAAATATATCGAAACTAAATCTAAAATTTCTCATTTTAGCTGAATTTATCTCTAAAAGCCTTAGTATTTTCTAAAGAAAAATGGGCAGCCTCTCGCACTTTAAATTGAATCTACATTATTATAGTGCGAGATTTTTCACCAAGAATGAGAAAAATTGTAAACTAAATTAGGTCAATGGAACAGTGTAACGATTTTCTCTTAGGCCAGTGGGGTAGACAAGCTCTCGTCATTGTAAATGAGAGGAAGACATCATACCCAAGTAGCACAAAAATATTAATCGACATAGTACCGACATAGATCGATGTTTGAATCCCGATTAATAACGGAGACGGTTTTGAGAATATAGAATTATGTCGAAGTATATTTTTTCGTCGGTTTTATTTAAAAAATCGTTTTTACTTCTTGTTTTGGTGTTTTTAACAAGTTAATAATATTTAAAAGCGTTTATTTAGTAATTTTCTTATGAATGCGCAATTCAGAAGATAATTAGAAAACTTTTTAAAATATCGAAAAACGTTTTTAATGTCGAAAGAAAAATATTGTAACACTGACGTATTTTGACGTCAATCTATGCAATAAATCTCAACATGGTTTCTACACATAGAACTATGTCAAAATATGTTTTTGTTTCGACATTATTTAAAATTTCATATTTAAGCTGTTTTAAATCAAGTGGAGAAAATAAATCAACTTCATAAGCAAATGATTAAAAGGAAGTACTCTGAAGCTGCACATATCGAAACAATGGAAAAAAGAAATACGTACCTCGATGTTTTTTTGCATGAATTTGATTTAAAGCGTCATTTTTATTATTTTTTTCGTTGTTCGTAATCAATTTATTATTAGTAAAAGTGTTTATATAATGATATTCTTATTTCTATAAAATCAGAAACAAAATAGAAAAAATTGCAAACATCGAAAAGCGCTTTTGGCCCTATTTCGACGTAAATCTGTTCTATGAAAATCTATTCTGCGGCTGCATGCGCATTCTGGATCCGGATGTCACGTGATGACCCTATTTCCATTTTATGATTTGTGTTGACGGTTGAATTCCGATTAACGGATACGGGTCTTGAAATAGAGAAATATGTCAAAGTATATTTTTTCGGCGCTTTCATTCAGAAATTCGTATTTTCCTTTTGTTTTGACATTTTTAACAAGTTAGCCTCAGTTAAAAGCGTTTATTTAGTGATATTCTTATGAATATGCAATTCAGGAGAAAAATAGAAAACATTTGCAAACATTGAAAAGCGTCTTTTAATGTCAAAAGAAAAATATTGAAATTCTGATGTGCTTTGACGTCAATGTAATACTATATCTTAACATGGTTTTCTAAACATAAAACTATGTCAAAACATGTTCTTGTTTCGACATCATTTAAAATTCCATATTTAAGCTGATTTAAATCAAATTGGGAATATAAATATACTTTTCCTTTGGTAATATTTTCATTAACAAACGATTAAAAAAAAAAAAAATCCTGAAGTCCAGGTAGCACAACATACCGATCGATGTAGAAAAATTTGCAGCAAAAACATAGATCTACATTTTCCCCCCGACATCGATCTTCCGGAAAACGTAACACTTTTTGAAAATAGATCTATATTAGTCCTGAATGTAGATCTAGATTTTTTTCTTACGTCGATCTGTTTAAGAAAACCGCTTTTTTCCGACATAGATCTATATTAGTCTTGAATATAGATCTAGATTTTTTCCTAACGTCGATCTGTGTAAAAAATAGCTTTTTTCCGACATAGATCTATATTAGTCCTGAATATAGATCTAGATTTTTTCCTAACGTCGATCTGTGTAAAAAATAGCTTTTTTCCGACATAGATCTACATTAGTCCTGAATATAGATCTAGATTTTTCCCCGACGTCGATCTTCCGGAAAACGTAACACTTTTTGAAAATAGATCTATATCAGTCCTGAATGTAGATCTAGATATTTTTCTTACGTCGATTTGTGTAAAAAAAAGCTTTTTCCCGACATAAATCTATATTAGTCCTGAATATAGATCTAGATTTTTTTCCTGCGTCGATCTATGTAAAAAAACCGCTTTTTTTTCGACAAAAAACTTTTTTTTTTTTTTTGCCCTCAAACTTGTACGATTTCGTTTTCTTATTTTGCGTTATATATTTATTTTGCGCCATCACGCCTGTGCGACTTCGTTTTTTCCCCCTTGCGCTCGCAAACCTGAGCGCCATAAGTTTTTTTTGCACCTTTTTCTTTCTTTCTTTCTTTCTTTTTTTTTTTTTTTTGCGTCCTCAATAATTTTTATTTTATTTTATTTGTGCCCTCGATTGTGTGTGCTTTGGTTTTCTTTTCTTTTTTTTCTTTTCTGTGCCCTCAAACTTGTGCGCCTTTGTTTCCTTTTTCGCCCTGAAACCTGTGCCCCTTCGGGTTTTTTTTTTTTTTTTAATTATTTTTTTTGCACCTTTAAACTTGATCTCCTTCGGTTTTTCTTTTGCGCCCTTGAGCGTGTGTGCCTTGTCCCCTCCCCACTCTTAATTTTTTTTTTTTTAAATTTTATAATTATATATTTTTTAACTTTATTTGAGTATTCGAACGTGTGCGCCTCCTTTTTTCTTTTTTGCGCTCTCAAACCTCTGCGCCTTCGTGTTTATTTTCTTGAATTTTCTTTATTTCCTCAAACCTATGCGTTTTCCGTTTTTTTAATTCTTTTTAATTTTTTTTAAAATCTTATTTTATTTAAATATTTATTTTTGCGCCTTCGGAGTAATTTTTTTTTTTACTACCTTCGGGAGTCAAGGCTGGCGCCCTCTTGGGAGGACGCAGTCCTCCCTGAATATTAATAGTAAAAATTGCGAACATTAAAACGTGTCTTTGAATATTTTGGAAGACACATTGAAGATTGATGAAAATTTGCCTATCTTTAATTATCTTTTGGCTATCTTTTTTACTTTTTTTTTTGGTACTGTCAGCAGATGATGATTAAGGATTTTAGTTGAAATTATGGAGGGTTGCATTTAATTTATTCGAAACTTTAAGATTTAGCCGTTACCGAAATTTTAGAATAATTATTTTGACGGGAAATTTCACATTTTTGTTTTTTTAAGCCTAATTGTTGAACACGCGTCACTTGCTGTAACTTTTATTTTCGAGGTAGACCGTGCAAAGCCGGGCAACGCAGCTAGTATTAAATAAATCTGCCAGATGAAAGTTTTTTAGCTTTAGCTTGTCATGGTTTTGCAAACATCGAAATACGTCGAAGTGTGTTCTTGGTTTGACATTACTTTAATTTTTTATACTTTCATTACTGTTTTTGCCTTTTTAAATGTTATTAAGGCAGTGAGAAGCTTCGACGAGTAGGGAAATGAACCCTTTTTCATTGTGGTCCTCAAATCAGCTTTTAAACGTGGGGACAAAGTGTTAAAAATAGGGACATTCCACATCCTTCAATTAGGGGGTCAAGAGTGGACAATTACTCTCCCGACTTGAAGATACTAAATGTATTTAGAGTTACAAGGCGTGGTTTTTCCTGTTTTTTTAACATGATTTTCGTGGAGAATATACTCTTTTTGTTCCCTCTCCCAGAAAATGTGAAATGATGGAGCTGGGACTCTCCCCATGAAATGGGGAAGTTAAGTAGCCTAATTAATGGTTAATGTTCTGCAGATTCTAGAAGAAGTATTGACGCTTTTGATTTTGATATTTTTTTAATGGACAAATGCAGTTTTAGCATTAAAAAAAATGTAGTTTTTTTTTTTTCTTTTGACTGTTTTTCTTTGACAACAAATTGTTCACATAAAATCGTAACCGTACTCGGACAATTACCGCGTCAAAGAAAATGGCGGCTTGATAGATATGTGTAATGGTGTAATGTTACATAATGCCCCATCATAATATTTATTACTCTGGGATTTAATATGCATAAAAGTAAGTGAAACATTTTCTTCAATGTGAATATTGGGAAGATTTCGATAATTGGGAATCTGGCGATCATTTTCTATTGGCGTCAAATCATTGGCACCAATGCATGCGCGGGGATAATTTTTCCTTTCCGAAACGTAAACAAAGGGAAAAACGTAGGGTTTTATTTACCAAAACTTGAAATGATTTTAAAGGCTCAACAAGATTTATGCAAAAGAAAGAAAACAAGATAATAATGAATTTCAATGTAATCTAAGCACTTATTATCTATAAAATCATACAACCATTTTCCCAAGACAATTCAACAGGACAACATCTTCACATTTAAACATTTTTTTTTTTAATTTTAAGTTTAAAAAGTTACAACTTTTTAAACAAAGAACATAATGACCACTATTTACATTGCAGTAGGTCATACGAATTTGTACTAATAATAAAATGAAAAAAAAATATCACCAATATTTTTGGAGAAAAAATATTTCAAATTTGGCACGGATCAAAGTCCGGATCATCATCATCTTCTTCAAAAAAGGGAATGTCTCCCTCCAAATCTTCTGTACCAGAATCTGTCGGAACTCTATATTTCGGCATCAAATGCTCAATTCCTTCAGACTCAGCAGTTGGGGGATCAATATATTGCATTTCTAACCCTTGTTTGCCGTAACCAGGATAGACAGCAGCGATGTCCCTGAGGAATCGGTCAAGTCGAGCGCCATTGTTTGCCAAACCCTGAAGACGGAAACGCCGATAATAATGCAGTGCCATATATTGGCGAAGCATTGGCATCGACCTTCGCGACTTCAGGGTTGTTTTTAGGATCCTGTTTTCATTTTCAAGGGGATTGATCGTATTTGTGGGATCTTTTTGTCTACAAACTGACCCTTGCTATGGTTCGTTTTTTTGTGAACCGCATCGGTAAACAGATTTTTAACGTTAAAATACAGTTTCGCCTCATCAGTACATATGTAGCTGGTATCTGGGGTTTTAATAAGGGGCGACAAATCTCTCTTACTCTTTCCATTTACAAGGAAAAAAAGCCCTTCTTTATCATCCCTAGAAAGATAAGGAGAAATGAATAAGCAAAACGTGCACACTACATAAAATGATCGATAGCGGAAACATCTAAAACACATACTTGCAATAGATTCCTAGTACGACCTGAGTCATATTAGGTGTAATTCTTCCTCGATTATATTTCTTAATCGTAAGGAACGTCTCGTCTAAACAAATGGTTTTTCCTACTCCCCCTAGAAGTTTGGAATGGTGGGAGGAAAAGACTTCAGCAACCTCTCGCATGTAGCTGAATAAGTTGACGATGGTTTCAGTGGACATCGTAGGATTTTTGGCTTCACTTTCCCACCGAAACTCACGCACCTCCTCCAGAATTTGCGTAAGAGGAAACTTCATTAAAAATGCCATAATAACCACCAAAATCTCCCGAAAAGACAACCGCAGACCTAGACCATCGAAAAAGGTGTTCTTGGCGGGAGAAATCTAAAACAAGTACACCAAATTTAGCGAGAAATCGTTAGCTACGCATTACTAGGCTTACCACTGCATATAAATATTACTATTGTAAGTTTTAAGCATTTCTATAATACAATAATGTTAAAATATTCATTAAACTTTAGCTTTTTAGCGTTATTTTCTGGCAGTCTATTTAACATTAGCCTTTGGCATCCAATCACCTGGCGACAGTTAGAAAAGTCACCAAAAATCTCAGTTACCGATTTTTTCCCCTAATCACTTGGCTCAATCTGTGTGAGAGTTTGAGATTTATGGTAAGCCCGATGATGAAGAAGTAGCAAAAAATCAAGTAAGGTAACCTACTAAAAGAGGGGAAGAAAAAGAAATACCTTCTTATTACATGGTCGACAGAAATAATAGAATCCAAATTTTCTGTTCTTGTCTTTTCTGGCATGCATTTCCTTTCCACAAGAACAAGGAGGACATTCATTAGGGTCAGGGGCAACCCCCATCTCTGTGAAAAAATTCAGGGCTACATTTTCCGATTCTAGCAGTCCGCTCCAAGAAATAATATTAAAGTGCCTTAATTTAGGATGCAAATCGTCTCGGGAACCACTAGTCATCTAGGGCCAAAATTCGATAATTAAAATAAATTCAGGAGAA
Source organism: Uloborus diversus (assembly GCF_026930045.1). NCBI lineage: Eukaryota > Metazoa > Arthropoda > Arachnida > Araneae > Uloboridae > Uloborus > Uloborus diversus. The sequence continues at coordinate 85,983,173 of NC_072733.1, read as the reverse complement.
ATTAAAAATGAACTAAATCAACGAATATAAAAAAGTAAACTTACAAGTATATCTCAACTTCTGCAAAACGTTTAAGAATTGTGCAGGAGTAACTAAGTTAAGAATTTTGAATATTAATGCTGTGAAAATTCAGCTAAGATCAAATTAAAATAATTCTCGCTCAAAACGTAATTTATTTCACGAGTTTAATTACTCGCGACATTTACAAAAATTTAATCAAATCCTTTAGATTAATAGTAGGGTAAAGAAAATAGGGAAATATTTGGACTCGTGGGTTTACCATAAAGCAACAGATAGGAAGCGGGTTGCCAAAATAAATAAGTATCGCAAAAAATTTGGCGACCACGCCAGATTCCCAATTATCGAAATATCCCCTGAATATTTTTAACGGTTTCTTCTTGTTTGTTTTTATTTATAAAGAAAGAGCATGTTCATTTATTTATCGCTTACAACGGTCATGATTAAAAGCATTGTGTAAAGATTTTTTATTCAAGTGGATTAACATCCTGTGCATCTGTACTTTCTATCCAGAGCAAAATGTATAGTTATTTATGCCATAATTAGACTTCTTTCAGACATCTAATCTAATACGGAAATTCTTGTTAGACGTTAGCATGCATAGATGTACATTAAATACGCGAGACGTTTGCTTTTTCTCCCCTTTGTATAAGTGAAATTACTGAGCTATTTTTTTTATTTCCCGCCTAAAGTAACGTTCATTTGTTTCAGACGTCCTTAAGGATTCTTCCTGTTAGCTTGCATAGATTCATATCAAATAAATCGTTTGTGAAACATTTGGTTGTTTTCTTTTCCTTGCATAATTGAAACTACTGATCTACTTAACTATTCAAAATTAAAACTCATTTTTTTAGAGGTGTTTAATTACGTAAGAATTGTTCCTGTCCGCCGTTAGCGTGCATAGATATGCATCAAATAGACATTTACCGTGAGTAAATCGTTTAATTTCCATAATTAAGTAAAACCATTTTGATATCACCATTTTGAATGAATATGAATGTTAATTTAATTACTGCCAAAATTAGATTTATTTCTGCCATCTATTCTTAAGGACAAATTCTTCCTGTTAGCCGTTAGCGTGCATAGATGTGCTTTTAATAGAGGTTAATTGTAACCTGTAATGTAGAGCACTTTTCAATGAATAATTATTAATATTTAGCAGCTAATTATATTTACTGCCAAAATTAAATTTCTTTCAGACTTTTAGTCTTAAGTAACGGTTCTTCCTGTCCTGTATATAATTGTGCATCAAGTGACTTCATTCTGACTTTCCTATTACATAGCTGAAACTATTAAGGTAAATTCTATGAGAATGCGACATAGATATCATTTTTTAAATTTAAACTAAATCAACTGTTTTTTGTTTTAGTTGATAGAAAATAAGTCAAATTTTAAGAAAATAAAATATGATAAAATAATTGCATAAATAATTATTTAGAATTAATCACTTGAAGACTTACTGAGAAACTGGAAATCTGTTATTTTAACCTCTAGTTTCATGTTCCTTGATGCATATAAATACCACTTAGATTTTTTAACAAGCATATTTATTTGAAAGATTGGTTCATTTTCTTCTCAAAAATACCAAAATTTTATCAGGAAACCGTTTAATTAATTTGCTTTCTCCCCCAAACTTCGTATCCAACCCCAGTAATGTATGTTACAATAAGTTTTTAAACAACTTCGCATTATTGCTTAGCTTTTAAGGTTACTATATTATTGTTATTTAACTTTGTATTGGTTGTAGCTGTATTTTTCACTACTAAGATTTACTTACTACTAGATTTATAACCTTGAGTTTTACTGCTAAAAATTAGATTCCTTTCAAACAAATATTCAGTCTTTAGGTCAGTATTCATTCTTTTAGTTGTGCTATGCTACAACAAAAATGAGCAACAAATGACATGATTTTGTTTCACTAATGTCATTTAACCTAATTAAGTAAGCTAATAGTTTAGAGACGTACTGAGTATACTCGGTAACTGCAAGGTACTCAGCCAAATTTTGATCAGGTACTCCGCTAATACCGAGTATTTGTAAAAAATTGAATATTGTTCAAAGCAGATTTTACAATTAGTAAAAAAGTACAAGAATATAATATACTGCAATCGTTTACAATTCAAATTTAAAAGTCAAATTTAAATTGTTAAATTTGTAAATCTTATATTTTAACGCCCCAAAGTTAATGAAACTTATTTATTAAATTCGGCAAAAAAGGCAAGTACAGAAAATATGAAATTTTTATATTATTAATGGATTTTTGAAGCATTAAAATACCTTTTCTTAAAAAATAAAACTATATTGAAAGCACAAATGTGCAGGAACACTGCAAACACATGTTTTGGCATTACAAGAAATGCTTTTTTAATTGCACAAAATGTGAGCTTATGGATTTAAAGACGTACAAGTCAGATCTTTTTACATTCATTAGCTCACATTTTATGCCCTGAAAAAGATGTTCCTTGTAATTCAGAAACATGTGTCTGCAGTGCTCCTGCACATTTGTGCTTTTAACGTTGTTCCATTTGCTATTGAAAATTATTTACGTTTAGCAGACTAGAAGTATAGATTGATATAGTGTGTTTTAATTCTAACTTGGTTAATCCTACCTTAATGTATTTGTTTATTTTTGGTTTAAAAAATAACTTATTGGTAAAATTATTGACCCAAACAAAATCTTTTCAGAAGTGCATAATTAAATTTCAGCTGGAATTTTGTTTTTGAAACTAATTGTGGACCTGGAAGAATGGAGGTCTATAATACTATTCCAATGAGTTCAAAATTCGTCACATGTGTGTCGTGGTTCTTCTTAAAACATAATTGGTACTCGGCACGTCTCTATAGTAGTTGATACAAATAACAAAGCAATAGAGAATACTTTTCAAATTCTTTTTTCAAAAAAGAACAAGTGACCTGTGCATATGGTAAGAATATTTTTCTTTTTAATTTGATGGCAATATTTCTCTCAGACATGAAATATTATTTGTTTATTTTCATTTCCTGGAATAGTTCTCTACTTAACTTTTTATTTTGTCTAGCAACAAATGCGAAACCTGTTTGCAGTTTGCTTAGAGCTAAATTATTTAAGCATGGAATACTAATCAAATTAGTAGGGCAACCTGGCATATTCGTGAATATAACCTGAAGTAAAAGTTCGTCTTTCAGTGAGCAGTCACTGTTGGAACAATCATTGAACTCTTTGAGGTAGTGCATCTGTTTTGCAGCATGAAAGCAATTGCAAGTTCAACTATGCGCTATCTTTCTGTGGATGTGTAAAAATGCCATATTTCAGTGTGTGCCCAAAGTTGAGTGTTCAATTTGTACTGTGAATTATGACTACATTATTTGTTTATTTACATATTTATTTCTCAGAGCAGGTTCTGTGTTAATTTGGTAACACGTAAATCGTTTGATCCTGAATAATGAGAAGATGCACAATTTCATGGAAACTTAAAGTACACTAGTTGACTTTAGACCTTGCATGACAGTTACTTTATTAAAGTCTGCTGCAAAGTCTGAATTTTGCTAGTAATAATGCTTTAATTGGAAGTTCACCTCTCAATGAGCTGGAAAAGTTAATGTAGTGCATCAACTTCCTGTGGACATCTCTGTTGGAATTCCAAGCAGTTCGGAATACTCCAGTCATATTTCGAACCTTGGGTTGAGAGAGGATTTCCTACTCCATATTTGAGTCATTCCATTTCAACTGAACTAATTTTTCAAATCGTTCCTACTTGACCATCTCCGTTTTGGATGAAATTTTATAGAGGCATAGAGATGCCTTTGAAACTAACCTATGCAAATTTTCAGCTTCCTAGATCCAAATCCTGGGAGTTTAGGATCTCCGAAAAATGATCGAAGATGGCGGATTAGCTTTTTGTGCCAAATTTCAAAGTTTACACCAAGTTTACAGGAAATTTTATTACACTGGAAGCCTGAAATTTTAGGCGCTTAAAGTATGTTTGACCGTTAGTATATTCAATTATTTTTGTGAATTTGAGCTTGTTAGATTTTTTTGTAGCATGAACTTGTGAAAAAGCGCGATGGGAAATTTTTTGCCTGGATTTTAGGATGTCATAAAATCTAAACGATGGTGTTCTTTCAAATAAGGATAAAAAAACAAGCTTGAAATTATATCTCTCGTAATGAATTGCCATGTTCAATCTCAGATTACGGGACATTTTACAACACTGGAAGCCTAAAATTTTAGAAGCTTCAAGCAGTGGCGGATGGGACAGCATGAACCGGCCCTGGCATGTACAGACCGGCCGGCCTTTTAAGAGTTACTCTTTGAAGAGGAGACGCCCCCCCCCCCTCTAGTTTGTTTCAAATATAAAAGAAATAATGGATCTAGCTTCTAGTTTTAGGAGGGATTCATCACTAGAGTCTGATGACTCAAATTAGGAGAATTGCGTTTTACGAATGTGGAGAAAAAGAATTAGTAATACAACCACTTGCATAGTAAAAAGTTTAATATCCATGTAGATAATGGGGGATTCGGGGAAAATTTTCGAAATTATAGCTCTAAAAACGCACTGTTAAACTATTTTTAAATGATCTTGGACGATGTCTGGGGGGGGGGGGGGATTGGAGACTTCCCCATGAAAATTTTCGAAATTAGAGTCTTAAAAACGCACGTAAAAGCTATCTTTGGAAACACTAGGAGAAGGGGTGGAGTTTAAGATTTCTCTCTAAGCAAAATTTCTCAATTGAAGTTCCTAAAACGCAAATTTAGAAGATAATTGACGCTTTTGTGGTGAGGGTATGTTTCTTGAAATTTGTTCTTTAACAAGTTTGTTAACGATAAACTGAACCCCTCCCCCTCCTCGCCCAAGACTGTCTCTGTAGTCACACCTTGCAATAGCGCTTGAAGAGGGGGAGCTTTTTATGTGATATCGCGTGAAAACAGAATGTATAATTGTAATGAACGTGCAAAACAAAAATTCAGAAGATCCTTAATGATATTAGAAGAGGATTTAGAAGCGATCCCCAAGAAAATTGTTGAAATTTTCAGTTCTAAGAACATACATATAGGCTATCTTTGATGGCGGAGGAAAATGGATAAGGTAAAGAATCTTCCGAGGAGCAGATGGTATATTAGCCAAAAAGGAAGGTAGGGCTTCAAGTGGAGGACATGTTAAGGCATCATGGAAACATAAGCCCTGTGTTAAGATCAGCAGATATCTTCTGGATTTATGCCCGTCGCGAGATTTAAAAAACACCTTCTACGTTTTTACACTTCCCGTGTATGAAATGGGCAGTCATTTAATTATTTCAGACTTATCTTAAATACAGAGGTAAAGAATGAGTTCAGCTTCTGGATTAAGAGCAAGTAATTAGTAGATCTTATCTAAGTATTGACAACCTGAACCTAATCGTAAGTATAATATTCCAGGGGGGGATCCAGGGGGTTTCTCTTCGGAAATAGTTTCGAGTTCGTAGTCTTAAAAATGAACTAGAGGCAATCTTTGGTAATGTTAGGGGAAGGAGAAATTTCGGGGCCTCTCCCGGAGAATTTTTGCGACATTGTAGCTCTAAAAACGCAGCTTTATACAGTTTTTGATGATGATTCGGAAAGGAGAAATTCGGTGGCCGACGTTTTTAAAATTTTCTGATTTGTATAATCTTAATGCCTTTTAGGCAATCTTTACTACATAGGTTGAGGGGGGGGATGTTCGTGGGCACTTTCCCGGCGATTTTTCGAACTTGAAACTTCTAAAGTGCTAATGTTGTATCACTGACTATGTTAAAGATAGGTTGACTGACTCGGTAAACTATTGGAATTTTTAACTCTAAAAGTGCAGGATTGGACTTTCTTTGGAAATGTTAGTGAGAGCAAAGATCCGGTGCCCTGAATCTTTGCTCCCGAGAATTTTTATAATTTGTTTCATTAAAAATACATTCTAGATGATTTAAGGTAATGTTATGGAGTGAAGAGGTTCGGGGGTGTTCCCCAGGAAATTTTTTGAAATTGGAATCTAAAAAATGGAATTTCAGCTCTTCTTTAATAACGTAAAGGGGACCGACGTTATTTAAGTCGATTTTCAATGACGTGAACGGGAGGAGTTTTCGGGAGACCTCCCCTGAAATCTTTCGAAATTGATGCCCATAAAAAGAAATTTAAGAAGACCTTTAATGATGCTGGTGATCGTGTTGAGAATGCTCCAACGAAAATATTTCGAAGTTATATCTTTTAAAATTCAGTTTTTAGACGATTTTTGGTAATGTTAGTGGGTGAAGCTGTTCGATTCTACTCCTTTGGTAATTTTGCGAAATTTGAATTCCTCAATGAAGTTGTAGATAATCTTTGCTTTGAAACCCTAAAAACGAAAGTTCAGACCATCTTTTAGGATAAAAGAGGGAGGACAGGGTAGGTGACCTCTGAAAAGTTTCTAAATGGAAGTCCTAAAAACTAAATTTTTGGTTATCTTTAAGGATGGGGTAGAGACGTTTCTGCAGGATTTAGGTGATCACTCTTCTGTAAACTTTTCGAATTTGAAGTAATGAATAAAAATTGTAGGCTGTCTTTGATGACGGTAGGCGATAGAAGAAGGGACAAGGTTCCGATTTGGAAACTCTTCCCTGGCACTCTTTCAAAATAAAAGTTTTAAAACACGTTTTTCATGCTTTTTGGTGGTGTAAAAAGAAGGGATAAGATTCGAGGACCCCTTCCCCTTCCCCATTCTTGGCTAAGTCCCTATGTTTTTTCATTTAAATTGTTGATACAAATTTTGTGGGAAAACCTCCCTCAGTATTTTTTTCCAAGGTTTTTCCATAGCGAAATTTCCAACTTCCAGCCTGATGTTTGTACATGTTTGAAATTAAAGTTTTAGGGATTCATTAAAATAATCTTTTACCATTTTGGACTGATGTGGTACTTTTGAGTGACACCGTAAGTCTTCTTTTCCCAACTTTATTTTTTTTAACCAACATGTCTTCTAAACCTCTTGATAAAGTTTTGGTTTACTTTCGTTTCGTAGATTCAAACACTTAGAACTACTGGTGTGACTATTCATTACTATATTTCAAATCACCCTTACAGCATTTTAAATTTTTTTCTATTCAAAACATGCTTCGGCGGCCCCTATGAAATGGTCATGGTTATTTATCTGTCCATTTCTTGTATTAAGCTGAAGCTTGTCATGAGTTTGTGCTATGTACTCTGTACTGGATACTTTTTTTCGTTAAAAAAATGTTCGAAACATACATTTCAGCGGCCTTCAGTTAGGTAAATTACAACAAAGAAAACGTGGATGTTCCTAAGTAATATTCAAAGGTTTAATTGCTAAATATTCAAAGGTTTCATTTTCTTTTAAAATTTTGCTGAAAATTACTTTTTTTTTCACTGGAATTCTACCTGTTATTTTATTATTACTATTTCAATATTTTAAAACTGAGAACGTTTTCTATTTTCCTTATATTTATTTATTTATTATTATTATTATTATTATTTTAGTCTTCACTGAATTAAAATTGGCAGCTTCGGTTCGGCTGCCTCCTTTGGTGACGGCCCTGCCTTGACGTGTTCATTATCCCATACGAACCAGAGGCAGTTGTTAAGACCTTAGAAGGTCCTGGGTAGTTATGCAAAAAAATTATCTTATCGGCCCGACACACAGAAAATCATCTTATTACTTACAGCATGAGTTTGTAGAGTTATTGTTTTTTATATCTTAATTTTGCAACCTTTGATTTTCTTGCAGCGATTTTCTTATAAATCGTTGAGAAATGTACCAAATTATTATGATATTACCATAGATTTTTTTTTAAGAGAGGAAGAAAGAAGGAAAAGAAAAGAAAAACATTTTTTTTTTTACTATTCCATACTAAAATTTAACGCGGCCCAAACAGAGGCGGCCCACCGGGCAAATGCCCGGCTGCCCGTCGGGCCCATCCGCCCCTGGCTTCAAGTACTTTTGGTTGTCAACACCTTCTAGTATTTTTGTGAATTTGAGTTCATTCATTTTTGTGTGGCACGTATGCAAAGTCTTGACAAAACGCAGCAGAGAAACTTTTTCCTGGATTTTAGAATGTCATAAATTCTGAACAAAAATGGTTCAAATGCTCGAATTTTGTAATTCTATTGTCAATAAGCACGTTTTTAATGGGTTGTAGTTGCAGAGCGTAAATATTGACTTTCTAAGAGATATTGGCATCCAAAGTGGCTATCAAAATAGTTCACATGAAGAATAACCTGTTTTTAATGCCCTGTAGCTCAAGTTTGTCATCTTGCATCTTCTTTTCGATGGTAACATGGGATAGAATATATTTTTTCCTATAAAAATACTTTTTCTTTTCGATGGTGTTCTTTCAGATAAGTGGAAAAAAATGAGCCTGAAATACTATTTGTCGTTAGTGAGAAAATCTCGTTCTACAATAAATAATGGTGAATGCCGTGACAACCGGCTTATACGGATTTTGCAACTGTTATAAGTCAGAAATAATTTTTTATTACTCATTTAAAAAGATACTTTGCAAATGAAATATGATAAAAAAAAAGAAAATTATCTTGTTCTGTCTATTGTATCAGCTTCTTGAACAAAATCTTTTTCTGATTCTAACATATTTAATTTGCAAAAGAAGTTTTTAAATGATTAATAAAAAAAAAACTATTTCTGACTTATAACAGTTGCAAAATCCCTATAAGTCGGTTGTCTCAGCATTCACAGTTCTTTTTTTTATTGTAGAACGAGATTTTCTTGCTAACGACAAATAGCATTTCAGGCTTATTTTTTCCCACTTATCTGAAAGAACACCATCAAAAAGAAAAAAATATGTTTTATCTCATGGTATCAACGAAAAGAAGATGCAAGGTGACAAACTTGAGCTACACGGCATTAAAAACAGGCTATTCTTCATGTGAACTATTTTGATAGCCGCTTTGGATGTCAATATCTCTTAGAAAATCAATATTTATGCTCTGCAACTATAACCCATTAAAAACATGCATATTAATAATAGAATTGCAAAGTTCAAGCATTTGAATAATTTTTGTTTAGTATTGATGACATTCTAAAATCCAGGAAAAAGTTTCTCTGCTGCGTTTTGTCAAGACTTTGCATACGTGCTACACAAAAGTTAATGAACTCAAATTCACAAAGATGCTAGAATGTGTTGACAACCAAAAGTACTTAAAGCTCCTAAAATTTTCTGGCTTCCAGTGTAATAAAATGTCCTGTAATCTGAGATTGAACATGGCAATTCGTTACGACAGATATAATTTCAAGCTCGTTTTTTATCCTTATTCGAAAGAACACCATCGAAGAAAAAACTTAATTTGAAAGGAAAAAAATGTATTCTTTCTAATGGTATAGAGGAAAAGAAGATGCGAGGTGACAAACTTGAACTATAGCGCTTTGAAAATGGGCTATTTTTCACTTGAACGGTTTTGATAGCCACTTTGAATCATATCTTTTAGAAAATAGATATTTAAGCTCTGTAGCTGTAACCTATTAAAAACAAGCACTTTTACAATGGAATCACTCAGTACGAGCTTTTGAATTATTTTTGTTCAGATTTCACGACAACTTAAAATTCGGGAAAAATTTTTTCCCGTCGCGCTTTTTCGTAAGTTCACACGCATGCTACACAAAATCTAACGAGCTCAAATTCACAAAAGTACTTGAATATACTTTTGGTCAAACATACTTTAAGCGCCTAAAATTTCATGCTTCCAGTGTAATAGAATTTCCTGTAAACTTGGTAATTAGTAATTAGGCACAAAAAGTTAATCCGCCATCTTGGATCACATTTTTCAGAGATCCTAGATCTTCAGGATTTGCATCTAGGAAGCTGAAAGTTTGCGTAGTTTAGTTTCAAAGACATCTCTACTCCTGTATAAAATTTCATCCAAATCGGAGATGGTCGAGTGGGGACCCCTAGGTCTTGACATGGAATGACTCATTTCTATATGACTTCGAGTCACCATGGTGCATCTGAAACCTCTTTAGAGTACCGAAACAGTTAATTGAGACATCCTGAGTTAAGTATGTTTATTTCATTCTTTATTTCAATAGTTTATTCATTTCTTATCTTTATTTTAGTTTTTTGTCCATAGCAATCAACAAAATATTTGTTCCTCTTATGTATTTAAAAAAAACATGCAGAAGATTTTTTATGAATCTTAAACAGTTAAGGTATTTCAACATGTTTCAAATGTTTCGGATGTCGATGTTTTTGCTGATCTAATGAGCGAACTGCAATTTGTTCTATTATTAAAAACGAATTGTCGAATATTCATTGATTACAAACTGGTATTGATATAGTTTTTAAAGCATAATTTGATGTTTTGTTTCAATTTGTTCTTTTAAAATTTTTGTTTTTTTTTACCTTTTCTTGTTTTAATAATTAATATATAGTATTAGTAATTTGCATATTTTTCATGGAAATTACAAAATTTGAAAAGGTTCAATTTTTGTTTTATTTATCATTTGCTTTCGACTTAAAATAAAAAATGTAATAAAAAAGATTGTGAATACAAGAGTTAGGAAATTTTTAAACATGCCAACATTGAAAGAAAAAAAAAGCTCTTCAAATAATTGCTTACTCAGGCCTAGGAAGTAGTCTTTAAAGTATCTATTTTCATGTTGAAGTCTTAAATCTTTTTTTTTTTTTTTGCTCTGCAAAATTCTTATTTTTAGTGTCTTTTTCAAACAATATTCAGAAGTTTGTTCAGAAAATGTGCAAATTACCTATTAGATTGCTTCTAGCTATCAGAAATGAGCCTCAAAAAGAGCAAGCTTAGTGAGCAGAATGTATCAGTTTGTTTAATAGTCCACATTCTCTTTTCATCATACTTAGAAAAAGTACTTCGTTTGTAAGCGGAATGCAGTAGTTAATTTACAGGTTTGGAGACACATCGGAACGTGTTTTTTGAGGGCTCCTTTGTCGATCACAGAACTATGTAAAACATTTATCATATGCTTGTATGAATCTCCTTTGGGGCCTCTCTTAATTGTGACATGGTAAATTCGCTACTGACAACGAATAAAGATTCTCCTTTAAGAAAGTTTTTTTTCTAATTTAGCAAGTCATTATTTTTTAACTATTTTTAAAAGGTGTTTTTCGTATTGTTGTAATGCCATGCACAATTTTTTAAGCAATTTGTAGCCCCTTAGGAAGTGGGGGGACCAGGCCTATTTGGCCTGTGCGATCAGGCCCTGGGATTGGGGAGGGGAAATTTTCACCCGCCAACATTGCTATGCTTACTTCAGCGATGTTATGCTAACAATTTCGATTCTTTTGCTTCCTGCAATTTTGGAATATGGAGTTATTTTATCATATGCTAGTGTAAGTTAATCTTTTTAATTTTAATATTTTATATAATTTTTAAATTCATTTTTGTTAGTTGTATATTTTTGGAGAAGTACAAAATGTGAAAGGAGTGAGCTTTTAAATGCTTAATTTTGAATTTGTTCAAAACTTAAAATGAAATACTGATTGAAAATCTTTTAAGAATGAAATAAACTAAAAAATGAAAATTCTCCATACATTGAAACATGTGATCCACAGGAAATTTCTTTCCCATTTCCATCCTGTTGCATCTTGCAAATACTTCAATAGTTTTCAAGTGGAAGAGATACTTCACCACTTGGAGATGGTTTTTTTTTATATGAATTTTTTTAACATTTGTTACTTTTTATTACTTGTATATTTTTTCTGTTAGAATAGTTGTTTACTTTCTCCTTTTGTTTTTAAATTAAAATATTATGTTTATTAACAAGTTCAAGATAGGATCATAAGTATAAAAGATACTTGACCATGCAAATACTGAAGTTGCCATTGCTTGATGGAAAATTGCTCACTGTTTTTGAAATTTCAGTTACATTTGTGCCTTTAAAATATATTTCAATTATTTTTTAGGAAGTTGTTTTATTGTGTACTAAGATGGAATAGCTCTTACAAAATAATTGCTTATTTCTTTTGTGAACTTGAACTTCATGTAATGATTAATTATTGGCACTTACTTATTTCAGTACCAAAGTGGAAGGTTAAGCAATTTTTTATTTGTTTTAACATGGAAATAAAGTATTTGATTTTTTAGATGATATAAATTCAAACAATTAAAGAATGCCAACATTGAAACATGTCCTTTGCATAAACTCGATTGTTGTGTTGAGATCCTTTTGCAGCCTGCCAGTGCATTTCATTTATTTTGAAATATGAAAATTCATATGTTTACTGAGAAAGGTTTTATTTATTTGAAATTTCATCTATTAATACATTTTTTGTAGTTGCATATTTTCTGGGTAGTGCTAAATTTGAGGAATGAGCACTTCTTGTTTGATTTTTCTATTGTTTTTATCTCAAAGTAAAATGTTTGAGTAATAACTTTTAAATTAAATAAGAATTATAAAATGCGTTTAAACATGCCAACATTGAATGTTTACTTCTCAATGGGTTGTTTACTGTGTTTGAGATTTCAACCTTTTGTCTTGCTAGTGACTCAATTTTTTTTAATACAGAAATTAATTTATCTTATTTTTCTTTATGCTTAGAATGGCTTTTTTTAGAAAAAATTTTAATTGTTTAATTACTGATTAATAAGCTGTTCGTAGTTATCTATTTTTCATAGGAATTAAATTTAAAAGGATTATATATTTAATTATTTCATTTATCATTTGAAAAATAAATGTATTGAAAGCATTACAACAAATAAACAGCAAAATTTAACCTGGGCAGCATCCTTAGCTAATCTAAGGCATGCATGCTCCTTAGATAATTGCTTACTGTGTTTGAGGTGCAAATCCTTATTCCTCCTGCTGTTTTTTTTCCTCATGTACCAACTAAGAATAGCATATTTTTATTACTTTTATTTTTAGTGGGAGCTATCAAATTTGAAATAAGCAGACAATTGTTTTGATTTTGATTACTTTTCAATTAAACAAATAGCTTATTGTGAAAAAATATTTTTAATAAGATATTTAAAATAAAATCAATATTTCAGCATACTGACACTGAAAGACTATGCTTGATTGAAAGTTACTGCTGTGATTGAGATTTCAATCCCTTTCCTTTCCTGAATTTTTTTTAAATCTGAAAATTAGGGAATAAGTTGCTGAATTTTTGAGATTTTTTAAAATTAAGGTAAAATGTTATTTAAAATTTGAATGTAAGAGTAAAGTGTAATTGTGTGTGTGTATGTGTGAACACATGGTTTCCGAAAAAAAAGCTTTCTGTGTTTCAGATTTTGACCTTCTACATGGAGTAAATTTTTCATTTCTTTTGAATTACAGAAATAACACTATATTATAATCTAGCTTTTCTAAATTTAAGAAAATAATAATGTTCAATGTTGTATAAATGTATGTACTTTTTGTGTGATGTTAATGAATATTTTTAAAAATTATTTGCTTTTTGTTTTTTTAGTTTCCATATTAAATTTTCCTGCAAATATTCGATTAATCCACATGACTTATTAACGCGTAGCTTATGCTTGGCCTGCACGTTTCCATTACAGGCTGTAAGAAAACGAAATATTCCATAGAGATGAAGTAGTATTATGTAACAACTTCAGAAAATCTGTAGAATCATGTCGGATTTGATTCGAAATTACCTTTATTTTTGAAGATATTTTATTTTTAAGAATTATTGAAAAGGGTCCAATGAAAAATTGTTTTAAACTTGTTATTCTGTAGGATCTGTAAATGATGTATTTAGTTTTGAAAAAGGCATGGGGGCAAACCCAAGTAACTTCCCGCATTAGGGTGGGCCGAAAAAACTTTTTTTGGAAATCTGTTTTTGGATAGTGCGGAAAAGTTGCTATATGGGCCCGTTATTACCCATAAAAAATTTCGCTAAATTTGTTTAATATTTAGCCGGCGCTATTTGACCTTGAAAAACTGAAAAAAAGAGCACAAATGCACTTTTTCCAAAAAAAGAAAAGAAAAGAAAATGGAGGGGGGGAGGGGGGTTAAAAATAAAAGTTTGAAGTTAGTTTCAGCAAACATTAGAAGTATCTGTCAGTGAATTAGTTGAAATCCTCTAAGATTTATACATTTCGTAGAATATTTAGCTACGCTCCTTTAAGACTGACACATGGGAAAAATGAAAAATAAATAAATAAATAAATAAATAAATAAATAAAAGTAGTTTCAAAATAAGTAAATACTGAAATGTTACGCAATACGTTACTTAGAGAAAAAACAGTGAAAATTCAATAAATTTTATGCGACATTTGTACGCCAATTTAAAAAAATGCACACACTCAAATAAAAAATAGTTACATAAGATGCTAATTTTTCAATCTTCGGTTCCAATTGTTTCTCCAGGATAATAAACGGCGCTCAACTGCTTCTATTGTTCCTAAGATTATTTTATAACTATTTTATATATGTTTGACAAATAGAGCCCTTGAGTATTAAAAAAAAAATGTGAATCCTCTGAAGTCTTGGACATTTCGAATGTCATTGTATTATTATCTTTGTTTTGGTATACAACACGACTGTTATGTAGAAACGCGCGAAAAAGAAAGTAACGAGAGCAAGCACAAGTAGTCTTCTATTTGGACCTGGTAGAGATTTGTCTTCTCCCGATGCTTTATTTCTTCAAACATATGAGGACATTATCAGATGTTATCAAATCACTAAGATGCAAATAAAGGGAGAAGGAAGTAAGCAACCATCTTCTGCAAGTGTGGCCACTATAGTTGCAAAAAAAGTTATTGATATTTGGGGAAGTGCTTCCCTTCCCCTTGTTTCGATAAGAAGAGTGATTGGCATGATTTTATCTCATTATTCTAAATATAATAGTGCAACAAAAAATGCTAAGAATATAAAGACGCAACTTTTACAATCAAAGCGAGGGAAATTTAAAGCAGAGGCTACGACTTTGTTTGACGTTTGTGCCTGCAAATGCGCAGATTTATATTCGTGTAATTGCAGAAAAAAAGCAAAAGTCTCTGATAGAGAAAAACAATTTCTTATTGGTCAAAGGACAGTAAGAAAAATGGCTATTGGAAAAGTGGATAACGTAACAAATAATGCATATTTCGCTCATCCTGAACAGCTACTGTTGACAATGTTGTTTGACTCAAGAAAATACATTCGGGAATTAGCTGTTAGGTGCATTCTGAACTCTAGAAATATGAAGACGAAGAGCTCGGATGATGTACGATTTTTTAAGCGTCCTAAACTCAATTTTGAAACCGTTGGTTATGTTGATTTAGTTCATTGGGCAAACTGTGTTGCAACAGAGCCACCTCTTACAATGCATCTAAAAGACCAACAATTGAAAGAAATGTGCAAAGAACAGCCTACAGAGTTAGTTCACTTTCGAGAAATTTCCCTGTCACACGGAAGCTGTGAAACGTTGTGTGAAACTAATAACCGAAGCTGCAATATAAGTTCGTGGTGAAACTGCACAAGATGGATACATTCGTGCCAAACTTCAAGCTAGGAAAGAACTTCCATCATTCGATTATAAGGGACAATATTATTCCAAAAAATAATATTCATTATGCATGAGGTATTATAAATCAAATTTGAAGATTTCTTTTTCAAAATTTTATTATCTTTATATGTAATTCTAGAAAATGTATGATATTATTGCGTGATAATAATTACTATGATTAATAGTGCTATTTAATTAATTAGTCTATGATTTCAATTTAAGAAATAATTTTCACAATGGGTTTTAAAGAAATTCAATATTTTTGCATTTTTATCCAATTTTTGATGTCGGAAAAGAGCGGTTAAATGTTCATTAAAATCAGTGAAACATTTTATGGGCTCGAAATGGCTCATTATGTAGCATTTTCGGTGCATTCAAGCAAAATATTTGGAATTTAGTTTTTTTAAAAAAAATTCGACAAACTTCATTTTTCTCATTTTTTTCGGTTTTTTAGTGTCAAATAGCGCCGGCTAGATATTTTTTAATATCCAAGAAATTTTTTGTGAGTGCTAACTAGCTCACCACGCAACTTTTGCGCGCTATCCAAAAATTGATTTCGAAAAAAAATTTTTTTCGGCTTATTTCGGCCCACCCTATCCCGCATGTCACAGCTATTGGTTTAATTCAAACTAAAGGGAGTGGACCAATGGGAAATGCGCTAAAATATTTGCTCAAAAGGTAATTAACGTATGCAATTTCTAAAGCAGAGAATGTTGTAATTTATCCTTCAAAGTTAACAGCCAAGGGGGACAATGGCATGTTTACCATGCCAAGTAAGTTTGGTGTCAACGAAGGAAGGAAATCTAGATATGTCGGAAAAAGCGGGGATTTTTTTTTTTTTTTTACACAGATCGACGCAGGAAAAAGATCTATATTCAAAAAGTGTTACATTTTTCGGAAGATCGACGTAGGGAAACAATCTGGATTTATATTCAGAACTAATATAGATCTATGTCAGAAAAAAAGCTATTTTTTTACACAGATCGACGTAGGGAAACAATCTGGATTTATATTCAGAACTAATATAGATCTATGTCAGAAAAAAGCTATTTTTTTACACAGATCGACGTTGGGAAAAAAATCTAGATTTATATTCAGGACTAATTTAGATCTATGTCGGAAAAAAGCAATTTTTTCACACAGATGGACGTTAGGAAAAAATCTAGTTCTGTATTCAGGACTAATACAGGGTGGTCCCGAATTCATGGTACAAACTTTAATGGTAGGTACAGGACATTGTAACAAGGATTTATTGTATAGGAATGTATAGTCGCAAGTGACGCGGTAAGGCGTAAACAGGGGAAATAAAAGGAAAGAGAAATGGAGTGATCGGTTGGTATCACTGCCGGTAGAGGGCAGTAGATCTCTAGCCGCCGTTCAACATGATGCATCGCAGTAGGGAAAAGCGCCATTCACAATTGTACTGCCGTAGACGATGGGTGACTTTACGTATGCAGAAAAAGCAGACATGCATTACATGTACAGCCGTGCAAATGGTAACGCCAGAGCTGCGTTACGAATGTATCGCGCGGAGTATCCTAATCGACGAATGCCGGATCATAGAATTTTTCAACGGTTACATCGTCAACTTTGCGAAACAGGTGCGTTCGACGTCAACAGACATGACGCTGGTCGATTAAGAGCTGTACGCACTAAGGCTGGAAAAAAGCATCTTGAACATTGTGGCTAATAGACCCGAGTCAAGCACAAGAACTGTTGCGCGTGACGTAGGTGTGAGTCATCAGACTGTATGCAGAGTGTTAAAGGAATATCGCTTACACCCCTTCCATTTTCAGAAAGTACAAGCATTGAATCCGACAGATTATCCTCTTCGCGTGAACTTCTGCCAGTGGGTGTTGCAGCAATGTGCGTTGCAGCCGGATTTCGTAGGTCATGTGCTATTTACAGATGAAGCGACATTTTCACGCGAGGGTGTCTTTAATGCGCACAATTCCCAAGTGTGGGCAACCGATAATCCACATGCAACGCGTAAACATGCGTTTCAACAACGTTTCAGTATTAATGTGTGGGCTGGTATTGTGAACGACTTTTTGATTGGCCCATACTTACTACCCACGCGACTCAGTGGCGGAAGCTATTTAATTTTTCTGCAAGAAGTGTTACCACAACTGCTGCATGTTGTTCCGATCGCCATTCGTAACCGCATGTGGTTTCAGCACGATGGGACGCCAGCACACTTCAGCATTGATGTACGGAATTACCTGAATGCCACGTTTGGTGCTAGATGGATTGGGTGTGGTGGACCAGTCCTTTGGCCACCCCGATCTCCCGGTTTCTCGAGCCTCGATTACTTTTTATGGGGACATCTAAAGAGTCTAGATCTGAGACTCCAGTTGACTCAGATGAGGATCTCGTCGCTCGCATATCTGTAGCTGCTGCAGGTGTGCGTGAAATACCAGGCATCTTTGAACGTGTACGCCAATCGCTGCACCGACGCTGTCAAGCATGTATCGCTAATGGTGGACGCAATTTTGAACACTTACTGTAAACATGACACTTATCAACAACGATTTCAATAAAATCTTTGTTTTTCCTTTCGGCCGTTTTTCCTTTGTTTACTCCTAACCACGTCACTTTGCGACTATATATTCCTATACAATAAATCCTTGTTACAATGTCCTGTACCTACCATTAAAGTTTGTACCATGAATTCGGGACCACCCTGTATAGATCTATTTTCAAAAAGTGTTACGTTTTCCGGAAGATCGACGTCGGGGAAAAATGTAGATCTATATTTTTGCTGCAAATTTTTCTATGTCGATCGGTATGTTGTGCTACCTGGGTATTGGCAGCTTTATGACGTTTAATTGTAGAAAAAGGACATTTGAGCATTTCCGCTGTTTTGTACTTCCCATAGCTTTGTTCTTATATTCCTCCTCCGAGAGGCAGGTTCTTTAAATAGGATATAACATGTACTAGTCACTCTAAGAAAATACTTTCATTCTGTTTACTGCGCCCTCCTCGCTCTATTTTGGCCTATCTTTACCACTCTTTATCCACATTAAACCATGCAAGCTTTCTGATTGCGCTCGCACAGATAGTTTTTTTTTTTTTTTGGACTTCTCTAATATTTTTTTTCTTTCTTTTTTTTTTACAAAAATTAATTTGAGCATTAACTTTGTCAGTTTAGCGCCCCTAAAATCTGGCGCCCGGAGCACAAGCCCCGTCTGCCCCCCCTCTAGTTACATCCCTGATCAGTGCATAATACATACTTGAATTTCTTACATATTAATGAACAGAACAATCAGAAGGCTATGCATAATACAAATTAAAAGACAAGCAATGAACATGTTTCTAATATTTGTGAAACATTAATGCCCCAAAAACTTTTCGAAAAAGGGAAGTGTTAAAAATCCAAATACTTATCTAGTAAAATGTTATCGCACTTGATAAAAAACTAGCAATTAAAACTGAATTGGTTATTCATATTAATCAAACTAAGAACACAAATAAATAAGTTGCTGATTATAAATAGAAAATGTATTTATCGAAGTAAATTACATCAAAATTAGATTTCGATCTGGACTCATCCAATGATTCTTTTCAAGAGTTTTATGTGGTTATGCTTGTACCAACTTAATATCAACTTTCATATATGTTATAAACAAAGATGTTTTTCTTTTGCATCAAATATTTGTAAGTTTTTGGGAGAAGCCCAGAAATACTTAACAACATCGGAAATCGCTCAGAATTGCGTTTTGGAGCTCTAATTTCGAAAAATTACTGGCCCTAATATTACAAAATATGGCCTTACAAATTGCGTTTTAAGACTCAAGTTTAAGAAAATATTCGTGCAAGGGTCCCCGTGACGCTTTTCTTTAATATCACAAAAAAATGGGTTTTTTAAACAACACTTACAAAAATTTTAAGTGGAATTGCCCCTGAATGTAAAACATGGCTTAAAGTTTTTGAACCATAATTTTAAACTATTTTCTTGGGAAATGCTCCAGATTCTCCCATCCATCATAAAATCTTCAAAGTTCGTCTTAAGTTGCGTTTTTGAAACTTCAATTTCGAAAACTTGCGGAGGGAGAAGGAATTGATTTCAATCTATTTAAAAAAAATAATCGATCGGAAACAGTTTCTGAGCTCCCTCCCTAACGTCAATAAACATGGCCTATAGTCGCGTTTTTAAGAATAAAATTGCGTTTTCAAAACTAGAAGTTTCAAACTTTTGACTGGACACCTTTTAACCTTTTTTTCTATCAGATATAAAAAAAGAAAATCTATTTTTCGTTTTTTCAATGTGCCCATCTTAAAACTTTTTCTGGTTACGTCACTGCACGCAGGGGCAGAATTCAAGCAAATTTGGTGAGAACTAGACAAAGGAGAAGTGCCTTTTGTTTGAATCTAAACAGTTATATGCTCAGAAATTGTATCTGCTTCAATGATACAAAGGAAACTAATGTTTTGTAGACAGGAATCTTTTCGTGCCCTAGGAAAAAAAATAGAGAATCATTTGCAATGATTCTGTATTTTGTGTTTTTGACTGTGTATCTATGATACATAAAATGTGGGGGCGTCGCAAGGCGCCCCTAATTTCAAATCGGGCAATCCTAATTTGCAATCGGGGCATTTTTTTAAATGAGGGGCGCTTTGCTGCGCCCCTCATTTAGTGTGAATGTCGTCGTGTTTCGTTGAAACGAGGGGCACTTTGCGGCGCCCCCTCATTTCGTGGCGGTTGCCCCGCTCGCCCCCCTCTTCGGACGGCCCTGATGACAGGATAATATCAAGATGTTGTCATGACAGCATAAAATCAAGGTCTAGGCAAGATGATCTTGCTTTTGTAATATTGCATACGTATTGATATGACAGGAAAATGTCAGGATACATAGACATGACAGTATGAAATCAGCACGTTTGCAAGGTGTCTTATCTATTTATTTATTTGTTGTATTTTCACTTTAAACTCGAGAAATAAATTTCATTCTTTAATTATTTCTGTTATTCTTCAAGATAGTTTTCTAGCCTAAGAATATTTCCTTACAGCTGACATCTGATCGGAAATTCATATAAAGGTATTAATAGTACTCAATTTAATTTAAAAAATGAAAGTTTCTTCGTTTTGCGTAATACTTGACTTGTTTTTTAAATTCATGCTTCTAATTGTATTATAAAGACATAAAATGCCTGGTTAGGAATAATTGCGGAAGTTTTTATAACACATTTAAGAGTAAAGAAAGCAAAATAATAAATAAGTAAATAAATACAATAAAGTACATTTCCAAATGGATGTCAGCATTGAAAATATCCCATGGACAAAACACATGAATTTATCTTAAAGAATAACATAAATAACCATTGAATAAAATTAATCTTACTCATGAGACTGAAGTGATAATACGAAATTCTGGGCTTCATGTCCTTTGTTTCAAAGTCTAGGGACGAAAAAAGTTATTTTCGGCCATTTCTAACATTAATCGCACATCGTCTGCGATATGACTTGTTTAGTACTACATTAATAAACAAATGCAGTTATCAGTCATTCATAAGTTATTCCTAAAACAATACTATTCCACACTAATAACTAAGCAACCAACTTAACGAAGCCTAAAGAACGCAACGCCAACGCCACGTTCAGCTACTCTGAACCGACTGAATCGTAGGTCGAAGGAGGAAGATGTGCTAGCAATGCGAGGGACGCTGGGTAGAAAGAACTGTGCGCATGCGCAAGTATCAACGAAGGTCCACCTGTTCTATTGTGTACTAATTACCTTGACGGCGACAGCATGAAATCAATACATCTTGACGGCGTCAACATGTATGCAATGTTGTTATTGTAAGGTAATATCAATATTGATATTTTAAGATGAATGCAATGTTGCATACGTGTTGTTATTGTAATATTGCTTTTTAATCTTTATGCAAGCTTTATTCAGTATGAAACACGTCAATATTGACGCCGTCAGTATAATATAAAGATCTGTCAAGATT
Organism: Uloborus diversus; assembly: GCF_026930045.1. Lineage (NCBI taxonomy): Eukaryota > Metazoa > Arthropoda > Arachnida > Araneae > Uloboridae > Uloborus > Uloborus diversus. The sequence goes on along the minus strand of NC_072733.1, from coordinate 85,961,810 downwards.
GATGCAAGAAATTTTGCTAGTAGGGTATAGGACTGGGCGATAACAGAATTTTAATACCGCGATATATCGCTCTCCAAATATTGATATTTTCGATATATTCTTGGGGAGGGGTGCAAAGGATCGAAAAACAACAAAAAACATTTCCAAATATAATATTATTTCTCTAATTCAAAACTTTCCTGGAGGGGGGAGGAGGGAGTGCTCAATGGTATAGTTCAGTGCATGACAAAAGTGCTTCGCAACAAAAAGTTTTAAATATTCAATTCAATATTTTGTCTAAATCTTTCCATTTGAGCAGTCTCAATAATTTGATAAATAGTTTGTTTTTAGTCATTTAATAGCTTTTGCTTTAAGACTTTTTAGTTTTTAGTTGAGTAGGATTAAGTAAAATACTAATAATAAATCTTTAAAGAATGCAGCTATAAATGCTCTGCAATTTGATATGTAACTTAAATATTTTCGGGGGAAAATTAAAATTAAAAAATTTAATTATTTATTTATTTTGAAAAAATCTGAATATTATCAAAATTAATGTAATAAACTTCTTTTTTTTTTTTTGGCGTTTTAAAATAAATTATAAGACTTTTTTTTATTTCAATGAAATTTTTCAGTTTTTAAAATCCACGACTTATGTATATTATTCATTTATGTTACATTAGTAAATAAAAAAAAAATGCTTAAATATTGTACTTACTTTTTATCTTCATCCGACGGTCTTAGCTTGGTAAACCAGCCAATAAATGTCATCAATCGACAAGCTCAGCTTTTTCAATCATGGTACTTGTTATTCTTCCGAAAATGCATAGAACTTTCAAAGAACCTATGCCCGTGCATGGTAGAATTCAATTCCATCTTCGTTAATGCGTACAACTTTCACAAAAAACACTATGTCAGCGCATTAACGGTAATGTCTGGCGAGAAGAAGTTGAAAAGTTCGGCATGAAGTGAAACAAAGTTTGAATATGTGCCTGCGGAAGGCATGGAGTGAAACAAAGTTTGAATATGTGCCTGCGAAGAGTATTCCATATTGTTTGTATGCGAACCAAAGTTCGTCAGTCGAAGCAACTGGACGAGGATCACGAGCGAGACGCCGCACACTGGGGCAAGTGTATGGAGAGCTTGGACATTTCAGTAAAACCAATTTCGATTTAATAGCTTGATCATATTTTGTTATTTAAAATGTAAAAATAATCAAATACTTCGTAATTAATGCAAAATGAAATAAGTAATTAACAATTAAAATCAAATTTCATACAAATATGAAGCATTAATTTATCTAATTTCCATTACATCATCTTTAAGCAAACTCATCACTACTTGTGGCATTTCTTGTAGTAAATTATAAGTCTTCGGTCGCAAATTTGAAATCTGAGGATCGGAATTGATTAATAAATTATTAAATACATCCCCAATGCTATCTCAATTATTTTTAAACTGATTCTCCGAGGGATTAAATTGAAAGGACTTGCAATAAAAAGTAAACAAACTGAAAAATGTAAACATGTTTAATTGCCAATATCTTTTGAATAGGCAGGTTTTGGCAAGAACTGAAACTGGATTATAAAAGCTTAAACTCTCTACAATGTATGGGATGTAATAGTTTTGTTAGCGTTTGTTAGCGATTTTCGTAATTCAAAAATGTATTCAAAACACTTTGAAATTTATCCCCAAAATTTTCTTATTTTCTAAGATACTTTTTTTCAGTGTTTTTGTTATTTATTGGGGGCACATAAAGCACAGCACATCACAGCTTTAAACTTGTTAAGTTCTTAAACAAATTGCCTACTGTTTACTAAATTGTCTACTATTGAAGTAGCAAGTAAATTCTTCGAATTCAAGGCATTATCTACGAATAATAATGTTAAAAACTAGTAAGTTTAGTGGGAATATGTTCTTAGTTTATCAATACAACAGTAAAAAGGCAATACTAAATGGTTTAATTTTTCACCCAATGTCCAAAATTACTATAAGGTCGCCCCACTGTGCGCCGCCCAACGAAATCCCACACATGTTCAATCGGTGACATATCCGGGGAATATGCAGGCCAAGGAAGAAGCTGTACCTGCTGCGAATCAAGGTAGGATTTGACAGTCCTGGCGACATGTGGACGGGCATTATCCTGCTGGAATACAGCCCCTGGCAATCCTTGCAGGAAAGGAATAGCTTGGGGCTGTAAAACTTCGTTTATGTATCGGGTACTGTTCAAATTGCCCACAATTCGTAGCAATTGAGATCGTTCATAATGTGCTATGGCACCCCAGACCATAATTACGGGTGTTCGTCCACTGTGGCGTTCGATAAAGCACTCCGGAATACGCCGTTCACCGGCATAGCGCCTGACACGAATTCGGCCATCATGGTGCCACAAATTGAAGCAGGATTCGACAGAAAAGACGACCTGCTGACAATCAGCACGCCAGCTCCAATGCACATTGGCCCATTGTAGCCGCAGGCGGCGATGGTTTTGCATGAGAGGAATCCTGTATAAAGGAATCCTTGCGCGCAGCCCACGTTGCAGCCATAGATCTTTAAAAGGGATAGATAGGCCTTTCTCCTACAACGCAGCGTATTTCGCCCAGAGAAAGTGGGGGTCATCATGATTCTGCCGAGAATCACGTGATCAAGGGACATCGTGTCTCCCTCTTCTCGGGCAGCAGTGATCTAACAATGCGAAGCGTCGTTAAAAGTCTAGGATTATCTGAAGATTTTCATTATACTTATAGGAGAAATCTCTATATGTGTGAATCTGAGATTTTCTAGCGAAAGAGGGTTTGATAAATGCGATGCTGGTGCCAATTTTATTAAAAAATAAAGACATAGTGGACTTTCTGAGTAACAGAAATCTTTCTTTCTGATAAAGGCAAAAAAAGTCCCCTGCAGAGTCGAAATTAAGAATATTTTCAGCAATTTATTGTAGATGCCGAACATTATATTAAATCACTAAAAACAAGTGATGGAAAATTAGTTATAGTATGTCCTCGAAAAACTGAATTTTTAAGTTTCCTAATTTCAATGAAAAGTGTGCTGGGAACATATGAAAAGTATGTAGGTGCCCGAATTCCAGTTCTAAACTGCATAAGGACTTATAAGCTTACTCAGGATCACCTTGAAACTTTTTTCAGTGCGATCAGGTTGTGAGGGGGGATTCAACAATAATCGTCGGACAATTTCGAAGTGCGAAAAAAAGATTATTCATTCATACGGAAATTTAAGGAGTTCAGTTCTTTAAATTGCGCTGATTTTGACAACCTTCAAATGCTAAGATTAAATTTGAAGCGTAGCAAAAATGATTTGAAAGAAAGCCTTTTTTCCCGATTCCTTTGACGACGATTTGGAAAATTCAGAAATCATCTCAGTTAACATGACGCAGTATATTAGTGATGTTTCTGACTACGCTGGATTTTTTGTCCGGCAAGTGCACTCTGTTGTGAACTGCGACGACGGCAACGCAGTCTTAACTACAATAAACTAAAAAATAGGCATAATAAAATTTAATAATTTTGAGACACATTCAAGTATGATAACTTATTGCAAGATTGCAACCATTGAAATATGTACATTTGTGAAGAACAACTGAGCGAGAATGTGAAAAAGTTTTGGGAGTAAAACACAAAAATATAATGTTACTCATGAAGCCACAAGAGTTATGAGAAAAATTTCTAATTCCGTTTTTCTAAGTTTAAATATGCATATGTTGGAAACAGAAGCAGCAGATTTTCTCGTTAACAAGTTTATAAAATTAGTCGTTACTAAATATTGAAGCGTTGGAATGTATCGCGCAGTCAATTCAAACAATGAAAATAATTCAAAGACCAACAAGTAGGAAAGTGACAAAATTAATATTGTTGAGGGACAATCATCACTAGTTTTCTTCACCCTCGAGTTTAAATTGTCAAAATTGTCATATCCTGTAGGACGAAAAAAAAAGAAAAGAAAAATTGGGGGAGGGGGCGGAAGTCAAATGACCATTCATGTAGTTTATAATTGCAAATGAATTTATTTTCTGAGTACTTTAAAAAAAAAAAAAAAAAACACTGAAGTTGCTTAAAAATCAGGATCAAACCAAAGTTATTTGTTTGGCTAATAGAGTGTTGGTGCGAAACGCATGCGAATCTTAGAATATTATTTAATTGAGTTAATTGACATTCGATACTATTTACATTTGTATTTCTAATTGGTTTATGGTTTTATATAGAGTTTTATGTTAAATTGTTGCATTGGCTTCAAAAGTTGTGGGAAAAAGCACGCATTGAAACCATTTATCTGTATTTGAAAAATTTGATTGAAATAAAAGGAAATTTATAAGGTCAATTTTTGTTTAAGATTTTTGAAGACGTCTATTTCTACTCAGTATTTAAAGCACTTGAAAAAAAGTTTAAATAGCTTGTGCGCCTGCTTCAAAAGTTATGATTGGGAAAATATCTAATGGACCATTCCATGAAAAAGCTGTCATTTTGTCCCACATTTCATTAAAATATAATAACTTAAAAAGTAACAAAGGACATTTTTTGCAAAAGTACAACAAATACATTTGCAATTTCTTAATGAAAACAAAATTGTTACCTTTTTTAATTATTACTTTTAGTGAAAAATATGAGGTGTTACGTGAGGGACAGAGTGTTCCCCTTTTCTTTAATAATGGGTTGAATGCTTTAATTTAACCCATGCTTAAAGGGGAGTTTAACCCATGCTTAAAGCATTTAACCCATGGGTTAAATGCTTTATTTTCCCTTAATTGTGCAAATGATCGCGGCGCAAAGTGATTCTCTTCGATAGGGGAAACAGTTTCTTGTGAGGTGTCCCTTGATCACGTGATGTCCAACGGGTGATGTTGACGCGCGCTCTGAGGAGAAAAGTGGGGAGAAGGCACATCTATTCTATTTTAAGATCTATGGTTGCAGCAGACGTCTCCGAATTGATGAAGCACACAATGAAACACCAGTAGCTGTTGACCACTGTGCTGCCCATTGTCTAGAAGAAGCTGTGTGGTCCGTCAGCTCCATACGCAATACGCACCAGGTGTCTGTCATCGCGAGCTGACGTCACATTTCGGGGTCCACTCCCGGATTTCCGACCCTCGTTCGTCCACTGCTTCCAAAAACGCATGATTGTGCTACTGTTACGCTGTACACAAGCGGCTACTGCACGATAAGGCAATCCAGTTTTACAAAGGCCGACGATTCTGCCCCGTTCAAACTCCGAAATTTGCTCAAATTTCGCTTTCTTTCGTCGAAGAGGCATAGTCAAGATTCAGTTAACGTTTAGTCTAGCATGTAACCACCGATAATCATACACGCCTCGCTACAGCCGTCTATTTATATTCGCCCCAGCACCACAGCAGTATCGGCCAATGTCATAACCACGGTGTTTGGTAGATTGGCCAATATCGGGTAAAGTTGGGTCGGCCAGCGTAAAACGGCTAACTTTTTTACAATATTGGGCAATACTCGTTGCCAGGATTGGCCAATACTGGCAAATCAAAATCGGCTAATGTTGGCCTGTAATTTTTCCCCAGTATTGGCAGATACTCGGAGCGAGTTTTGGCCAATATCGGTTAAAGTTGCGTTGGCCAGCGTCGAAAGGTTGACTTTTTAACAATATTGGGCAATACTTGATGCCAGCATTGGCCAGTACCGGCAGAACTAAATTGGCCAATACCGGGTAGCAATCTCTTTTGCCGCATTGGCCGATACTCGAGCCAGTACTGGCCAATGGGACCAGGTGACACTGGCCGATTATATACGTAGCTATTAGCCAGTGTTGGGTAATACTGCTAAAAAAGAATTCAGTCTTTAAAAAAAAATCGGCATAGAGGCTTCCATCCTTCAGTTTTAGGGTTTTTATCCCTTTTAATTGAAGGACGGAAATCTGTGTGACTATTTTTTCTTCAAAAAACGGAATTCGTCTTTACTGAGAAGTGGCACCCATAGCTATGAAGCTTTGACACTGCACTAAAGGTATAAAACCCAAAACTGTGCGTTTGTGTTTTATTCCTAGCGCACTGGTCAAAGGTCCCTCGACCTTTCTGTCTTAAAACGATATAATTTACGGCTACAATAACTAGACTAGAGGAAAATTGACGGTTTATCATTTATTTTATTAGATTACTGACAGTAATATCTTTCATTTTTTATGATTTTTAATGAGCACAAATTACTTTTTTTACGCCAAATGTTAAGATTGTGGGAAATTAAGATTCATTATTATTAAGAGTAAGGATCAGATTTAAGCATGATAGTTCTTCCCATTGACAGTATTTCCATCATAAATGTTTTGTTCGTTCATTCGATCATATAAATGATATAATCAAAATCCTTATTTTTTTCTTAAATTAATATTTTGGAACAATTTATATATTTACAAGTTCATTGGGAAAAATTTTTTATTCATTTTTTTACACATTATCAGCTAGGTAATATGTAAAAAACATACATATTATTTATAACATAAATATGTTTCATTAAAACATACATATATATTGTGTTTACATATTATGAGCTTTTTTGTCTTCATTTCGACCATTCAGTGTCCTTTATTTGATACTGTGAGACCGATGATCCCAATCTACAGCTCCAGCAAGTATCTGCCGATTCTGCGGCTGATAGCATTTGTATTCGCAGCATCTCACTTAATTTTTACACTTGCTAAAGAGAAAAAAAGCAGTCACTTAAAATATAATTACACTTTTTTTTTAACTCTGCAATGTGCAAAGCAAACACATAGTAAGGATTACTACTTATAACCAACATGCAAATTGTAAACTACATACAATGGACTCTCGTTTTTTGCAGGGGTTACGTTCCACAGAAATGCTGTGTAAATGAAGACTTAACAGTAATGTTAAAATAGGTTAGGTTATGTTCCATTGATAAAAAATATGTACCAATTCCAATACAAATACACAATGGACATGAAGGAAACATGAATTAACTTAGGGAATATGAATAAGAGCTGTTTATGATATTCCTTTGGCAGTCATCTTTCTATGCAGGGCTTTTACTTTGTGGGGCATGAGCACATCCATGGTCACTTGCATCATTTCCATGATGGGATCTTCCTTTACAAACACACAAATCAGAAAGATCCACTGTTAAAATATGGCTCAAAATTTAAATGTAGAAGCTTTCGGTCGAGTATCATCAATGTTGGTATTGTTGTTGGTTTTGTTCTTATTTGTCACTTCTAAAAGCTTTTTTTCAAGTGAGCTATGAATTGTGTGAGTTTAATAATATTACTTCTGAAAAGAGCTCTAAAAATGTCTTCAATGGCTCAAGCTCCCTTATAAGCATGCCAAAATGCAGTTTTCATTTGTTATCTACAATCTTAGAAGTTTGAAATATGAAAATTTTGAAAAACTTTATGCATTTTAATGCTGCATCTGCATAAATCAAAACTCATCCATATATAATGAAATAACGGGGTCAAATCTTAAACTGTGTGTAATGAAATCCGTGTAAAATGAGGGTATTGCAAATTAATTGGTAGTTAATCTGACATAAGTAGTGGTGCAACAAGAATGGTTTGAAGGTCAAACTCTCCCCAGAGTTCTTAGCTTCAACATATACTGCTAATTCTATTACTGTAGAAACCGTAGAGTTAGCAATTTGCTACCAATTAGATAAAATTAAACACATCAAGACTATAGACCTTCCCTCCCATTCAGGTAAAAATTCTTGCTGCTCCAGTGGAGGTGCTTAACGACTATAAAATTATTTCACTGTTGATTATAGCAGTAACGAAACATTTTCCAAATCATGTCTTACTCTTTGATAAGACTCTTTACTTTGGCAAATTTATACTTTCAAAAAATTTGTCGCAGATTCCTACATTTTTTTTTCTTTCTTTATGGCTTGGGGGGAGGGAAAAGTTCTCAACTTATACTCTTTCCCTAAACCGATAAATGACACCACATACAATGGAGATATTTTTTTTACAACAATTATGAGTGATGAAATCATATGATTCCAAAAGTTTTCTTTGATAAATTTAATTTCAGCTACAAAAATGATGCTGTTCACCATCAACTAAAATGTTTGCAGATCACATGAAGATTGCTCGTGGACCATTGTGGGCTTTTAGTGGTAGCCCCCATTTACCCTTGCAATTATTAGACACTGTAAAATAACTCATATACAAATACATTGTCCCTCATATTATTTTAGCAAGCATTTTTATATTACAAAATGAAAAAATTATGCATAACTTGATTTGCGGATATAAATGATTTTCTTTGAATGGTTGTGTACATCTGTTGTTGTAAACAGAAAGAGAGAAGACTTATAAGTTCAATATCAAACAAATTTATGTAGTACAATCCTAAGCTAGGTAGTTACAGCAGAATATTTACAGGTGATAGAAATTCAATACAGATTAAATGTATAAGAAAATCACTTTGAAGAAATTTTTATTTTAGATTTAGCTTACCACCATTAAATTTAGATTGAATTAAATAGAAAAAATCTATTTTATCATTAAGTAGTTTATTCTGCATAAATTGTTAATTTTATTACTTTCAAAAATGATCTATCAAACTACTGTTCAGAGTATGGATTTTTGAGGATCAATACATTTCTTAAATTAAGATCAGATTCCATAAAACTTCTAATTTTTGCTCACAATTCTAATTGTTGTATTTTGCAAGCAAAAAGGAAAAGAAATCCTAGAGGCTTTAGATGCTAATTCTTCTAATATTTAAAAATAATTGTATTATTATTTTATAGGAATATTTTTTTATATTCTAAATAATATTTAGAATATAAAGAGATATTTCTAGGCTTGAATAAGTTCAAAATACAATGAGTATTAAAGCAAGTCATCTATTTTCTTTGTCATTCAAATAAAGATACTTCACAATCAAAAGTTCTTAACCGTGCCCTATTTACTAAGACAATCTGGTACTAGTTTTACTATAAACACTATTTTTCATGAAAACAAAATCTCCTCAGGGCTACTACTGACTTCAGCTATTAAAATAATTACTTCTAGTAATCTATGATATAAAAGCCTTCAAAATAGTTGCCAGATGCAGAAATAAATAGATGCGGAAAATAATTTTTGAAAAAGTCATCAGATTTAGAAAATAATTTCGAAATAGAAAACAAATTTAAATGTTCAATAATTGATAAACATACTTTTTTAAACATATAGAAAGTTATAATTTGTACACAGTACAAAATTAATTCAGACTGTCAAAGTAATTTTAATGTAAAGGAAAATATTCAGATGTTAAATTTAAAATTTATTGTTTTTAATTCATAATTCTTGTGACCATATGCATCAGCCTTACGATTACAAACTCATTTAAAATTGACAATAACCAAGAAAAAAAAATATGAACTAGGAAAAAAAAAATAATATATATATATATATATATATATATATATATATATATATATATATATATATATATATATATATATATATATATAATATAAAATATGCAGATTTGAAAAAAAGAAATACTTGGCACTCTTCAACAAAGAGATGGCAAATTTACTAAAAATCTCATTGTTGTAGGTTAAGCAGGTCTTTAAGAAAGTAACATTAAGGTAAAAACCTGTTTCTTATTTTAAACACTACACCCTTCTTGAAATTAAAAAAAAAAAAAAAAACGAGTGCTCTTTTTTTATTAAAAATATTTTCTAGGTACCAAAACTGAACTTATATAATGATAACTCCAAAAGAGATAAAAATTCTTACAACAGAAATCTAAATAGAATTCAAGAGAAGAAAAATGTGCCTTTTAGTCCTCCTTTGTTTTGTTTATCTGTCTGTGATAAAATTTGGTTGTAACCAAAGAAACATTTGCAATTTCTTAACTTAATTATATTAAACAGACATATTTTTCATATAATTTAAAATACTACATATTCTTTCAACCTAAATATGTTTTTTCTTTTAAAATTTAACTACATAGCAAGCTTAGAAACAATTAAGTTCCCTATGTTACTTTGTTGTCTCCTGTGTTACCATGATCAAGGTAACACAGGGGACAAAATAGTATTAAAAATTCCCCTTGTATTAATGGAGACAATGCAAAAGAATATGATTTTTTTCCTTTACACTCAACCTGAAAGTTTTAACATGGGTTAAACAATAAAATAATTAAACCTTTCTATAATTTAATAGTAACACAGGGGACACATAAAAAAGACACCTATGTCTAAAGTTCTTTTTTCTTCACCTGGAACTCTTCAAAATAGCACATGTGAAAAAATGACTACTTTACATTAATAACGTGTAGAAGTACATAGCTATCGTTGACAATATTTAAGTAACACATTCTTATTATAATAATTAAAGAAGTAAGGAGGCAGTATCACAGGAGACAAATATCAGGAGACAAAAGATTTTCTTCCAGAAAATAAAAATAAATTTGAAATTTTATTTTAAAAACATGTTAGTATAATATGTTAATAATGAGTTGAAAAGAAAAAGAAACATATTTAAAAAAAATTAATAACATGAAAAAAAAAAGGGTTTAAAAATAAAGTGCTGTTGGGACATGGTTTTTTTTATAAGACACAATTTCAATAACCCCATTCAAAAAGTAAAAAATATACTTAATTTTAGTAATGTATCAATGAAAAATATGTCAGACCTATCATTTTTAATATTTACATTTAACTTTGGAGTAAAATTTGGGAAAAAGTTATATGGCAGTTCTCAAAAGGTGGGAGCAAACACAGACCTCAACTTTGAAGCTTCAGCACAAAATAACTTTCATTTTAATTGACTCAAAAATTTTTGAGTTAAATAATAAAACTGTATAGAGGCAAGAACTATGGAAAAATGAAATTATGGAATATTAATGATAAATGGAAATAATTGTTAAATATATTAAAAATTATGGAAAAAATGCTCTTCAAATACCCTTAAAAATATATTTTCTTTGCTAAAAGGCACAATTTTAGACTTTCAAATGTTAACTGAGCAAATGTACCATCAAAAAAATTTTTTTTTAATTATTTCCAACCGTTTCAAAACAAAATTAAGGGTATGAATCTCAAACTGAATATTTTTTTGATAATATTTTCTACAAATTAAAAAATTAAAGACAGATTATTTATTGTGTAAAAAATTTAAAAAAAAGAAGGAAGTTGGAAGTTTCATGTATGTCCAAAAGTTACAATCTTGACAATGCTATTATTTGAGTACTAAATATATGATTTATATGTTTTAAAGGTATTTTTCGATCCTCAAAATCAATTGTTAATCATTTTAAAGTGTTTTCATATGTTTTTATGCAGTATCTTTGAAGCAAAATCACTTTTCTTAAAACATACATGTGAGATGTCCAAATTGCGTTATGATCTAGATGCCGATAATTCTGTCCATTGATTCAATATTATATGTCTTAACCTTAATAAAAAAAAAGGCTATTATAATGTTAATTTCTTTAATCCATTGCAATTTTGCACAATTAATACGTTATGCATTAAACATTACATAAATAACAGTAGAAACTCAAGTTATGATGTAACGAATAGTAAACAAAGGCGGCAAAAATTGCCAAGCAAACCCCGATTGGCGACAACTCACAGCGTACGATATGCAAAGGGTTACCAGACAGGAATTCAGGTTTTCGCCAACAGCGTCGGTTTTGGCGACTTGATCACCTGCGCTGGCAAAATGTATGTTTTTTTTTCCCCGATTCTACAAAACCATAACAAAATTTTATTATTTTAAGACCAGTATATAAGGTCAGTCACGTACTTCATAAATCCTCTATTTTTCATTGCAGAATTTAAAAATAAATAAAATTTTCATTGAAAAAGTTCAAAAACTGAAACTTGCATTATGATGTCCAAAATCTGTTACCTACAGACCGATCATTAAATTTGCTATTTATTAAATTGCATAAATACCTGCTGTCTTTTTATGTTTGTGTATGATGTTCTAGGTATACATGCTATGCAATAAAAGCAAAATTGATTTCAAATTCCAAAATTTTAAAAATGGCTCAAAAGCAACGTTTTTGTTCCCACCTTTTGAGAACTACCCTACAACTTAAAGTCTTGGACATTAAATGTTACATTAAATTTGGAATGACCCAAATACAAGATTCTTGATCTATGATTGATCACCTATCAAATCATGTATCAGGAAAGAAATTATCAATTTAGATGATTTGTTTCAGCTTAATAATTTTTCTAAACATAGATAAATTTACTATGTTACATGGAAATGCTTTAACATTTCCAAAAACAGATAAATGTTTTCTATTTTAAAAAACTAGAAAGCTATTTTAATTTATTATTGCCAACCAAGAAGTAAATTTTTAAAAAAATGTTAGCACAAATTCTGCTATAAGTGAAATTGTATCCAAAAACCAAAAAAAAAAAAAAAAATAGTAAAGACTAAACATTTTTCTCAATATTGGACAAGAGTCTATTTTTTAACAATATGCGTACATTTTAGCCATTGCTCTAATTTTATGTTTTCCCAATTGGAAGGTTTTTATCACTGGTCCGACAGAAAACTAAAAAAATCGTGGTACAAAAACTTTTTATAATTGGCTTTATTATTGAGCAAACTTACCAAATCATGGATCAGTGAAGTGGACTAAAGGGTTGCGGGTTCGAAGCCAGACGGTCGAAGATCTTCTGTTGTGTGGACAAACCGGTATCATTCATCTCTAGAGCCTGAGAGAGGATTTCCTGCTGAACAGATCAAGAGGTCATACGGGCGGCACAACTTGAACCTCTGGCAGGCATAGATATTAAAAAAGGCAGTAATTAAACAAACCTAAATAATAAACAGTACTATTATGTTTCAAGTAGGCATTTTATTTTTTACCAAATTACAGTGCATTCTATCCTAGTTCCAAAAATAAATTTGAAAAATATCATATATAGATATATCTATATCAGCAAACCATGGCAACATACAACTGAAAGTCTTGTACAACTATTTAAACTTATATTAAAGTTAAGTTCCTAACCTTGAACTATAATTCTTGAGACAAAAATAAAAATTATGTAATCGAAAAAGTCAATTTTTTAAACAGATGCAAACAAATCAAATTACTGAAAGATATTAATGAGAAGTTTACATTAAACTCTTTTTCACATTTAGATATAAAATAGCAAATATTAAAACATTTCAAATTTTGTTTTTGAAAATAAGAAAATGTAATAACAACATACACTATAATATGCTATTATAGGGATTTTGTTAGTTGAAGAGATTTCTTTTTTTCCTCAAATCTATGTAGTTATTTGAGCATTTTTCTATGCATCAAAATCTTGAAGGCATATATGCTTTTTATTTAAAATACTAACAAGCAATTACTACTCCAGCAAGTAGGATGATGTAATAAGTAACCTTTTAGAATATGTAATCTTTTGTGGTTTACAGATTTTTAGATACACTTTTAAGCAATTATTATAGAATTAAGTATCTTTTCACTTCCAGCCATTATATTGCAATTATCTCAAATAACTTGGATAAGCACAAATCACAAATATATCTAATTGCAAATAAATATTTAATATTACATACAACTTTGAACAATTTAGTATACAACCGCTGGAATCGCAATACAGAGAAAATACACAGCACAACAGAGATAAAGATACTATTTATGCTTACTTTAATAACTTAATACCTTTACTTTCTTAAACTGATGTCAAGTGCCAACTACTGTTAAGATATTCTAACTTATTTTTTCAAGAGCGCGGGGAGAATTTAAGGGAGAAAAAAGAATATTTTATATGTTTTTATCTTGCTCGATGCCTGAAAACAGCTAAAATGCAATTTCCCTGTACTATATGAAATCTCTGCAAGATAAGAAAATATAAAACAAAGCAAAATAGCTGTAACATATAGAACTAAACAGTTCGGCGTTTTTTTTTTTTTAAGTGTTAGCGATAACGTTAATATAGCCCGATTCTCAAACCGTGAAAAGGAACGATTTATAATAAAGGATAACACATGCTAAAAAGTTTTAATTGAAATGCTTCCCCCCACGCTATTGACATCATAAAACAATTACAAAGACAGCACAAGCAAATTTGGAAGGTTTTTCGGGTATTCAGAACACTATGTGTATTGAACAAAGAGTGAATGCAAAAAGTATAACACATTTCAAATTCTAGTTTAAAGAAATTTGCAATTCTATTCAATATACAAAACGATTTCAAACTTACCCACAGAGCGGGTTAATGAAGCAAATAACAGCAATGGCGTCCTTCGACGGAGCGGAGCGAGAGAACTCCCGGCTCTGCGCATGCGTCATCAGAGAGGGCTGGATGTACAGCACAATATCGAATGGAATCGGCTAATGTCGGCAAAAGCGAAACTCCATACATTTCTTTATCGGGGACAATAGATTCCTAAATTATTTCAGAATAATTTTTCTCAATTTTATCCACTTATTAGAAGCAGCAAACATCCAATAGGAAAACTATTTTGAATGTAATTCTCTAATTCAGAATACCAATACAGCACAGTATCGGATGCGATCGGCTAATGTCGGCAGAAGATAAAAACGCCGTACATTTCAGTATCGTGTATTATAGATCGATAAATTATTGTAAAATGACTTTTTTTTATCGTACCTACGTATTAAAATTCAAAATGTCTTGCAAAAAGTCTGTTTTAAAAGTAATTTTCTAATTCAGAATGTCAATACAGCATAGTATTGGATGCGATCGGCCAATGTCGACAGAAGTGGAACGCCGTACATTGTATCGTGGATTATATAAGTCGATAAATTATTGTAAAATGACTTTTTTTGATTGAACCTACACATTAAAATTCAAAATGCCTTTCAACAAATATGTTTTAAAAGTAATTTTCTAATTCAGACTGTCAATACAGCACAGTATCGGATGCGATCGGCTAATGTCGGCAGAAGATAAACGCTGTACATTTCGGTATCGTGTATTATAGATCGATAAATTATTGTAAAATGACTATTTTTCATTGTACCTACGTATAAAAATTTATAATGTCTTGCAAAAAATCTGTTTTAAAAGTAATTTTCTAATTCAGAATACCAATACAGCGCAGCATCGGATGCGATCGGCCAATGTCGGCAGAACCGAACCTAAATATGTTTCGTTTTTGTAGATAATAGATTCCTAAATTATTTCAGTATAATTTTTCACAGTATTATCAACACATTACAGAACAAAATATTCACTAAAAAAACTATTTTAAAAGCAATATTTTAATTCAGAATGCCAGTACTGCATAGAATCGGATAAGATCGGCAAATGTTGGATGAAGGGAAAACCGTAGATTACTTTATCGTGGATGATAGGTTCTGAAGTTATTGGAAAATAACTTCTCCCAATTGTACTCACGCATTAAATTTCAAAATGCTTTGCAAGAAAACTGTTTTGAATGCACTTTAATAATTGAGGTGCCCAATGTTGCGGAGTATCGGACAGCATTGGACATTAGACAGGAAGCGTAAATTTCCAAATATATTTTTGCAGTGCTAAATTTCCTCAAAATGTCTGTTATTCATGTTATTCCTTTGGGAGGAAATTGCGAAATGTTCTGAAAAGTAACCGTTGATTAAGTTTTTCTAATTTGACCAGTATCAGTTGGCCAAGCCTATACAGTATTGGACTAGATCGGCCAATAGCGAGGTCTGTCAGTTTCTTTAATCAGGAGTTTCAAATACCAAATCTACTGGAAAAAGTCTTATAACAGTTCTACTTTTATGTTAAACACAAAATTTCCTTTTAAAAAACGTTTTATAAAGCCTTTTCACTTTTTCAGTATCGGGATGCCAATACTGCCCAGTATTGGCCAAAATCGGGTAAAATCGTCCAACATACGACGACGCACGCCAGGTTTGGCCAATACTCGACCGATATTGGCCAAAATTGTTGTGCTACTGGGGCGGTTCGATCCGCCGTTCAGAGGGCGCTGCTCAGCATACGCAGGCGCTAACGGTTTGCAATTCTAATCATTTGCATATCATGCCCTACTTTACATTTCCTGCAATTTTCCGCTCACTTGCGTAAGTCCTTCGTGGTGTTGCATTTTTCACAAAAAGGAGTGAGTGTATATGATTAACTACGCACCACAGTACAGTACTAAGAAGAGTATAAAATAGCTTTCGTTTCTCTTGGCTTTAGATTTAAACGGCCTCAAAGTCGATGATTTTTTTTTTTTAATGGCCAAGTTTAGATGTCAATAACTTTGGGACACAGCTGTGGTTATATACCGAGTGGTGTAGTTCAAGGTTCAGAGAAACCCATGGCAACTAATCAACTTTTTCAGTTACGCGGTCTCAAAGTTGATAATTTGAAACAAAAAGAATCACAGTTTTAGGTCAATTACTCTTTAACGCCTCAGTCAACAACTTTGAGCAAGAGCTGTAGTTATGCTCTACGTGGTGCAGTTTTAGACTTATGTAAGAAAATCATGAGATCTAATCATCTTACTTGATTAAACGGTCTCAAAAATGATGATTTCAGTATAAAAGAAAGTTTTTTCACGAGTTTATATGCGTGCTACTCAAAATCTTATAAGCTAGCAAAATTTCATGCTTCCAGTGTAATAAAATTTTCTGTAACCTTGACCACAACATAGCAGTTCTTCTCACAAAGCTGATCCGCCATTTTGGAGATCCTAGATCCTCAAGATTCGGATCTCGGAAGCTGAAAACTTGCATAGGTTAGTTTCAAAGACATCTCTACACCTCTATAAAATTTCATCCCATTCGGGGATGATCGAGCAGGGACAATTTAAAAAATTTAAGTCAGTTGACGTGGAATCACTCTGATATAACATTGTGACAATTCACATGCCTATTTGGTTATTTTTGACTTTATAATGATCATAAGTCAATGCTATATTTTAGGAAGAGGATTGCAATTGGGTAAGAGATTGATTTCATAATTACAGTAGAATTTGCACGTACACTACTTAGTAATAAACTTTTAAAAATAAACAAATTTATTAAATTTGGCTCAAAAGTGAAAACATAAATAAAGTCAAAAAAAGAAGAAAAGAAAAAAAAAAAAAAGGGGGTGAAATGTGCATAATGTTTACATCAGAGTGATTCCACGTCAACTGACTTGATTTTTCAAATTGTCCTTGCTCAATCATCCCCGAATGGAATGAAATTTCATAGAGGAGCAGAGATGTCTTAATTAGAAGCTAACCTATGCAAATTTTCAGCTTCCGAGTTCCGAATCCTGAGGGAGGATCTAGGATCTCCAAAATATAGTGCTCCAAAATGGCGGATCAGCATTGTGAGAAGAATTGCGATGTTGTGGTCGAGATTACAGAAAATTTTATTACACTGGGAGCATGAAATTTTGGGAGCTTAAAGTACAGAGTGTTTCAAAAAGAATGACCCGATTTCAAAAAACTATAACTGTTCAGATTTTAATCAGTTTGATTAAATAAAGGTATCATTAGAAAGAGAAAAATCACTAGTTTCATGGAGTTGCCGACAGGTAGCGGTAACTGTCTTTCTTTGCCCCTTTGCCCGCCATTTAATTTCCGTGAAAATGGCGGCTGTACGACAAAAATCGTATTGTGTTCTAACGCTTCACGAAGTGCCTGTCCGTAACAACTGCTCAGCGTGATTTTCGTCGAGAATACCCCTGTGTTGAACCTCCTGCCCTGAATAGCATTAGAAGATGGTATAAACAATTCAAAGACACGGGTTGTTTGTGTAAGCAGTGAAAGTAGTCGATGCAGACATGCTTGCAAATGTTTGAGACGAATTTTGCTACCGTGTAGACTTATGCCGTGCATCCTAAGATGGGCATATTGAGCACCTTTAATTTTGAATGCAATAAAACTTTTATTATTATCCATGTAATATATATTTAATCTGAAGTGTCTATTTTCAACAGTTTTCATAGTATACGCATTTCAAATCGAGTCATTCTTTTTGAAACACCCTGTACATTTGGCTGCTAATTCGTTCTAGTATTTATGTGAGTTTGAGCTCATAAGATTTTGAGTAGCACGCATATAAACTCGTGAAAACACGCTCTTTTATGTTGAAATCATCATTTTTGAGACCGTTTAATTAAGTTAGATGATTAGATCTCATGGTTTTCTGACATGAGTCTAAAACTACACCACGTAGAGCATAATTACAGCTCTTGCTCAAAGTTATTGACTCAGGCGTTATACAGTAATTGACCTAACACTTTCAGTCTTGTTGTTTCAAATTATTAACTTTGAGACCGTGTAATTAAAAAAGTTTAGTTGCCATGGGTTTCTAACCTGGACCTTAAACTACACCACTCGGACTATTACTACAGCTGTGTCTCAAAGTTGTTGACCCGTCGCGATCAAAGTTATTAATCTCTAAATTTGGCCATTTTAAAAAAATCATCGACTTTGAGACCGTTTAACTACTCAAGCCTAGAGAAACGAAAGCTGATTTATGTTTTTCTTAGTAGTATACTGTGATGAGTAGTTAATCATATACTTATTTCCGAGGGTTACTCACTGCTTTAGCAGATATCCGGGCCCAAACAAGGCAAAAAAGTGTAAAAAATTGCATTTTCAATTGAACTTTGCCTTCAAAGCCATGAGTGAGTCACCAAAATATTTATACTAGAATGTACCTAGTATCAAGTAGTATCCTTATTTAAAAGAATTGGCTTGGTGCACTCATTGCTTTTGAAGCAAAGCAATTATATATTTAGCTCTTTTTTTTCACGACCATAAACTTTGACCCCTACTCAAGGACAAACAAATGAGTTTAAAAAAAAAAGAAACTTCACTTTTTCTTTTCATAGTACCACTAACAAATCCTGAAATTTTTACGAAAATTGAAGACATCAACTATCAAATGTGTACAGCTTAAAAAAAATGACTCTTAAGCATTTCCTTGCAAATAAATTAAATCTTGCATAATTATAGAATTTTGTTTGCCCAGCCCTATGAAAGGGTATTTTCGATTATAAATGATTTGTGTACTAGCAAAATGCACAGTTGTCCAATAGCGGTGCTTACAGCAATGTTGATGCAAAAGTAAATTGTTATGTGTGCATGTTGAAGTCCTGCCAACAATTCTATTCTCCTTTAAAATCAGCTCTAGTCGTCTTGTCCGCAACTTGTCCATTAAGAAACATAATAATACACTAATTCTTCATTTCCAAGAGATCATTTCTGAATTTTCTGTAATAATTATAAACTATTAAAAAATATGAGTCTTAAAAAAAACACAGGTGCTGAAAATTGCAAAATGTCCCATTTTGAGGAAAAGTATAGACACCTCAACCCATAAATCCTGTGAACGTTTGATAGCGATTTTTTATTTTATTTTTTAAATTTTGTGGAATGTACTACTCTTGAAGTATTATAGTTGCGTAGCTGAAATTTAAGAAAAAAGCAGATGAAAAAAGTAATAAAGTTAATGAATGATTACGAAGAATTTCAAGCTGAAACCCTCGCAACATTCAATGGCTTTGTAGTGTGCAGAAAAACGACCAGCTTTTTTCTAACCATTGCTGTAAATGACAATAATTTTTGGCCTAATATGCCTTCTCCAAAAAACATTAACACAATCAAGAAACAATACTGCAATTGAAATGAAATTACCCAAATTATTTTGCATTAAAATTCTTCAACTGTTTTAGGCTTCTCCGATAAAGGGGGACATCAAAATTTTCCCTTTTAATTTATTTATTTGTTATTTAACGTCAATTTATTTATTTGTGCAACCTCAAGATGTTTGCAAAAAAAAATTATTTTTAATTTATAATTTGAATTTAAATTTTGCTTTTTTTTCCGTTGCTGATCATTGATTTGTGTACTTAAGTATCTTGATTTCATATAAAAATTAACAACTCTCAGCTAATAAAGAGTTGAATATCTCATATTTGTCATTAGTAAAAGTTATCGTGTTGAGAAAATCACCCACATACTAAGTTTCACAAGGGACTAAAGAAGCAGGGAAAGGATAATATACAACAATACATTTCTTCTCTTATTATTTCTTTAAAACATTGTACAACATTGTTCTTTCAAAGACAAAGGTCCAAAAATTCAATAAAACTTTAAATTCTCATCAGATCAAATTTATTTTTAATTGAGTGGTGTTAAAAAATAACTTAAATTTCCATCTTATATTTTGTTGATTTTCTTCCATACATTAAAAAAGTTCAAATTCTTTTGCTAAAAGCATTTATAGAGCATATTTAAATTATTTAATACAATAAAATTTCATATGTTCCTCACTTTATTAATTACAGCACTCGGGCAGTTGGATTTATGCAGTTTCAATAGTGTTTATCTATTTCCCTGACACATTAAGTACAACTCTCTATTAGTTCCATTAACATATTTTTCTCTTCTATACATATAATAATTTAAAATAAAAAAAATCTCACAGCAAAAAAAAAAAAAAAACATTTCAGGGTGTAAAGCGATCTTTTGCAATAAATATGCAACATTTTAATGCCGAAAATGCATCTCCTTCACCTTTGCATTTATTAATATGTTTTCTCAGCAATTCGCGATTCTGGAAAACCTCAAACTTAGTTTTGAACAGCTAGGTACTAAGATCCCCTAGCCATTGGTGGCTATGTTGTTTTGGTGGACTGTATCTTTATTACTTAGACATTGATGCCAAATCAACATGGCGAGTAACACTGTTCAGCAGATCATTCACGTCATAAAATTTAATAATCAAAATGAGTGTTGGCTTGTGCAAATGTTGCGCACATTGGTGTCATAAGCTAAAATGTATTGAGGGGGTCCAGTGCCATTTTCAAATTGTTTCAAAAATCACACACACACACATATATATATATATACATAAGGGTGTGTCTTATACTGCACTTTTAAAAAAAGTTTTGAATTTCTTATGGGGCACCCCTTTAATTGCTTCCTTTTGATGAAAAAATGCACACATAAACGTTTTATAGAATTTGAACAAAATTTAGGAGGTGCTACCAGTGATTAATATCACATTCATTATGAAAAAAATAGTGTAAAAATCAACTCCCCAATATATCTTGTCATATTTTTAATCAACATGAAATTAGGTTGCTCGGGTTTAACATAACACAAATACCTATTTCTTATATATGCAAAAAATAATAAGCATTTCATGGTTGTCATGTTATGTAATAATGTTAAAAAGGCATCCAAAAGTTCGGTAATGCCATTTATATCACAGGTTTACACTTTCGGTCTTTTACATTCAGCAATATTGTAATTTTTCTCTTTGTTACTTCCATGTGACAATACAAACTTTTCACTGATTGCTACTTATTATCCAGACTATTTGATAGTCTCTTCTAAAACTTGATGTTTCCTTGGATTTTAATTCTACATAATCTGCTGGGCAGCGTTTCGCCAGAAACATTGTTTGTTTAGGAAGAAACCATTCTGGAGTTTCTATTTTCAGAAATGGCGTCTCAGAAATTTAGCCACCCAGGCGCCTTCAAAACAAATAAGAACACCATCAATTTCTAACAAGTAGATGTCGAAATAAGATTGCTTGCAGCAACAATTAAAATTTCAGCATTTTCCTTCTTGTAAGTGAAATTGATTTTTAACAACATAAGACCAAATCGAGATATAAATTTTAATGTAAATTTATGTTCTTCAGGATTAGTTGAAGAACATTCAATTACAGCAGAGGCTAAAAACTACTTTCAAAAGAGTTTAATGAGATTCTTCACGATTTTCTGTCTTTTTAAATGTCTTCTTTTCGTACAAATTATGTTTCCTTTTTAATTAGAGATATATCAGTTACCAATTTAGCCTTGTCATGCAGGTTTTTGTTTTGTCAGAAATGATTTATCGTTTGGAACTAAGATTTTGCGGAAAGTATCACCAGCTAGAGCAATGTGAAGAGAGAACGATTGTTTCCATTAATTTTCTTTTTGAATAATTAAAACAGAATGTTTTGTTTTTCTTTCTCTCCCCTCCCTCCTCCCGGCTAAGGTCAGATATTTCATTTCTGATGAAAGTCTCCTATCACTTAATCAGTAGGACATTTGATCTCTTATCCATAATTATGATAATTGACGAGGATGTTTCCTTAATGATTTTGAAAAAGTTGTAGCTGCAGAAATTTTTACAATAGCAAAATTAACAAAGCTTAAATTTTGAATTGTTATTCAAATTTTTTCCATTCTATTGGCAATTAAAAGGAACATCTATTTTTATCAGAAAGGAAAAAATGAAAGCATTTGTCTAAAAAAAGAAACATTGATATTTGAGTTGTTAACTTACAGTTGAGAGTTGACTGTAGCTACAAGTAATTAACCTGATTTAGTAAAATGTAAAATACAAAGTCTCAAGATAATCTAAATTATCACTAATGAAAATTAATGACAAACAAGTCACATAAATAAATATAATAATAATCAATACTAAAAAAATCAATAAATTTAAAAAAAAATTAAAAAAAGAGAGAGTTGACAAAAATTGCAGCAGTGGTAGCACCCTCTAAATATGATTCAATTTTTATTTTTCAGCTATGGGAATTTTTTTTTTATCCAAAGAAACAAAATGAGTGGGTGCCTCATGAAAAAATAACACCTGTAAAAATAAGACGCACCCTAATTTATATATGTGTGTGTAGATCAAAGTGTGTGAGTGGGTGTGTATTTTATTTACAAAAATGGTCTGGCATTAACATTCAATGCATTACTAGCTGCCTTTGACTGCCACCCAGACCTCCATTTTCAAAAGAATCTAATAAGCCACTTTTGCTCCAGCCTATATACTACATATATTTTTCGTTGTTAGTTACTTTGAAGTCACTGTAGCATATTTTTTAGCTTCTCGGTAACTTAAAAATGCCTATTCTACAGCATGAGACACAGTGTCTTTATTTTAGTAATGTTGTTTCTTGGGTATTCTGCTGAATTTTCTTGAACAAAAGTTAAAGTCCGATTTTGTGTTTGAAAAAAAACCCCTAACTGATGTGAATTGTCAAAACAATTTTTCACTTTGAATAATTACAAACACATTTTTAAAAATCAAATTACATATAACAAAAGGAAACACAACAAACATAGTCAGCTAGGACTGATTTTCAATCACAATAATTTTAACCGTTTTTGTTTGCTGTCACCCTGTCATAAGTGTATTCACACCATGCTGAAGTTGTAATAGGGTATCTGGCTTTTTTGCTTGGCCAAGAGTCTGGTGGTGTGTGTGGGGGGGGGGATTCCCTTTTAGACATACTTATACATGTACAGCACATATAGATGTGCTGGAATTTTTCTGACCTGAGGCA
Source organism: Uloborus diversus (assembly GCF_026930045.1). Lineage (NCBI taxonomy): Eukaryota > Metazoa > Arthropoda > Arachnida > Araneae > Uloboridae > Uloborus > Uloborus diversus. The sequence continues at coordinate 85,938,616 of NC_072733.1, read as the reverse complement.
GAGAGTTGGAACTACAGCCATTTTCCTTTAAAGGAAAGAAGGAAATATAAACTATCCTTAAAAAGGAAAGAAGGAAATATAAACAGTGAATTTGTGAAAATTCTTTATTACTAAGTTCAATACCGGAATATTCATTGCTTTCAGAAGATTGATACTAAAAGTTGCAAGTTCCAAGCTGCTTTTGGCGACGTCAGAAAAAGGACAGAGGTAGGGATCTGGGGATATCTCTAAAATGTTTTTTTAAATTGCAGTCTAATTAAAGTAGACAATCTTTGGTGAATCAAAATAAGGACCCTCTTGTAATTCTACTTAAATTGAACTAAAAATTTTCTATTTTTGGTGCTATTGATTAACGTAAGTGGAAAGGAAAGTTGGGGGTTTTTTTTCAGAATATTTCTCAAATTTGAAGTCTATTTAAGCTTATCTTTGAGAAGCTTTCGACCTCCTAACAAAACCAAAGATTTCCCAAAATTGAATCTATAAAAACACAATTTTAGCTATCTTTTATTGACGTTAAGGAAATTTGGGAAGTTCATATGGGATTTCTCTGCAGTCTTGAGTTCTCTCTGGTCTGGTTCTATGAAATTAAGTCAGTAATACAACATAACATAATAGAATACATACATAATAGAAGTTGATATCTTCTGTCTGGAACCACTGCAAAGCTTTCCTTGCCGCTCGTGGATAATCTTCCAAACAAAATGTTTCTCAAGAGTAAACAAATTTCCAAGTGCATGCAATATGATTGCAGCTACGCAAATTTCAAATTAAAGATATAATTTGAGCATCAAATATTTTGTTTCACATTTTCTTAAATACTTCTTTTTTTTCCTTCATGGAATGATTACGAGTATATAATTTATTAATCCCGAAAAAGTGTAATTGAGATTAATCCTACAACTTTTTTTTTTGAAACAAAATTATCGTTGTATAAAACACTCATGAAAAGCTATATTTGCACTTTTCCACCATTTTTTACAAGTGATGCACAGTTTTAAGCCAACACTGTATGTTAAACGTTGTTGTCTTGTGCTAGTTAAGCTGACAATTTGGGGTGCGCTGCTTCACTTTTCTAACTGTACCGTAATTTGGTGTGAAGTCAGACTTCCACAGTACACACATGCCATAAGGACCTGTTTATAGGGTAGGCAACCACTCACAGCATAGTAACACATTCACACAAAGGAAGGAGAAGGACAGGAGAGAGAGAAAGCACATCCATGCCCAAGCCAGGATTCGAGTCAAGAACTACCCCATCGTAGTCAGACTCCTCTGACTACTAGACAAGGTGGGCAGCTGTACATTCAATGAAAGTTTAGAAGAAAAAAATTAAGAAAACAAATATTTATTGCATGTGTTGACTCGGTTTTTACACAGAAGTTCAAGATATTTTCATAAATTTACAGCACATTTAAAAAACAATTGATATATTTATGAAGACATGTATATGTCTGCATCACTCAGGCTACAACATTTACATAAAACATTTATAATATGCAATTTTTGAAATTTAATAGCTCAATCTACAGGAACAGACCATGGTGAAGCTGTTACTCCATACTGCAAGATACAATGTAAAATAAGTAATTAGTAAATATACCAAATGCATTTAAAACTAGAAATGTTAAAATTCAAAATCAAGATTCTGTTTCCATATGTACATAAATTACATAAAATTTCTAGCTATTTATTTACTTAAAATAAGTATATATATTTACTTTGAAGTAAGAAAAGAGTTCAAGATATAGCAGTTTAAAATAAAGCAAAGCATTCTGGAAAATATAATCCATACGCAAATGTTACGAAAAAGCACTTTTTGGCATATTTTCAAAAACAATTAAGCACCCAAATACAAAACAAATTGCAAGCTAGAAATTTATTTTAAACTGCATAATCTTACACAAAATACACTTAAACTACTGCCAGTTCAAATACAAGTGATTAAAAATGCCACAAAACACCATACATGTGAGTGTTACAAACCAAATAAAAGCAAAAAACTTAATCAAATTTTAGATTTTATTCTGTCCCAGCAGCATTTTATGCTGCTCTCAAATACTTTAAAAATAATTTTAATGAAATAATTAACATTTACCTGTATATAAAATTCTATGAAATATATCGGTTCTTTCAAAATGAAAAAATAATCTTTTCATTTGTTCAAATCTAAACAGAAGATATTTTACAAACAGCATCAAGAAACTTTCTACAGCCATTCCACGGAAAACGATCATCTTGTCCTGCATGTAACCCCCCATATATTTCATCAAAATAATACTTTAAAATATTTTTTCTGCTTGACAAGTTACAAACTCATAAATGATTTTTTAAGCAAAAACTTTTGTCATTCCCCTTAAAATTATTACTTTTTAATGAAATATATGAACCGTTACGTGCAGGATTGACTTTTTCGTGGAATGACTCTTTACTGCCATGTACAAACTGCTCATAAGCTTCACTAGTGGTGTTTGCCTCAAAAAATTGGTACCAAGAGATCTGAAGCATGGATTTTATGCATACGATATAAATAACATTCATTCATTTATTCAAATTTTCTATTTGGCTTATACTATGAAAAACAATAGAATTCAGTGGAAAGCACATAGCTAGGTTTATTAAATAAAATTATAAAAAACCAAACACATTTTCATTTTTCAAAAGGATATAAAACTTAACAGGATGCAAAAGGATTGAAACTATAAGCATGGTATGCAATTTTTGGTGAAACATGAGTTTGCAGTTGGTATGTAACTAACACATACGTTTTTGTTTATACAAGATAGAAATTAAGAAAATGAAATACAAGTAGTGGAGGACCTTCCTCAAAAACACATGAAAATAGTTTTAATCTTCAAAATAGATCAAAAACGTATTAAAAAATGTTAATAAAAGAAAATACAACTTAAATTCATTGAAATTTTCTTTCCAATGTATTTGTACTTCCTTTTTAGATTTATTCCAAAGCTGGGAGGACTGACAATAATAAATTACAAAAAAAAAGTTTGGCGGTTTAAAAATTGACTGCCAATTTTTTTTTAACACTGAAATTAATAACGATTTCATGGTACAAATTGAAGAGATACCTCAAGAGATACAAATTTTGATTAATGCAATAATGAGCCTTAAATCTCAAAAGCTCACATTATAAAATACTGTAACGAACAGTCACAAAGTAATATGAAACGAGCTGATATGGGCATCACATGACTTCTTTTTACTCCAATTTAATGTCATTTCCCCATTGTTGGCATTTTTAATGTGATTCAATAGTTAACTCTCTAAATATCACCAACAGTGGCCAAATTGAAACCAGATTTAAAAAAAAAAAAAAAAACGCCAAATTTGTCGCCAAGTTGGCGAACAAAACACTGGCAAAATATTGCCAAGTGTCCTCAAAAATATAACACCACTTGAGTTTACATTGAAATTAACAATGATTTCCCGGCAAAAAGCGGCAAAAGACCCCTTTAGAAACACCCAGATGAAACCAAAAGGGGAGGTGCACAACTAGACCCCACTAGGAGTCTATGTACCAAATTTCAACTATCTAGGACATACCGTTCTTGAGTTATACAACATACATACGCACATTCAGACCGTCACGAGAAAACTTGTTGTAATTAACTCGGGAATTGTCAAAATGGATATTTTGTGTGTCTATATGTTCTTAGGCACTTATCCACGTGTGGTCGAGTCGGGAAAAAAACAACCCCTCAACATTCAATCGGGGGTGAGTAAAATGGAAATTAAGGTCGATTTTTGAGTGAAAAGTTTTTCACTAATACAATACTTCCTTTTTCGTAAAAGCAAGTAAAAAAGAGAAATTTGTTAAGATTACTAAAAAATCAGGAAACAAACTATAAAGCAGGGAGGACAATTGCCTGCAAAGCCAGCAACTAAGGGTTTGTTTTTGCTTTTAAAAACTTGGCACATTCTTCCTTCTTTTCAAACAATAAAAATTATCTCAACATACAAATTTTAATTCACTGTGCATGCAGCATTTCTGACCTGAAAAACCAAGTACAGGGGTGAAAGTTGGGAAAAATTCTCAAGATGAAAATTTTTGAAACAAAAGGGGGAGGGGGCATAAGTGAAACTTACTTTTCAAGTAAATAAAAGGATTGAATAAAGAGCGATATACTTACAAATGAAAAACATTTTCTGTGAAAAATGTTCCAAAATCGAAAATAGAAATAAATACACTGAAGAACTTTGATGATTGCTTAAGAATTAAAATTAATGTGCAAAAAAGGGGATAATAATTAATTATCCCATTTTATTCAAGAACAGCTTTTTTTCATTAGGTAATGAAAAGTAGTTCTTTAGTATATTCATACAACACAAATACTTTCACCTCAAATAAAGTATTGAAACCAAAAACTAATTTTATATTTTTTGTACATACAAAATACAAACTAAGCACTTACAAGTAAAATTAAGGATCTCTAAAGGTACTTAAGGTGCCGCGGGATAGAGATCTAATTTGAATCTTGCCCACCGCTTCACTTCAGATCCTTTTTCGACACAGCGAGAAGGCATGTGCTAAGCTCACATGATTGACAGGCGAGCATCCAATCAGAAAAGGAATTGACACTGCATCTAGGACCCCCTCACATGTTATTTATTAGCTGCCATCCCAATAATGGACAACCTTCAGGGGTTGAGGTTTCCCCTTGTTGCTTTGACTTGTTTACTATTTACTATGCCTGCGGTCACCCCAGGGCTTTTAGGAAAACCCTCTGCTTCGCTATAAGACAGGAGACTTTCAGAATCGGCTCGTTGAGTTAGGAAAGAGTTTTTTTTCAGAGAGAGAGAAAAATTACGATTTGAAACAAAAAGAAACTTTAGTTTTGCAATGAGTTTGTCTTTACTGTTTTCAACCATTTTTGAACGATGGGAAAAAGTATTTAAATGCAAGATTTTTTTTTTGCTAAAAGACATTTTGAGAAAGTTAGGAGATTTTTTTGAAATTGAAAAAACGTATTAAAACTACATACACACATGTATTATTTTAAAGTAACACACGCATGAATAATACATTTTTACATTTTCTTTATTCTTACATTCTACGCAATCTACAGCTCCGTACAGTATTAGACTATTGTAGGTTGGAAAAGGGTAAGGTTTTGGAAGGGGGATTAGTTTTAACGCCCCATCTCCATCCCCCTTTTCTTTCAGTTTTGGACAGTTTCATGGTCATAATTTTTATTTGGACAAGAAGGGAGTATTATAATAACCATTAACATTTCCATGAGGGTTTAGAGAGGTGCAACGTTCAAAAGCACGTGTATTTGGAGCAAGGTGAGAGTCTCGTATAGGCATTCCCCCTAAAATATTCAAACGATCATGAAAAATATCTTTTTCCTAGAGGTTTGTTCTACAATTTTTTCACTTAGTAATTCTTTGGTGTAAAACCTGAGTATCGGACTCACTCCTATGAGCCCCATGTTCAAAAAATATGTTTTATTCAAATTATTCTAATCAAATAATTAAGATTAAAAATGAAATTAAGTTTTTTTTGCAATGTAACATTGCTGCTTTTCCATAGCTCACGGATCGCCGTCACTAATAATCACCGCCTTCTAACACTTCTTGATATAGGGATGGGGGCGGTGCATCCCTTTATTGAAAATCTGTGGTGCGGCTCGAATGCAACATAGTAGTGTTTTCATGCCCTATTTAAAACATTTTTTGCAACGGAAAACATTTTTTGGACACGGGGCTTACAGGTGTCCAAAACCCTGGTTTTACTTCGGGGAAAAAAAAAAGAAAACAAACCCTAGTATAAAAAATACAGCGTTTTCAATATATTTTTTTAAAAAATAGGGGAACACCATTCTTTCTGATTCTTATGTAAAACACGACCCTCCCTCTGATCCAAATATAACCGCTGTTTTCTCCAATCGCCCCTACTTATTTATTTATTCATTTGGCCGCACAGTGTAATTCGTTATTTTCTCTTTTTCGCTCCTGCTCACAGTTCGTGCAAATGAGCAGGATATGCAGCAATGGATCATATTCTCCACCCAAAACCTGGTGACAGGAATACTAATAAGGCGAACCACTATCTTATCTCTTCTGTCATACACATCGCTACACTGTTACCTGGGGACAAAAACTGCTAGTTGATAGCGCTTTATCATCAGTTAGACTATTTGATAAGGATGAAGTCACAATTCAGCTGATAAGTGTTATGTTACATCAAAAATAAGGGGAAAGCCAATATTTGAATTTTTGATCAAATGAATCAGTAAATAAAAGGTTGAAAATAAATGAAATGATACTGAACGCACATAGGAATTTTGCAAGGGGAAGGTGCAAGATCGAAAGCCCCATTCTCATACCATACTCCCAATATGCCAAACATATTGACTTGATTTTGTCGATTCTTGAGAACGAAAAACAGTAAAAAGTAAACTATTGAATAAATAATTAGCATTATTTAACGAAATAAACTTAAATAAATTACCAAAAAGCAAAATAATATACGCATTAACTTTTCTCATAAGTAAAAAATCTATTCAGCAAAGCAAATTCATCGTTGCAGAAGCACCATATGATTACAGAAGTACATAACATCTCATTTGATGTAATCTGTAACTACAAAACTAAAAACATGGATTTTTATTGTATTCATTTATAATCACCAGTCTACTTGTTATAGGCAATCCGTTGTAGGAAAAGCGCACAACATTTAAAAAAATCTTTTAACATGAGGATTTTTTTTCACCTTATTACAACTGAAATTATTTTACGTACAAAATACATAGAATCGTAATCAATAAGGGAAAATAAAGCAAGACCTTCCCTTGTATGCGCCACTGGCAGTAGCGTATTAATGGGAATATTTGGTAGGAGACTGTAATCCATTCTCACATTTGGTCAAAACTTAAAAGCAGATTAAATTGTGCTCTGCAATGGTATGGAAAGGTTTGAAAGAAATAGTTTCTTTCTGCAATCGGGGGTTTTTTATTCTTAAAATTCATTACTTTCAAATTGAACCAGTCATACATATTTACTCCATTTCCAGGATAAGAGGGCTGTGGCCATGTCCCCCTCCCCTCATGTGATTTGCAAAGCCATGGAAAAGCTTGGAGGAAATGGCTTCGTCCTGTTATCAAGGGTTTTTTTTTAACCTGAAGTTACTACTTTCAAATTAAAAGTCTTATTTTACTTCGTTTCCAGGAACCAGAATGTCACTTTTTACCATTTCTCGGACTGTTGGAGTGACGCTCACACAAAAACTAACGGTCTAAATTATTTAAAAGTTTTTTTTTTTTTACTACGTACATTATTTTCGAAAATGAAACGAACATTTTTTATTTGATAAAAATGTGCTCTCTTTTTAATGATGTGAAGGAAAACCAAATTATAGCGGACCCTTTTGAGATATTGATTTTTGAAATTGAGATAAAATTGATGAAATTGATTTTTGGCTCATTTTTCAGCTAGGATAATACAGCAATTATTTGAGCTATCAAAATGACACTTGCATACCTTTCGGACATAGCAACAGGCAACAAACGATGAAAAAATTAACTTCAGAAAACTATTCTCTCAGCAGATACAAGCCGATGATGTATGGTTAAAATTTGTAAAAATGCGATTTTTAACCTACTTTGGCAGCAAATTGTGAAAAATCTACCATGCTTAGAGCTTTTTCTATACAACTGGGTTCTTCTATCCCAAAAGTTGATCAGGATCACCAAATGGATGTCACAATTGCCAAATCGATTCTCTCCATTTTTAAAAAAAATCCTCATTTCTGATTTAGAAGTGCTTTATCAATGCTTAGCATTTGAATTTATATAAAAGTTTTGGTTCAGTACATTTCTGACCGAGTGATGGCAGAAAATGTACCATGAGGGCCTAATTACTCCTATGTATGATACCATCTTCCTCATAACTATTCCCTACCTTTTGTTTTATGGAGTTGAACAATTCGGTAAGTGAGGCATCCAAATATCAGCATTGCAAACATCTCAGGTTGTAAGCAAAGAAAGCAAAAACTTGGTGATTTTGTCATTTCAATCGCGACGCGATAAAAAAAAAGAGGCCTTTACAGAACTGTGGACATTGGCAGAACCATTCGCCTTATGGAGCTGTAATTTAGCAGAGTTTTATGCAAGAAATCAAGTGCTCTCCTAAGCAATATTTCTAGCCTTGGACCTCTTGCTGATTCCTAAGTGCACTACAAATAATCAAACTCTTTTTGAACACTTTTTGCGCATGGACACTTGTCCCCTTTTTGAGAACACATTTTTTGAAATAGGTATTTCAACCCTAGTGAGAACACTTTTCAAAATACCTTTTTAAGCATGGACTCTTGTTGCCCTTTTTAGAACGTTTTTGAATAATTTTGAGAACACTTCGGATAACGCTTTTCGGAACATGTATTTTGTTCAGCATACATTTTAACGCACTTTTTTAACACTTCATGGCGCACGTATTGGTAAAGTTTTTAGGATATACTTTAGAACAATTACGGCGCATTAAAATATCCTCCCGGAATACCTGCTAATTTTAGAAAAAAAAGTGTTACATTCGCCTATGCTGAAACTGCAGGCTTGATGATGGGTTTAAGCATTGTCTGTATCTGATTATTAATCAGACTAAATCGTTCAGATGTAGATTCATTCGTCATTCAGATCACAGGGTCATTCAGAATGAATGAATCTACGAAAGTTTTAAATTTAAAACGCAATAGGTACCTCGAAAACAATTGAATAGCTTACAGCAAAATTACAAATAAACAATATGTATTAAAAAGATGGAGTAGGAAAATTGTACACAATCATTCTTACTATGAAAACTACATTTAAATTAAAAATATTAATTTCCTCAAATGGGGTCGTTTCCAAAATTTTAAAAGTATTTTTTCCCAAAAGAGCATATTTAAAAACATGGGAGTTGACCATTTTTTACATAATTTGACTAAGTTTAATATTTTTAAAAAGATATTTTAATCGGAAGCTTTCATTGTTTATGCTTCTGCTGATGATATCACAAATGATGAAATGCCATTCACTGTTGCCATTCACAGAGCGAAATATTTAATTCGCATCTTTACTCACGTGTACTGGCAACGATATGGCTGAGAGTAAGCGTAGAGCGCAATATTTAATTCGTTTATTGATTATCATAACGTGGAAATGCGGTAGACAGATGCGCCAAAGCACATCATTTGTGACGCCATAAAGACCACGCATTATTTTTAAAATTGGACATTTAAAATAATTAAATAAAAATTAAGCATTGGGTAATGAAAGTTTTTCCTTGCTCCATGTTATTATTATTGTTATTATTATTTATTATTTTTTTTTTTTTTTGCTTCTATCAATTTCAGTAACTAAAAGTAGTACATACTTTTGACTGAGAGAAAAAACCCCATTACGTTTTTAAAACCAATAAATTTTGTAAAAAGTTTTAAAAAATATTTTAAAAGCAAATTATTTATAAATTTAAAAAAATAGTTTTTCAAGCACAAAGAGTTTTTTGGTTCACTTTCAAAAAGTCTTATTTCGTGTTCAAGCTGGCTACTGGTAACAGCACTGAAAAGGTATGGCCAATTGCGATGGCCAACGATGGAATAATTTCTCGACAATGAAGATTTGAATGTCTCTTACGTTCCATAATTCCTATTTTCTTATCTAATGTTTTATTGGATTTTTTTTTTCAATTTGTGATGCATCAAACGTTACTTTATAAATAATTTATCATTATAACTAACTTTTAGTCTTGTAATGTTTTGTGTAACATTTACTATATATTAACCTGTATTCAATATTCATAATATAGTGTCATAATATAACTGATTATGAGCCTTCTCAATGTCTCATTGTACCTCATTCCAAATCGCTCTGTGTTCCCACGCGGGGCACCTCAGTTTCCTAATTGCTGTCCCCCCTTAGCCATAATTCAGTAGTGAGAGACTCAAACTAGGAGAAAAAAAAAAACTATGACTATAAGCACTTAGTGGTACATTAATTCCCGAATAGAACTTTTTAAACAACATAAGGCTCTTTTCGAACCATGAAGTTAGATTTTCAGCATGTGAAAATTAGTTCATTTGATCAATAGTGATTCAGGATAACGTATTTATGTGATGGCTTTGAGTAAGAGCACTTATTTTCGCGAGGCTTTCATTTTCGCAATTTTCCAGAGCTCGTCGTAATCACGAAAATTTAAACCTCGCGAAATAATTTTTTATAGAATAATTCTGTTCATATAAAATTAGTAAAATTTGGAACTCAGAAATTCGTAGATTTTTTCAATTTCGCTAAAATTTAGGCTTGTAAGAATAAGTGCTTTCACAGTATTTCATCCTAGTTAATGCAACTGTTTATTTGCACAAAAGATTGTTGATGCTTTTCTTCAAAGTTCATTGTAATCACTTTCAATGGGCACATAATTATGACATCTTTTATTTTATTTGCATATTACACTTCTGATACATTTTTTCTGAAAGAAAGTTTTTGTTTTGCATTAAAATATAGTTGATAATATGGCAATTACGCGAAGTTAAAATGCAAACCTATTGTTAGATAGTGTAATATTTTCGCTAAAAAAAGGTTTCAAATTTATTTGAATTACGTGGGGGGTTCCCCCTGCTAGGATATGTATTTCCAAATCTGTATGTAAGCAAGGAAAAAGTTGCGTAGCGAAGCTCAAAATATAGTCTACTCCAAGTTTAGACCCGAAGGAAATAAATGCTCTCGCTCATTCAACCCTTAATTGCTGTCATCCCCTCCCCCTAAACACATGTTTTTTATTACCCTGAAGACTGCCTGAAAACGATCTCCTTGCCCCACCCCAACAGGGGATAAAGAAGCTGTCCCCTCTTTCTCTATTGTCACCGGCGAGAGGCGTGGTTAACACGGAAATTCGTCAATTTTTGCAAAATTTTCCAGTTTTCCCCTCCCAATTACTCTTATCCTAATTTGAGCATGATTAAAAGAAAGATATCCCTGAAAAGCCCAAACTTTCAAGAATAACGCATAGTTTTTCAATTTGAGCAAATGTTAGATCTTGAGCATTTATGAAGCGTTTAAACAGAAAGCACCTCTTCTTTTGTCAACTCATAAATTTAACAGCCATTTAATATTAAATTTTAACAGAAAATGAAAAATTAAAAAAGACGCGTTATTTGTACTGCTGTGAAGAATGTTATGCAGAAAAAATTATCTCAAAATATTGAAATGCGAATTAGCAATCGGGAGGAAACTTCCCCGTAGACTTAACATTGACTTCGAAACTTCCGAGGCTCTCTCCAGCGGCCCCTTAAATGACAAAAAAAAAAAAAAAAACCTAAGCACTTCTCAAGGACAGTACAAATCCTGCCAAATTAAATGCCAGCATAAAAATTTGGAAAAAGAATGAACTCACTTGAATGTTTTGAAGCTCATTTAGAAAGCGATGGTACAGTGATTTTGTCGACTGCATGTTTGGTATAGTTATAAGCTGATCATTAAATGAAATAGAGCCAACAGGACATACAACACAAGCCGTTCCAGCACCAAAAATTTCAAGCAACTAGAAATTTACAATTGGAAAATATCAATTGAAATTAAGTATGGATTTAAAAACATTTATATATTCCCAATCCTTTTAAATATTTATTTTTACATCAATAACTAATGAACACATTAATAAATCAAAAGTAAAAAATATAAGCTACCAAGTACAAAATGCAATAATGTAACTTTTAAAAGTATAAAAGTTTTGTATCTATGGTGGAACCTCAGATATCCGAATCCTGGAAATCCAAAAATCTAGATAATCCGAACAGCTTGTGAAATGAAGGTCTAAAATTAGATTTGAAAAAAAGAAAAATAATAAACAAATTGAAAGTTATGTTAGTTTTTTAATAACTGCTACGTTTAGCAAACGTTTGAATACATTGTATTAAACAGCCTTGTAGACGTAACTAAATGACATTGATGATACAATGATGATACGTTGATGATACAATGTTGCACCAGTGATGCATGAACATAACATCAGCTGGAGTTGCACTCATATTCTGCTGACTTCATAGTTCTTCATACTACTCTGTACAAACTAAAAATGATATTTCTTCTACTACAACATAGATGACATACTAAGCACTCCATGCAGTAACAGGGGAAAACTTGCTTATTATTAACTTGAAACAAAGAATTTCAGGTCACCATTTTACTAATAATAAGAGTTCAAATAGAGCACTTGGTAAACCTGAACAATATGGAATTAGTCCAGTCAATAGGTAGAAAAAAACGGGCTTGCCTTATAAAAATTGGGGTCAAAGATTTTTTTTTTAAATTTGTATATACTTTTCTCCGCACACACCCCACCTCTTAGCCGTAGGCCTTAGGTTCCACCGCCCGGGGGTCCGCGTAGCGGGCCCCCCGCACGGCTGGGTGCGGCGGACGATAAGTCGTATCATGCTACGGACGTGCTTGATGCTTATTGCGCCGGGGAAGGTCCCCGTGCTGGGCGTCAACCCAGCTGGGAGTTTACCCCTTAATGTTTGAACCTTGCTCACCATGAGATACGGTATGTCTCCCCGTACCTCGTTGGTGTGCCATGGTTCCCAAATTTGTATATACTAGTGCCAATATGAGAAAACCAAGTTATCCAACACTCAAGACCTCGGGAGAAGTTTTTAGGGCCGAAACCCCCTAAAAATTTGTGACTTTTTGTGGTATTTTCAAAATATCTCAAAAATGGTTAAAATTAGAAAAAAACGTCCAATGCAAATGTTAAAGAGGATTAAATATCCTTTAACTTCTGTCATTACAACATTTTTGTAGCATGAAAAGCTAGCGAGTTACAACTTCTTGAAAGTCACACTTTTTCTAAACCCCTCAGCAAAGTGTGTGAAGGCGCATCGGATAACGGAGGAAAAAAGGAGAAATGCCGGCAGTCTGACCTGGGAAATGATTTGTTTTTCGCAGCTGAGGGTAAATGCCTTCATTCCCTTTAACTTAAACAAAACATCCCCATTATGCCCCCTTTTTTTTTCTCCAAATGTGATGTATCGACTCAATAGCTACGCATGTTGGTCACTTTAGAGTTCGAGTGAGAATATGTTTTATCAATCTGTGTGTTCTGTATTACATTTTTCTAGAAATGATTACGCCTGACCAAGGTGTTTTTTTTTTTTTTTTTTTGAGAAATCAGTTTGAATGAATGCGAAATGAAGATTGTGAAGGAGAAGGGAATAGAAAATCTTCAAAGATGCAGTGCAAAACGTCAAAATGAAGAACATCAGCGTTTTTTGAATAGTTTAAAGAAGTGACAATTCACACTGCCTGTCACAAATGCTATATCAATGAGCAATCAATTCCTTCCCTTGAAGTAATGGTTGAACCTAACATGTTAACTAAATTCCTCAAGAAAGATTTCTGGCAAATTATAACAACAAGAATTGTCTTATCCAACTTCTTGAGACATATTTCGAAGAGTGTGGCATTGAAGTCAGGCAGACTCAAGAAGATGCCCACTTACTTACTGCTCTTTCAAAGGCGAAGGGAATTGAAAAGGTTATTATAGTGGGTGATGATACAGATCTGTTGGTACTGATGACAGCTTTAGGACAGCCTTTCAGCAACTTGTTCTTTTTAAAACCTGGAAGAGGGAATGCTTGTGATTTGTTTTTTCCCTACTAAATCCTTTAAGTTTGACTCCAGCAGTATTATTTTCATCTATGCGTTTAGTGGATGTGATACGACATCAGTAATCTTTGGCCAAGGCAAAATTAAGCTGTGCAACATAGTCGAAAAATCTTGAAATTAAGGAAGCTATTGAAGTATTTATGGACCCAATCAGTCATCATGATGCCCTAGCTGCAGCTGGAGAAAACATTTTGAAAATATTATACACAGGTGACGTAAAGTATTTGAACCTACCTTTGGATACTTTGCAATTTAATCTTTTTATAAAACTAGTATAGAGGGCCAAAATAAATCTTGCATTGCTACCTCTAACGTGCGGTGCTGAACGTTATCAAATATATCGGTGCTACCACCAAATTCAAAGTTGGTTGGGCGACATAATTGATCCAGAGAAATGCGGTTGGGAACGCAGAATGCAAAGTCAAATGCCTATTGACACAAAAAGAGATTCAGCTCCTGAGACTGTTTTAAAGATTGTATCTTGTACCTGCAAGAAAAATTGTACTGGGGCCTGTTCTTGTCGCAAGGCAGGTTTAAAATGCTCCAGCATGTGCAAACACTGCAGTGGCACAAATTGTGAAAATATTGCAGAAATTTCATCTTTGGATGAGACTGCGGAAGAAGATGATTTGTTCCAGGAGCTTTTGGAATCACCACAATAAGGAAATGAACAATTAAAGGACCACAGCTTCTTTCTACACCCTACAGATTCTGAACCGGGAAATCCTGGGCCTTTAAAACGGCATCGAGGAAGATAAACAACATATTTTGTTGTCCTTTCTCTATTTGCTTTAAGGTCGAATAAATCTCCCTGTAATTTGGATGTATGTATTAAGCTTCTACAGTTGGATTTTCATTTTGAAAGTAATTCTTTTGGGTTTTTCATGCCTCAAAAAGTCAGTTTCTGCAGAATTTTTTCAAAGTGTTCATTAAGTATTACTATTGTACCTTCATTTATGCATTATTATGTCCATTGTTTGCTTATTAGCACCCTAATATATATTCATTCACATTTATATTCAAATATCCCATTTTCGCTTGTAATAGAATAGATGGTCCGAATTATGTGCTTTAGATGAATGTGAATATTATGTATTTCAATTACAAACTGCAATATAAATCATATGTTATTGGAGTCTGATGAAGACTACCTCTGTCAGACCAGAAATATTAGTTCGTGAGCTGTGGGGGAGGGTTTATTATTATTGTATCAGCATCGGATGCATGATTGTGTTTGCTTATTAGCTGCCTAATATTCATTCCTTCACATTAATATTTAAAAATCGCATCTTTGTTTGCAATTATTAGACTAGAATGTACGAATTATATGCCTAAAATGAATGTATATATTGTGTAATCCAGTTACAAACTGCAGTATATCATCTGTTATTGGAGTCTGATGAAGACTACCTCTGTCAGAACAGAAATGTTAGTCCGTGAGCAGTGGGAAAGGTTTTTTTTATTATTGCATCGTTGTATGTGCTTTAAATGAATGTGTATATATGTATTTCAGTTTCATAATACATCGTCTGTTTCTGCAGTCTAGTGGGAACGTCAGCCAGAATTGCTACTCTGTGTCTGGCGAGAGGGGGGGGGGGAGGGTGGAGCAAGAAACTCAAACTGCCGATAAACTCTCTGAAACTAAAGCTTCTATTCAAGTTCTAATAATTGTGATGCCTTGCTTTCGGTGTGAAAGCTTTTTTTTTTCGGAGTGGAGGAAAACTGCCTATTTTCAAAGAGCTATAGCAAGCTTGCTATTTGTCCTACAAAAAAGTTGTAAGTACGAAAGTTGGAGGAAATTTAACGTTCTTTAAACTTTACATGTAATACTTCTTTCTAAGTTAAACTATTTCAGATATTTTGGAAAAAACGAAAAAAGTCATAAATTGTTGTGGTTTTTCGGCCCCCCGAAAGTTCTCCAAGGGTCTTTCATGTTGCATAACTTGGTTTTTCCATGTTGGCACCAATATGTAGAAATTAAAAAAAAAATCTTTGACCCCATTTTTTGCAAGGTAAAATGTATGTATTGACTGGACTAAATATGATTAGGGCTCAGTTCCAATTGGCTCTGATTTGTGAGGTTCCACTATAATTTGAAAAATCACAGAGGAACTGATTTTTTTATGACAAATTATACAAAATATAAAGTTCAATGGTTGGAAATCAAATAAATTACTCTACCATTTAGGAAATGATGAGAATAACTATAAAAATAAACTGGAACAAACAAGAAGTAAGAAAGATACTTATTACACATTTTATTACTTCATACAGAAGAATGATAGTGCACACAAATATTAAACATAGTTTTCTAGAAACAACGACAAAACAATTTTGTGACTGTTACAAACTTAAAAATATTGTATTAACTATTGAGGATACAGTAACGCAAAATCCATTTAGGAACATTTTTACATTGACACTGGTATATTTCGCGTTTGACTGAAATCCATACTTGTTAAAATATAAGATTTTTTTTTTTCAAAAAATATTTAATGTGACCTTTGGTTTCCCACACAAATTAAATCTTAACATACTTGTATTAGTGAAAGCTCTATATCAGACACAAGAAACATAGAGCAATATTTAAAAGTAAAATAATAGAAAAGATAAAACTTCAAAAAGCAAAATGTAATATCTAATTCTTGGAACAAATCAGTTAATCTGTTCCAATAAGAAGAGTAGAATATACATGCAATGTGTTGGATACACATAAATTTCTTTGTTAGTGTGTTTCTTTTGCACGGCTGGAACAAACATTTGGTAAAATCAAGAGTCATCAAGTTACAATTTACAGAAAAAAATGCCAAAAACATTGATAAAATATTTTAAAATTAAAAATAAATACCCTGTTTTCATTTCTTGCTTGAATAACTTCTTGCATCGTAATTTTTCTCTCAGACACTTTAAACTCGTTCTGCAAGAAAGACTTACAATCTCAAAACGCATTTCTTAAACAAAATAAAAGACAGATTTTGCTAACAAGTTTAAATAATATAGTGAGTTTGCATTCTATGCTCACATCATATATGAACATATATACATGTTCTAAATAAATATACAAGTTAATCAGTTTTCACAAAATATAAATATTGATTTCAATATTTTTGTTCACAATATTTAAGCATTTTTTTTTTGTCAATAGATACTGAACCATGAGACATGCACAAAATGACAATTCCTTTCCAATCAAAGCCAAATTTTCATACCTTTACCATAAGATAGCGATGCAAGATGGTACAACAATATTCGCATAACACACTTAACTGAAATGCTTGTTATTTTCTCTGTTATCTACTTATCTACAAAATCACTTCAATTAAGAGCGATTACAAGCAGTAATTGAGAAGGATGGCAGCAACTTTGCCGAGCAGGCTATGAAATCTTAAAAAATTAAAAACAAAAGTAGATTTTAACCATGTTCAAATAAAAATTGACTTAAGCTACTGGGAAGGAAATATAAACAGCACAATGTTACATAGCATAACATTGTACTGCCATTTTAATATTTTCTCTTAAAATCTTATATTTTGTCAGTGAAGTTAGTATTTTTTTTTAAATCAATATGTTACTGTTTTGTTTAATGCAATCCTTTATTTTATTTAATGCAATCCTTTGTTTTATTTAATGCAATGCCTTGATGTGGATCAAGGCACAAAATACAGTGCCTAACTGCAATGTTTATGCATCATTTTTCAAAATGTTTTCGATGAAACAATGTATAATATTGACAAAAAGTAATTAAATGCAGATTGAGCAGTCACAGAAATAAAAAGATAGTACCGTAATTTCGGGTAGATAACCCGCGGCTTATACATGTTTTAAAGTTGAAATTTAACATCTGCGGCGTATCTTCCGGGGCGGTGTATCTGAAGAAATTTCCTCCCCCACCCCTTTTTCTTAGCATTTCTCATGTTCGCCCAATCAAGCGAATGTTAAAATTCATTAATAAACGCTAGTAGAGCTCTCAAATTGCACCATGAAACAGGTTTCTCATTAAATTTAATTTCTCATGCCCTTAAACCTGCGTTAGATTGCGCCGATTTTACCAAAGTTGTTGTTCTTTCCAGTGTTGCCAGATTCGTGATGGTAACATACGTTTCACAAGGCTGAAAATTGGAGGAATCGCTAGCTTGTCTGAGTTAGAGTACCTATAGTCTGTGTAATGTTTTAAAATGTCTCAATGATGATAAATAAAAAATATTAATTTGAATTTTTACCATCTTGAATTCAAATTATGCTTTTCGCAATCACGAGTGTGTGTGTGTATGTATGCGCGTATGTGTTTGTGTAGGTGCATCGGTGCATGTGTGTGTGAGTGTTGTGTATGCAGTGCTGTGCGTATATGCGCGTATGCGTTCTTGTGTGGGTAGGCGTTTGTGTGTGTATGTAGGCATGTGTGTTTGTGTCTGTGTGCAGGCATGAGTGTGTATGTGCGTGTGTAGGAGTGTGTGTATGTGTAGGGGGGTGTCTGTGTGCAGGCATGAGTGTGTGTATGTGCGTGTGTAGGAGTGTGTGTATGTGTAGGGTGTGTGTGTGTGTGTAGGTGTGTGTGTATAGGATATGGACGCAACCTGGACACTGTTTTCGCAAGAGGAGCAGCATCGTGAGGTGGCCGGCCGACAGTGTGCTGCAGAGGGTGCTGGCGGGAAAATAAAATCAGCGTAACGCCAAAAACAGTCAAATGAGAACAATAAGCAATCTTGATTGCTCAAAAAACGAGCTGATGAGCATCACATGACTTCCTTTTACACCAACTTAATGTTATTTCCCCATTGTTGGCAATTTTAATGTGATTCAATATTTAACTCTCTAAATATCACCGACAGTGGCCAAATTGAAACCAAATTAAAAAAAGAAAAAAAAAATCGCCAAATTTGTCGCCAAGTTGGCGACAAAACTTGGCGACCAAAAGACTGGCGATATAACACCAAGTGTCAGCCAAATTATAACACCACTTGCATTTAGATTGAAATTAACAATTTCCCCCCAAGAAGAGGCAAAAGACCCCCTTTGGAGCATCTGAATGCCAAAATGGAAGGTGCACAACTAGACCCCACTAGGAGTCTACGTACCAAATTTCAACTTTCTAGGACATTCCGTTCTTGAGTTATGTGACATACATACACACATACGTACATACAGACGTCACGAGAAAACTCATTGTAACTAACTTGGGGATCGTCAAAATGGATATTTCGGGTGTCTGTACGTTCCTAGGAATATATCCATATGTGCTCGGGTTGAAAAAAAACTCAACATTCATTCGGGGGTGAGCAAAATGGAAAGTAAGGCCGATTTTTGAGTGAAAATTTTTTCGCGAATACAATACTTCCTTTTTTGTAAAAGGAAGTAAAAAGAATAAATTGATAAAAGTAAACAATTTTTTGATGAACTGCTAAGTATAACACAATGATTTGAAAACTTCTCATCCAACGAAATGTAGATGTCATCTGGCAACACTAGTTTTTTTTTCGTAACCGTAGCATTTCCCGACTTTTTTTTTACACAAAATTAATATTCCATTTCTATTCATCAACAAGTGCAGTTGCTTGTTAAAGTTTCTTTCTAACTCTAATAAATAATCACATCCATACATATGTATATATAGAGAGACATATATATAGAAGGGGTGGGGTGTCATGTTTTGATATGCTCTTCTGCGGCGTATACCATGGGGCGGATTATCCCATGAACTTTTGTTTTTAGTTAGTAAATTATTGCATGTGCAGCATATACTATGGGGCAGCTTATCTACCCGAAATTAGGGTATTGGTTGTCACACCTTCCACACTTAATTGACTTAAAGTCATAAGAATTCTACTTGTTAGTTCCAATTAAAATGGCATAATAATCCATAGCATAATTCAATATAAAATTTAAATGAATTATTTTCTTTGATCATTCCATTTTCTTGACAGTTATTAGCTTCTAGAAATGTGCATTTTGAATGATATATGTCTATGCATCGCTAACTCTCTTAAATCTGACAACCCAAATCCATAATTCAATCGATTATTTTAGAAAGGGCATAAGTCACATTTTTTCAAAATTGAGTTAGCTGTGTTTTTCCCATATTCGTGTGCAGAGACATTGACTAGTGCAGCAGGGAAGTCAACCCTTGCACAACAAAGCACTTTATTTAGGGGTCACATTTTTTGTTTAGTGCAGAAAAGTCCCAGTGAAAGTCTCAGACTTATGCCCTTTCTGCACTAAATGCGAAGGAAGAAATAGTAAGACACAATGGCAAGATCATAGAAGAACTAGATTTTTTGGCATAATAAAGTAAAAACAAATAACTCCTTTGATCTAGTATAATTTTGGTGATGGTAGGTTCGTCAGTTCGGGGGTTGGGGTTTGAAATCAGAATGAAATTCGCTAATTTCTCAGGGGTTTTATTAACAACACTCTAGAAACTGCGAAAAAACTGTATGCTTTCAGTGAGATATACGCTGGTCAAAATAAGAACAACACTGCAGGAGACTTTTTCTAGAAATAACACTGAAGAAATTTAACAAGAGTGCTGTTGACTTTCCTCTGATAGGACGTTCGTTTGTCCTTTGCAACCGAGATTTAGGGACAGTAAAACTTGTTAAACAAATATGACAGATTATTACCATGTGAAATCCAATCTCTTATAAGTGAAATTCTGAAATTACATCAAGATTCACCATCAATTTTGCTGAAAACAATGAATTCTGTAACTGCTAAAACAGGTGCCTTTCATTTTTTAAAAGGACTTATCTCCCAAATTGAGATTTTAGAAAAATATTCTACGGGGTGACAAATGTTTTCAATTATCAACATTCATGATGTTTTAATATTCGATAGAACATCAAAGGAACCGTTTCAGGCTAGCTATTTTATAGACGTTTTTCAAGAAAATATTGCAAAGTAATGTTTGTCGGCTGAACTACCTTTGCCAATATCGAGTATAAAGGGAAAATTTTCATGTTGTTGGAAGAAATAACAAATATTAAGATGATTATTCAGTGCAAATTTGAACATTGTCATAGAAATACTAATATGTACATCATACTTGGTACACAAAACTAGACAAGAGAAGGATAGAAAAAAATATTTCCAAGGAGGATGTATTTGGTGAATATAAATATGAGTATAGTTTTATTACACATGTAAAACTTTTGCTTTTTATCTCAGTTTGTTAGTTTTTGTCTTTTTAAAAAAATTTTTATACCAGACTTTATTATTTCACTAAAACCAGACGAGAGAAAGAGGAAAATACACAATGTATTTTCTTAAGATAATGAATTTATGAATATGGACTTCACTAATTATTTTGTCACTTTGTTATATTATTTATTATCATAAATCAGTTAGAAACAAGTCTGTTTCATTTGTTTTTACATTTTCATCACTCTAAATTAGTCTTTCAGGATATTTATTCAGGGCTGTCGCTTGGTCAAAAATCTGAGGGGGTGTACGCATTTGGCAGCCCCTTAATTGTTTCAAACACATGTTCCAATATGCAGAGAGATAGAAGATTCAGCTTCTGGTTTAGCAGGGGTCTGGCCAGAGGATATTTGGGTCTGTTAACGGACCCTTCACAAAAATCTGGTCAACCAAAACGGACCTTTCACAAAATCCCGATCAACCAAAACGGACCCTTCACATAATTCTGATAAACAAGAACGGATCTTTCACAAATTGTTTATTGAAAGAGCAAATCTGAAAGCAAAATAATGCATATTTTTGTGTATAAAACTGATAATTTTTGGAACCTTTTTAAAAGTCAAATTAGATGGATCAGCTTATACAAAATCTGCTAATTTTGCAAAGAAAAAAAATGTCTGCACTCTTGTGATGCTCCTCAGGGGATAAATAATTGCTTATGCCAAATAAATATTATGCTTGTTGTTTGTATCTTGGAAAGAAATTAACAGCTGAAAATAAGTTTGGTTTTAAATAATTTTGTTTATTTGTTTTATCAAGCTAATTGGCAGCGGTGTTGTTGTAAACTTTACTGAAAAGGCGTTGGTAAGCACTTTTAGTGGTGTCGTAAACTTTTCTGAAAAGGTGTTGGTAAGCACTTTTCTCCCCACTCATGATTTAATAAACAATAATAATAATATATATCAGCAAAATGAACTTAGAACTGCAAAGGGATAGTAAGAGTGGGGAAAAAATATGATCGGGTTACCAACTTCAAAAATTATCACCACTTAGTGTCTGGCGTTTAAACTTTATAGTGACTTGATTAGAAAATATTCCCATTATTTTACCAGCTTGTCAATATTTGCTTTAACCCAGGAGAACTCGCATCGGGCCCGGTCATTACAAAACTACGCTGCCAAAAATCACCCTTTCAACGGAAATGAATGAGGTCAACAGTAGCTGCGTTGGAGGTGACCTACATACTGACTACATGCTTTTCAGGAATGTACATTTCCCCTTTTCCCCAGAAAATTCAGGTTCGGGCCTCAGAGGCCCAGAGCGAGCACTCACGCTTTTCATTTCAGATTGTGAATGTAAAGGAAGAGATTGTGAAATGCATCGCTATTTAAGCTGCAAAGATGAAATGAAGAGGTTGCAGACCTTGTTAGTTGAGGTTTCAACTGATTAGAACTCCCTTAATGAAGATGATGAAGAAGTTGACACAGAACAGTAAAGTGATCATCAGTAATGCTTAGGAGAAGATTTAGATTCGTGTACCTTAAAACTTTCTTAAACCTTACTTTTTAAAACATATTTTAGAGGCTGTTTATCTATTTATAATTCAGTGTTGAAAACATTTTTTTTTCTATTTTGCAAACTTAATTTACTGAAATAACCACTCCAGGCCAACGGAGCCCCCCGCGAGCGTTCGTGTGACGAAAAATACCACGAGTTCTCCCGGGTTAATTGTTATTTTGGGAGAAAATTATATGGGTTGGATTTTTCGATGCTAACAAAGATGATTAACTTTAAATAAGCTCTTTTACTTACCGTTTTTTTTTCTTTAGATGTCTACATTTTAAAAAATGCAATCTTTTAACATCCGATATGAGAATCATATTTTGTTCTTTTTTCAAGCTAATTTTGCTTTATTAGGATGCAAATAAGTGAAAAGTCTCTTTATTTTTGTTAGAACGCTCATTTCAAATTTTAAAGCAAAATTGCATTTTCTTGTATGAGTCAAAAATTAAAATGCCGAATCAATGGTTTAGTTTTTTTTTTCCAACTGTATCCACAGATATAAATGATATGTTTATCATAGGACTCTAAAATGCAATTTAAAAATAATTTTATCAAAAATATTTCTTTTACAAGCCATTTTTATACTTTTGATGCCTTCACTTTGAGAATTGCGATCTCTTTGCATCCGCTATGGAAATCCAATTTTTTGAATTTTTGATGTTTAGTACCCTTTGTTAACGGGTAAACAAATAAAATCTCTTTTTATTAAAATCATGGAGTTTATAAGTTTTAAATGAAATTCTGTGTGTTTTGAGAGTGTCTTGGGTTAAAAAGTTAAATGCTGACCCATGAATTTTATTTTATATTTTTTGTTACAATTATTTTAAATACTGTACAGAAATATTTCTAGTATAATTTAACATAATGTAGAATGGTAGATAAATATTGATACTTGAGAGAGCGATGCCACCCTTCTTCATGCCAAATTCCAAAAAAAAACAACCCAGAATAATATTCTCAACATAGAAGAGGGAAAACTCAACTTTAAGTTTAAAATGATGCAGTTTGTGTCACCTATAAATTCTAAAATTTCGCTTTAACAATTTTTTTTTTTTTTGCAAAATTATTTCATTTTTCACAAAATTGATTCCTTTTTCACAAAATTATTTGATTTTTCACAAAAAACGAACTCTGTGAAAAATCCTGGACATACCCCTGGTCATATTAAAGGATAATATTCAATCAGAGATAGGGGGTGTCGGAGGGCTACCTCCTAGAATTTTTTCCAAATTGAAGATATAAAAATAGTTTTAGACTATATTTTAAGTTGGGGAGGAATAGGAGAGGTGGTCCAGGAAAGCCTCTCCCGATAATTTTTCCAAATTTAAGTTCCCAAAACAGAACTGTACTTAATGATTGATTATGGTCAGGAGAAAGAGAGAGGGTCCGGGGGTTCTCCCCCGAGAATTTTTCAAGATTGTAATTTAGACGCTCTATGGTGATGTTAGGGGAGGAAGAGACTCAGGGTTATCACCCGATATTTTTCCAAAATTTCAAACTTCAAGCATGCAATTGTGAATTAGTTCTGATTATGACAGGTATGGGGGAGGGGGTCCGGGGCTCCTCCCCCCCCCCCCGTAAAAATTTGAAAATTATAGTTTGAAAAATGCAGTTTTAGAGGAAGTATGGTAATATTAAGGGAAAGACAGATGCGGCGGGGGGGGGGGGTGTATCCCGCCGAAATTGTTTGAAATTGAAGCCATAAAAACGCGGTTGTAGGCTTTTTTTTTTGGTTAAAATGTGCACAGCGAGTTACAGTAAACTCTCGTTAGTACGCCGTTGACGGGGATTCTGAAAAACGTCGTATTAAGCGGGACGACGTTATAAGCAGAACTCTTTAAAATGCCGTTTTGGAAGATAACAGGAAAAAAAAAACATACCTTACAAAAATCTGATGACTCGTTTTTAATCGCTGAAATAAAAATAACAGTCTAAAAGCAAAAGAAACGCGTATGCATTTTAACCTCTACAACTTTATTACATCTTAGTTACATCTATGCTATTATTTTTTTGTAAGAAAATTCTCCATAAGGAGTTGCTTTCCTCCATCATAAGAAGTTGGTTTCCTAAAATTTCTTATTATAAAACTTTCAATCCTGTTAAGTTCTCTCAGCATCGCTTCCGAGTTTTCGGTAGAAGAGAGCGCCTGCCGCAAAACGCTTACGGAATCGCAGGCGCTAATAAAAGAGGGAAGTTGGGGAGGTTCATCTTCTTCCTCTTCCTCATTATCAACCTCGAATTCTCCATCTTTAAATGAGAAAGTAAAATAAATACTAAACTGAAGTAAGGGTGAACTTTAAAAAGGAAAAAATTTAATAAGTTAACTTACTTACCTTTCGCCATGTCAATCATATCTCCTTTTTTCTCATCATACTGCTGTATAATTTTTAATTTCTCATCGAAACTAAGAGCTTTTCTTTTAGCCATTTCTTAACGTGTGAACAAGTAACCGAATGGACCCTCACAGCACGTAGCGTAGATGGCGTAGTTATCGCTCTCTTGGCACCAATAAAAGCACCGCTCTTTTGGCGAATTCAAATTTCCTTACAACCCTTTGGAACCAGAATGGCTGATGCGCCAGCCTGTTTCCTGTCATGGAGCTAGAATCGAGGGGAGATGACGCGGCGGCGAAGATCAAACGAATCCGGGTTGCCTTTTCCTGCCATTCCTCGCTCTTTCGTATCGGCACAGGCAAATGGGGCGCGCAATGCTTTTCTACGAGAATTTGTCAAACTTTCCCAGCTTGTATTTTTTCTGAATTTCTTTTAATCTTTCAACTGATGTGAAAAATTATTTAACCATACTACTAGAAGGCCTCATTTAAAAATGGTCAACATTGGAGGCGATTTAAGATAAAATTGAGTATTTTCGCAGAGCATACTTACTTGATCTGAGAGCTCCCCATCAATGATTTTTTGACTTTTTACAAGGTGGACCTTTTCCTTAGGTGAGGGGGAGGGGGTGAGAAATTCTTGGAATTCCGAGATAACGAATGCGAACAGGGACAAAGAGGTGTACTTCACGGGTCGGAATAAAGTAGTCGAACTGGTTGCCTTCCGGTAACAGAACTCATGTTTTAACGCGAAGATACAAAAGTTTACTAGCGACGCAATATACGGACGCAATATACGGGATTTTTCCTGTGGGGACTCTAGAAAAACGTCGAAATAAGCGGGAAGTCGTTATAAGCGGGGGCGCTATAAGCGGATAGATTTTAATATTAAAAGCATATTGGTCCCAGGGACCGGAAAAAAACGTCGATATATGCGGGAAGTCGTTCTAAGCGGGGGCGTACTAACGAGAGTTTACTGTACTTGAAATTAAAGCTCCAAAAACGAAATTTAAGCCAACCTTCGTTGAAAGGGAGGGGGGAGGAGTTGTGAAGGGCTTGCGCACAGAAACGTTTTGTAATTGAAGCACTAAAAGCGGGATTTAAGACTTTTATTGATGGTGTTGGCTAGAGAGAGAGAGAGAAGAGCATTCTCTCGAAAAATTTTCGATCTGTAGAAAACGCAGTTTTAGAATATTTTTGGTAATGCTAATGGGTGGAGAGATTCGGAGTTTTCCCCTTTCAAATTTTCAAAAATTGAAATTCAATTAATGCAATCGTAGGCAATATACAGTTCTGTTAGAGGAGTAAGGGGTTTAAGAGATCTCCTCCGAAAAATTTTCTGAATTAAAGCCTTAACAATGAAATTTTTGAGGAACTTTGGTAATATTAGGAGGAGGACAGGTTGGCGAGACCTCAGGAAGTTTTTTAAAACTTAAAGTCCAAAAGACGAAATTTATTCCATCTTGAATAATGATGAACGAGTAATTGAGAGGGCTTTTATTGGGGGTTACGTTGGGAGCACTCTCAAGGTTTTTCGATATTGCAGTCCTAAATACTCACGTGTAATAGGCCATCTTTAATGACGTTAGGCCAGGGTGGTGTTTGACAACGCTTTCCGGGAATTTTTTAAAAATCTAAGTTTTAAAAACTCACATCCTTTGGGCTTTGGGGACGTAAAAAGAAGGGTTTGGAGTTACCTGCTCTTCCCTCAGTTTGGCTATATCCCTATCTTCATTTTAAATTTTATTTATTGATAAAAATATTGTATCAAGACTTCAATTTTCCTTTGTTGAAAACAATTTTTTGCTTGGATTTTCCATAGTGGATTTTCAATTTCCAGCCTAATATTTTGGTTTCCTTGAAATACATGAGTCTGCGGCCCCAGAAAAAGAACTTTTAACATTTTGAATGGATGTGGTAATTTTCTGTGATACCTTAGGTCTTTATTCCACTTCATTTTGTTTTAAATATGCCTCTTGCATGTCTTGATCAAGCTTTGATTTGCTTACTTTTACATTCAAGCATTTAGAACTTCTAGTGTGAGTATTCATTGCAATACTTTGAAACTCTCTCTGCACTAACTTTTTTTTTTTTCTATTTGAAATATATTTTGGTAACCCATGCATTTTTCTCCCCTTAACAATGATTTACAGGACATATTTTTGATAAAAAAAATTACATATGGGAATGTTTCCACTGCCCCAATGAAACTATCATATTTATTTATCCTTTTTTCAATGAAAATTGAAGAACCTTGGTTTTGTATATCTAGAGTCGCCGAGAGACAAAGCGTGAACCACATCAGTTTTGGCGCCGGTCCTCCCTCTCATTATGCTAATTTTTCTCTATGCACTATACTTGAATTTGAGCTGGGCCCATAGTTTCCGACTAGCCAGACATACCCACTCTGCGGCCGCGGCCTAGTGAATAGTGCACTGAATACTTTTTTTGTGTTAAAAAATGTTTGAAGTGTACATTTCTGCAGCCCTTACTTAGATAATCTTAATAAAAGAGTTTCATGGATCTTCCTAAATTGTATTTTAAGATGGCATTTTCTAATCAAATTTTCAGATAAAATGCTTTTTGTCACTATTTTAATTGCTCAGTTATAATTATTATATATTTTTTAAAACAATGAAGAGTTTCCCCTTTTCTTCATTTTTTGCATTGCTAAAATGCAATTGGCGGCCCCATTTCTGAAAAACTGGGAGGATGTAGCACCCCTTCCCCCACACACCCTTGGCCTGTATTTATTGTAGAAAGGGTATAAGTCCAAATTAAAAAAAAATTTAATTGATTTCAGTGACAAAATGAAACATAATTTAAAGTGAGGTAATGATCCTACTTGTGGCTAGATTACTCATAAATTTTTTTTTATTGATTCCTGGAAAATTACATTAGTTGGACTTATGCCCTTTCTGAAATAATCGATTCAATTGTGTTAAAACCACACAAGATTTGACATGAAAATACCATTAAAAGTGTTTAAAAGGAGGAATAAATTTTTATTTTGTGGTTCAACTCATGTTAATACAGTTTGTATTTAAAGGATCATTACCTCACCTTAATTTTTACATTCATGCTAGTATTTATTGTAGCCAGATGATAGGTTTCAGCATCATACTCACTTTTTGGTATACCTTGTAATAATGTTATTTAATTACAATTGATCTCATATTGTGTATATTAATAGGTTAGGGCTATATAATTATACAGTGGTGATAAAAATAAAAACAAGAATCAATAGCATAAACCTCAAGCAAATAAGAATTGCCTGAAAATTACTAAAATAAATAAAAGGCATGAACTAAAATACATACCCCCTCCCCAAAAACAATTTTAGAATAACTTCTTTGGGCATGGACATAGCCAGGTTTCTGCTAGGGAACGACAAGCAAAGATGGTAGTTTTTCACCTCCCACCCTCCCCCTTCAATGCTGGGTCTTAAGATTTTTCCCAAGGTGAGGCAAAAACTTCGAACTGCCACATTCCATCTTCCTTCAAATTCTTACATAAAACTTTAATTTTTTTAAAGAGGGAAAATTTACAAAACCAAATACGAGTTCAGTACAGGGAAATTCTTTCTGTGCAATTTATTGCTTTGAAGGAAATATAGATACCAAAAATTATAAGTCCCAAAAAGTTTTTAGCTGTCTTTTTTAACATCAGAGAAAGGATGAACGTAAAGCAGTGGAGAGACCTTCCCTGAAAATTTTCCAACTAAGAAATCTTACAGTTTCAGTCAATCTTTGTTAGAGTTAGAGATGGTCGGGAGAGAGGTTTCAGGGTGCAATTAAAAAAAAACAAAAAACAAATATTTAAAGCTCCTGTTAAAATTCAGTTTTTGGCAATTATAGTGTAGTTAAGGGAAAGGAGTGTTAGGGTTCCCTTCCGAATATTTCGTTTAAATTGAAGTCAATTTCGGTTTTCTTAGGTAAGGTCAAAGATTTGACACTTCTCCCAGGAAATTTTCCAAAACTGAAGTACTGAAAACAACTTTAGACTATCTTTGATGTTTGGTGAAGTTAAGGGAATAGGAAAGATTCAAGGGCTCTCACTGGATATTTTTCGGAATTGAAATCCTAAATTGAAATCTCCTCTTTGTTTTTAGCTTTGATGACATTAGAATGGTTAGAGTACCAGAGCATTACCATTTTTTTTTAATAGTGAAGTTTTAGTGACTAAATTTTAAGCTGTATGTTGAAAGGTTTGTAAAGTGGTTGGGGTTGGGAGGTTCTCCCTTGCAAACAGAAAGACTAAAAATACCTCTGTTCGGTGACATTAGGAGAAGAGAGAAGGCTCAAGAGCTCTCCCTAGAAATTTGTTGAAATTGAAACTCTAAAATCACAATTTCATGCTATCTTTGATGATGCTAGTAGAAGAGGTAGGAGATTTGGAGTTCTCTTAAAGCTGAATTATTATTTTGAAGTTATATACGGTGATATCACACACAGGGTTGCCACGGAAGTTCAAGAATGAAATTCCCTGACATTTCCAGGTTTTCCAGGTGGTTTTGAGAAAAATTCCAGGTTATCGATCTCCACCTTCATTTTGCAACATTAATATATATATCTCAAATTTTGATAAAACTTATATCATTTTCAAACTTTACAAACAATGGTTACCAAATTTAATTTACTCAAGCTGAAATAATCAAAAATATGTACTAAGGGTGGTTCAATTTTTTTTTTTCTCTCAGCTCGAGTCCAAGACACCCCTTATTTTTTTGAGACTTACTAATAGTATTGTGCTGTAAAAGCTTTAGCTTCTTACTCAAATTTTAAGAGGGTGCTCAATGACCCCTTAATTTAACATTAGCTCTAGCATAGAAAAAGTCACAAATTTAGAAACATTTAATTTCCCCAGCAGTTTTTTTTTATGTAAGTAATTATTTTATTGCAATGAATGTGCATATAACTCGTGTAGATTATAGTATGTAACATTGTTTTTTCAGTTCAATGTATTTTTTTAACCCCCTCCTCATGCTTATGAAGTTTGAGGGAGGGGGTCGAGCACCCTCTTTCAGTTGAAATAGAAGTTAAAATTCTTCCAGTATTTTACAATCCACAAGTCTAAAAACATTGAGTGGTGTCCTGTTTTCTAGGAGAAACCTTTTTTTTAAGTGTATTTTTGAACTACCCTAATGTACTAACACAAGTCAAGCAAATCACTGTAATAAACAATTAATGTAAATGTAGCATATCTAATTTTCAATAACGAGGAGCCACTGCCTTACATCAAGTGAAAGAACTGCAAAATTAACAATTGTGACATCTGTATCACAAAAATAAAGTTAATTGCTAAAATAATCTGAACTAAAAACTTATGAAACCTAAACTTTTTCAATTATTGCTTTCTACCCCTCCAATCCATTGAACTCAAAGCACTTTTAGACTTTGGCCTGTAAAAAAATCATGCATCTTTTAGCTTCACATATTTCCCCTGTTTGTTGCTCATAAAACAGGGGTGTTCCTCCCCAAGTTCAATGGCACCCCCCCCCCAATATTTCTGAACGCCTTAGCACTTTTTTTTATTTTTAACCCTCTTTTTTTATTTATATTTTTTACCTATTTATTTATTTTTAATTATTATTGTTTTGAAAGAAAAGTGTGCTCGCTCCCCAATAAAATACACACACACAGATGAAAACAATTAAGTAAAATAATATGAGTAAATAATTTGAATAAAAATAAAGTAAAATAAATAATTAAAAAATCCCCCCCCCCCCAAAAAAAAAAAATTGATGGCGCAACTTGCGCCATAATCACTCCTGTGGGCACCCTGTCATAAAGTTAAAGTTTGAGCATTGATCAGAAACTTCTCTGATGTGCAGATTTTTTTTTAATCGGATTACTTTTATTTTGAAAGAAAGAAGCGCATTGGAAGTCTTTAAAGATCACTACCAAAATACTAAAAGATTAGCGATACTTCTGTAAAAAAGAAACTTTCTAAGTTTAAAATTGTCTAATGAACTAAATTTACAGAACAAAATTGTTTAGAATAATACGATTTCATTAATTAATTTAAAGAAATATAGAATATGAAAAGATTATTGCAGCTCATTAAAAACTTCAGTCGCTTCTGCGCATGTCCGCCGCCGACTGCCTATGGCGCACGCGCCAAAGGCAGAGAGTTGATAAAAAGAACTGCAGGGGGAAGAAGAAAGAGGGGAATGACAAAATGACGAATGGAAAGGGAATGGCGGCGAAAAAAACAAGGCTGAAAGTTTTTTTTTTTTTTGAACGTCATAGACCGCGGGCCGCGCTAAGAACGATCGGAAATATGCAATTTTTCATTTTCCCTGACATTTCCCTGATTTTTGGCCATTTTCATTTTCCCTGACAATTCCAGGTTTTCCCGGTGCGTGGCAACCCTGCACACAAGGGAAGCAGAGGATGTGCTACGACCCCGGAATTGGTTTGCAGTTCAAGTCTCAAGAAACACCATTTTAGGTTATATTTCTCAAGTAAGACAGAAAGACGTAGTTAAGCGACTCTGCAGAAATTTTTTGTAATGAAGTCTTAAAAATAGTTTGAAAATTAGCTTTGGTGACATTAGGACAGAGCAGTAGGACAGTTTGCCTTTAAGGTGGGGTAATTGCAACTCCCTACTGCCCCCCCCCCTTTGGGTATTATAATATCTTTGTCTTATGTGTAAGAGTTTCTTTAAAAATGAGGAAAACATTTTACAATGTAACATTGAAAACGTGTAAATAATCAATAAACTGAAATCAGCAAAATTCTAAATCTGCAAAATACTTGGCCTCAAGCAATGCAGATTTGAGAGTTGACATATAATAGTTTTAATAAAACTTTTACAAAACCTGAAAATCAAACTGTATAGGGTCATTCCATGTCTAGAGATCAAAAACTTGAGAAATTTTTCCCCTCACCTTTTCGTATTTCTTTGAAATTTGGATCATCGATTGTACCCTTCGAGGTAATTAAAAGTCCAAGATTTTAGATTTTTATCTCTTTTTATATTTTTATCTATGAGACTATGACACTTATCTATGAGAGATTTTTCGAAAAACCCTCTTTTTTTTCATTTATGCTTGAACATAAAATGGATGATAACTCAGCACCAAATATAGATAGAAAGATTTGGTACAAAGCATTTTAAAGAACATTAGTTTCTGTTTAATACGATATGTGACATGAAAACTTTTATAAAATCAGTCATTTTTTAAAATTAAAATTCAAAATTCTCAGAAAAGGTATAATGATTTTTTTTAAAAAAATTCTCAAAATTGTGTGTGTATTTTGTCTTTGTGCAAAAAATCAAGTTGGGATCTCAATGGGATCATTTTTTTAATGAATTTTTGAATACAATTTAAAAAATAATGAATTTTTCAGATTCTAATAAGTTAAATATGGGGTTCTCTTACGAGTGATGGTCTGGTCTAGTGAGTTGTAAGTACACATAGCTATGCTTTAAATGAGCTGGCATGAACTTGTAGATTGGTAGCCCCCCCCCCACACACACCACCACTTTTAATCTTCCTTTTTTATTTTTTTTTAAACTGTTTTAAAATTACTGTTTAATAGTTACATAGCACTGCATAAAGCCAAGTCAAAACTTAAATCTAACTTCAACTTAATGCGCAATCATTAAATGTATAACTTTTTATAGGACACTTACTAACACGTATCCCTTTTCTTTCCCATATACATTTCAAACAAGATGAGCTCATTATGCTAAATGAACCCAAGAATTTGGTATACACTTGATATTTTTGAAAATTTTGTGGGGTGGCCATGCCCTCCCTCTGGCATTGTTTCCATTCTTGTTAGACTTCACGTGAATTACAGTAAAGTTTTTCTTTTTTTTTTTTTTTTCAATTTAAGCTAGGAAAGAGGGTTTAAAAAACTATACTTGAAGTGTGGTTTTATGGCTCCCTGGCCTTTTTTTAAATCCTATTAGACTTTGAGGAACAATAAGAATTTTTTTTATATCTGGCTCTAAAAAACTATTTTTTAAACTTTCTCAGGGTGGCCATGGCCCCCTCTCATTGTTTTCCTTACTGTTAGACATTGTATGTACTCGTATTATATGGGAAATTTTTTGCATCATTTTTGCTCAAAAGAAGGAAATTTTAACTATTCTTGAAATTTTCTCGGAGGGGGCCATGGTCCCCTCCCTGGATCCGCCCATGTCTACAACATTTGGAGTGCAGCTGTTTTTTTTTCTTTATTGCTAGTTTTCTTCTTAATTTCAGTTGTAAAGGAGAGTAATGCAAGAAGATCTATTTACTCATATATTAAAAGCAGTTACAGATCAAACACATTTTGCTAGATTGAGCATAACCTTCCATGTTGTTAAACTACATTCCGGATTCCTCCCTCCCCCTCACCCTACCGTTCCACTTTCTGAAAGAAAAAAAAAGCTGCAAATGAGTGTAGTTCTATTTGTTTGTTAAGGTTTTTCTGACTTTTAGTTTTTATGACCCCATCCCCCATTTATAAGCCTTAGTCACTACTGATGTTTGGCAATGTGCATCCCAGTTTATTATGATTATTACTTTTGCGTGCCAGCTTTTTTTTTTTGAATACAGTTCGGGAAAAAACAAGAGATAAAAAGTGGTTGTGTGGTAGAGGAAGAGGGGGGCGGGTACCAATCTACAAATTCATGTCAGCTCATTTCAAGCATAGCCATGATCAATTACTTACTAGACCAACCCCAGTAAGAGCACCCCATATTTAACTAGTTAGAAACTGAAAAATGTCATTATTTCATAAGTCAAATTTTATTCAAAAATTTATAAAAATACAGTAGACCCTCGTTTTACGCGGGGGTTATGTTCCACGGAAATGCCGCGTAAATCGAAACCAGGTAAATTGAGACCTAATACTAGTGTTGAAATAGGGGTTTGCTTCTGTACATAACAAAATATTTTATTCTAGTGATGACTAATTTTGTAATAAGTTTAATGTGTACTTATATCAACTTTTATGCACAACATGCATAAAGAAAACAATTTAATTTCGTGTTCTGTTTATAAGGAGGAGCTGGCTATGATAGTCTTTTGGCAGTCATTAAGAATTTTTCTCTGTAATTCTTTGCAGAGAATTAATGCATCCGTGATCACTTGCATCATTTCTGTGATAGAATCTTCCTTCACTAACAAATCAGAAAAATTATTTCTATTGTCTAGGAATGGCTCAAAATTTTCAATGTGAATGCTTTTGGTAGTGTGTCACTGACATCGGTATCCTCAATGGTTTTGGCCTCCTTTGCCACTAATAAAAGCTCTTCTTCCAGTGCGTTCTGAACTGTGTGAGTTTAATAACTTTACTTCTGGAAATAATTCTGGAACCAATCGCATAAAACGTCTCCGGTGGCCCAAATTCGATTATTAGCACACCAAAATGCAGTTGATTATGCGTAATCTGCAATCTTTAGGAGTTTGGATTTTGAAAGAGGGGAAAATTTTATCTGTTTGCATTGTGCTGCATCCATGTAAAACCAAAACTCATTTGCATAAAATAAAATCAAGGTGTCAAATCTTAAACCGCACATAATCGAAACTGCGTAAAATAAACCCGCGTAAAACGAGGGTCTACTGTATGATCCCATTGAGATCCCAACTTGAAATAAAGATAAAATACACACATATTTTTGAGAATTTTTTAAAAAAATTATTCATTATACATTTTGTGAGAAATTTAAATTTTAAGTTTCATTTTTTAAAAATGAAAACTTTTTTGAAATTAGTCATATTGCATATCCTATTAAACAGCAACTAATGTACTTTAAAATACTCTTTACCAAATCTTTCTATCTACATTTGGTGCTGAGTTATTGTCCATTTTATGTTCAAGCATCCAAGAAAAAAAGAGGGTTTTTCGAAAAATCAGTCTCATAAATAAAAAAATAAAAGAGATAAAAATCTAAAAATTTGGATTTTTGATTAACTCAAAGGGTACAATTAAAGAGCTAAATTTGAAAGAAATACAAAGAGGTGAGGGAGAAAACTTCAGATCAGTTGTCACTGAATAACACTATATTTAAATTTCTTTGCACTGCATCATTGCATATTAATATTTCTTTACCCAAGTTTGAGCCAATTCAAGAAGACTTCGTCGGACAATTCCAGGTAAAATCAGTCCATCCAATGGAGGAGTTACAAGTTCTTGCACTAAAAATAAGTAAAAAACATAAAAGGGTATGAGATTTTACAGCATATTCAAGTATATATATTTATTAATAATCATATAAAAGTGCTGACAAGTAAAACAAATTTCAAAACTACAAACACAAATCAATTTAATATTATATACGGCTTGAAACCAAGGGCGTATTTAAGGTAAATACCCACAAAATCTACCAAAATAAGTTTAAAACCACCCATAGTAAAATAATAATATTTTTAATCTTGAATTTTGAAAGACACTCAGGAACATTGAAAATAGTGCCCCAAGATGGAAGCATCGGATTGAAGTGAAATTTAATGTACATAATAATACAGATGAGAGATACACTTGATCCCAAAATCTAGACAATTAAACAAATAAAGGCTAAGAAATGAGGTAAGTACAGTGCTACTCCAATAGCGCGTTGGACCCCCTTTTGCTGCAATACATGCCGCAATACAGTCCGACATTGAGCTAATTAAATGTCTGATGTTTTCTGAGGCCGATGGACCCCCAAATTTTTAACAGCCACTTCTAAATCTTGCACCGAGTAGCACGGCGACATCTGGTGTTTCAGTTGATCACATAAATGCTCTATAGGGAACAAGTTGGGAAAGCGGGATGACCAAAGGAGAGTCTCAAATGGACGTAAGAAGTCTTGAACAATTCTACCTGTATGCAGGCGAGCATTATTTTGCTGGAAAAGTGCCCCTGGGAGACCATTTAGGAATGGTCCTACATGTGGATGCAGAATGTCATTAAAATAACGTTGGCCTGTTAAGGTTCTACGTACCACAGCTAGAGTGGATCGGCTATCATAGGCTATGGCCCCCCAGACCATTATGCTCACTGTTCGGGCAGTGTGTAGTGCAATAAAATGGGTTGAATGGTACCTTTCTCCAGGGCACCTCTACATTCGTTTGCGGTTATCATCTGACCTCAAAACGAACCGGGATTCATCACTGAACACCACCTTTTGCCAGTCAGAAAAATCCTACATCACTCTGGCTCCGCACCATTGTCGACAGAGTTGCCTATGCTTTGGTGGAAAAGGGAGTTTGCGAAAAGGGCACCTGGACTGCAGATTCAGTGCTGCAAGATGTTTAGAAATGGTTCGAGGAACTGCTACCCCCTACTTCTGCTTGTATGGTGGAACAAGTCACTGCAGGATCCACAAGTGCTTGCCGCATGATCCTTCGATTATCCCTCCTCGTCGACTTCCTGGTCGCTCCAGACCCGTTTTTTTGCACATGGGTACCATCTCGTGTCCACTGCCTACAAGTTTCTAACGGAACACTCCTAACAATCCACCTGAGCAGCAACATGGCTCGTCGACCAGCCTGAAATTTTCATGCCAATGAACAAACCTCTCTCAAACTCACTTAAGTGTTAGAAACGCTTTCTAAGTAATCGACCTGGCATCCTACAGTCATTAAGGCTCTCCAACAATTGGGATGTAATCGTAACATTTATAGATCCCTAATTATGCACTGGTTAATATGGCACCTTTTCCCCGATTGCACCGATACTGTATGGTAAACGGTCATGCCGCATTGACACCAACTCAAGTATGTACATAACTACTCGAGATACAAGTGCATACATGCATATGATTCGCGTATATACTGATGCACATATACTCATATATACACATGACACGTATATACTTGTGTAAACTCGCATACACTCCTGTATTTAACCACGTATACATGGTTATCTACTCATGTATACACGTATATACTTGAGTAGGCACGTGTATGCATCTGATGTATACATGCATCTACTCATATGATAGTTTTTACTCATGTTTACATTACACGTATATTCTCCTGTATATTCATGTATATGCTTGTAACTATAAAAATAACCGAAATAAACAAATATTAGGGTTTTTTTGTAACGGTTTTGCATCTATTTTTAACTACGACCATTTACTCCATGCTATGATCACTTTCCCTTACCCCATGGGTTAAAGTGGTCATAAATACATAGGGAAATGAAAGTGTTATAAAACTACTTAAATCGATATTTTTTTCCTTGAATTCAATGTACCAAGTTCTTTAATAATGCAATGTAAAATAACATAACAGCAAAAAAGTTGAATGTTTAAAGAATTAATTGTATTTATTATCTACCTAAGTTGAAAACCTATGATTTTATGACCACTTTACTCCGACAGACTCTGCTGACTTTTGGATCACCATATATACAAAATCTTGAATTTTCAAATTGAACTTTGCATAATTTCAGTGATTAACAAAAATGATGCCAACCTCCACTTGAATTCATCAAGTGAACAAAGATATTCATAGTGCCAACTTCAACCAATTGATGATCTTCTCCAAACAGCCAAAGAATTTGCTGGAAATTTTGTTTCTCTGCTAGCTGTTGAACTTGTATTGTTGGTCCATAGTTGCTACAAATAAAAAGAAGAAAAGGTCATTGCTTTTGTAAATACAGACAGGGGCGTGCACAAAAATTTTGGGGCCCGTCACAAATTACTTTTACCGGTCACCTTCCATATTGTGTCCCCGAAGTTCCTCCCTACTTTTAAAACTCTCCTGCCCCCTTTATGCTCGGGCTCGGGTCAACAGGTGTCCCATCTCCCCCCCCCCTCCCTGTGCAAGTCCCTCAATACAGAAGAGTACTACAAAACAACTACAAGTGCTCAAGTAATTTATTTGTTGGGCAAGTAATAATTTGCAGAAAACATTTTTCACCAGTTCCACAGAAACGGCATGAAACAGACCGAAAGCAATATTGAAAACAATAAATAAAAAAATGTGTTCCATACATGTTTTAGAACATTTTTTAAATAACTTGGAAAGAGTAGCTTAGTTTGGCAAGTACAATAGCAGAACTTCTAGGACAGAGAATACAATAGATTTTTAGTATTATTTTCTTTCTTCAATTGCAACAGTTCAGTAATCATATTTTAAAGAATATATTAGTATAACAGAACAAGACTAATTGCTTTAACTGAAAAATACATATGCAACTAGCTACAAAAATTCGAGCTAAAAACAGTGTAGCAGATATGAATGCTGCTACACTGCTTTTAGCTTTGCCTTATGTGTTTAATATATATATATATATATATATATATATATACAGGGGTCTGTCCAGGATTTTTCACAGGGTCCGTTTTTTGTGAAAAATCAAATAATTTTGTGAAAAATGAATTAATTTTGTGAAAAATCAAAAAATTTCGCAAAAAAAAAAGTTAAAACGAAATTTTAGAATTTAGAGATGGCACAAACTGCATCAATTAAACTTAGAGCTGAGTGTTTTCCTCTTCTATCACGAGAAAATCATTCTGGATTTTTTTTCTGATATTTGGCGGGGGGGGGGGGGGGCATCGCTCATTCAAGTATCAATATTTATCTACAATTCTGCATTATGTTAAATTATACTAGATATATTTCTGTACAGTATTTAAAATAATAGTAACAAAAATATAAATAAATAAAACAAAATTCAGAATAGAGTTCGGCATTCAACTTTTTGACCCAAGACACTCTTAAAAAGCACAGAATTTCGTTTAAAACTTATAAATTCCGTGATTTTAACAAAAATAAAAAGATATTTCAATTGTTTACCTCTTAACAAAGCGTAATAATCATCAAAAGTTCGAAAAATCGGATTCCCATAGCGGATGCAAAGAGATCGCAATTCTCAAAGTGAAGGTATCAAAAGTATAAAAACGGCTTGTAAAAGAAATATTTTCGATAAAATTATTTTAAAATTTTATTTTAGAGTCCTATGATAACATATCATTAATATCTGTGGACACAGTTGACCCCCCTCCCCCCCCCAAAAAATAATAATAAAATAAAATAAAACATCTATTCAGCATTTTTATTTTTGACTCATTACAGAAAATGGAATTTTGCTTTAAAAACTTGAAATGAGAGTTAAATAAAGAGACTTTCCATTTATTTGAATCCTAATAAAGCGAAGTTAGCTTGAAAAAAGAACAAAATATGATTCTCATATCGGATGTTAAAAGATTGCATTTTTCAAAATGTAGACATCTAAAGAAAAAAAACGGTAATTAAAAGAGTTTATTTAAAGTTAATCATCCTTGTTAGCATCGAAAAATCAAAAACCATATAATTTTCTCCCAAAGTAACAATCAAACATCGCACCGCACCGTAAAAACGCAAATATTGACAAGCCGACAAAATGATGAGAATATTTTCTAATCAAGTCATTATAAAGGTGCAACGCCAGACACTAAGTGGTGATAGTTTTGAAGTTGGTAACCCTATCTGAAGCGATCATATTTTTTCCTCACCCTTACTATCCCTTTGCAGTTCTAAGTTCATTTCGCAGATATATATATTATTATTGTTTATTATATCATGAGCGGAGAAAAGTGCTTACCAATGCCTTTTCAAAAAAGTTTACAACAACACCGCTGCTAATTAGCTGTGATAAAACAAACAACCATTATATTTATTTGGCAGTAGCAATTATTTATCGCTTGCAGGAGCATCGCAAGAGTGCCGATTTTTTCTTTTTTTCAAAATTAGCCGATTTTGTATAAGCTGATCCCTCTAATTTGACTTAAAAAAAGGTTCCAAAAATTATCGGTTTATACACAGAAATATGCGTTTTTTTGCTTTCAGATTTGCTCTTTCAATAAACAATTTGTGACAGATCCGATCTTGTTTATCAGAATTTTGTGAAGGGTCCGCTTTGTTTGATCGGGATTTTGTGAAAGGTCCGTTTTGTTTGATCGGGATTTTGTGAAAGGTCCGTTTTGGTTGATCGGATTTTTGTGAAGGGTCCGTTAACGGACCCAAATATCCCCTGGCCAGACCCCTGATATATATATATATATATATATATATATATATATATATATATATGCACACAAACAGTCAAAATACAAATGAAAAAGCAAATGAAAAAAGCGAGAACATCAAAATGGAAAATGAAAAAGGTGAACCCAGGACCAACACTTTCTCAAGGGGGGGATTGGTCCTAAAGTTCACACATATATATATATATATTTATATATATATATATATATATTTTACTTACCAGCCCATCTTTTTATCTCCAACACCACCAGGCCAAGAGCGAACAGCATGTGTAGCAGCATACAATGAGACAGGTTGTTCCTTACCAGTTGGAAAATATGATCCAACAGGTCCAGTAATAACATAAAGCAAAGCAGTTTTAGAAGCAGCCACTCCAAGTGAAGGCTGTTAAATGATTGACATTTAATAGTTTAAATAAGGACTTGAGATAACTTTGAGAACATTTTTGTTTTACAATTGAAAATGAAGGTAAGGTTTTGCATATCATATGTGGATTGAGAAAATAAAACAATATTTTCATTTTTTGAAGAATGTACTTTCTAAATTTTTCTGCTAGTTGACAAGCTTCCCAAGAGAAAGTCAGGTTCCCTTGAACTGATTCCATTATGCAGTCAATATTTGATTCCTCCAAACGAAAAGTTTTTCAAAACAATCAATCTGTAACAACTGGTTAAAATGGAAATCTGGTGGAGCAGTTTCCAGTGAATATGGTTGTTGGGGTAGAATGTTTTAGTTTAGTATGTGTAAAATATATTTCACAAGTCAAACTACATGCAGTTTATTGTCATGAAAAAAAAGAATACTTCGTACATGACAACAAACTGCATGTGGTCATGCAGTTGTCTATTTCTTTATCCCTAGTTGTCTTTGGAAGAATTCCTTTAAAAATATTGCTTGATACCATAACTTAATGACGTGGAGCTAAAGGCCATTTTTTTTTTTGTAAATTCTGAAGTTAACAGTCACTCATAGAAAACAAATCTTTCTATAGCACATATTTGCAATTATTATTCACGTGAATCAACAAGATGAACATGCAGACTTGTCAACTTTTCAAAACTGGCACCAGTAAAACTTTTCGCAAATCATTTAATAAAACCAAGACAAAGTAATTGACCTAATATAACATTAGATTATGCATGTGTAATACTAATATAAAATTTATTATGTAATTGCAATATTTAAATAAAACTAGTTAATGCAATTTTAACATTAAATTGAATTATAGTTTATGGAAAATATACAAAATCTAACTAATGTGAAAATGAATATTCATATAATTTTGCCATCTTTTAGAAGTGTATAGTAATTGCCTTAAAGTTTCCCGTCCTTGAAAAGATATTTACTTTTTCAACCTCTCAAAAGTCAAGCTAGGAGTAAAAATTTTTTTAGAAGCTCTAGTCATTGAAATCACATATTGATTTACTGTATTGTGCTAACCTTTTATGAATCAAATGCTAATGTTAGATGATGCTTCAAATTAAAAAAAAAAAAAAACTATTTAAGGGGGAAAATGAGTCTGTTTTTGAAGAGGATTATATTTGCACTAAATGTGCTGAACTCTCAGACTTAAGACTTAAGATGCTAGTTTTGGAAGCCCAGTTAGCATTAGGGTGTAAGCCAGTTGTAGAGGGTATAAATGTTCCAGAGATTCAGGGGGAAGTTTCAAATGAGGAGTTAGATTGGGAAACTAAGGGTGTAATTTTGGGGGACTCTATGGTAAGGGAGGTGGGTAACACAGTTGGGAGAGTAAAGCGTAAGGTGGCTAGGTGTTGTTTACCAGGGGCTCGGGTAAAAGACGTTAATATGGTTGCTGAAAAGAAGGGAGTATTGAATAAGGAGGACATGGTTACTTTGTGGGTGGGAACAAATGATGTAGGCCACAGTAAAAATGAGGAGTTTTCTAGGGAATGGGAATCCCTGTTGGATAAAGCAACCAGCTTTTCGACGAATGTCCAAGTGGTTGGTTTGCTTCCCAGGTATGAAGTGCATAGGAGCTGGCTAAATCAACGTGCGAGGTGTATGAACTTGCTACTGAAGTCAATTTGCGAAAAGCGCAGTATCAGGTTCATTGATGTATGGAGTCACTGTAAACGGGATTGGATTGCTAGGGATGGCCTGCATCTGAGCTCTACAGGGGTCAAAATGGTTAGTGGATTAATTTTAAGGGCTTCGGAGTCAAAAAACTAAGTTGGAATGGGGGGCATGGTTCAAGCACCAGGTATCGAGAGAATGAAATGTTTTTGGGTATTGCTAGAAATGGAAATAAAGTGACAAACAAGAGTAGTAATGTTAACAATTGTAATTTAGGAAATTTCAGGGTGTTAAATAAAAGCAACTTAGGCATGCTTAAAGTTTTCTATACCAATGCTCGCAGTATTAGGAACAAGATGGATGAATTGAAAAGCATAGTTATGGATGAGAAGTTGGATGTTATCGGAATTACAGAGACATGGGCTACCGAATCTGATGCAGAGTTATTACATATTGCTGGGTATAATTTATTCAGACAGGATAGAGTAGGTAAAAGAGGTGGTGGGGTTTTATTTTATGTTAGAGACAATTTTATTTGCAATGAATTGGTCATAAATGATAAGCCTACTGATATTGATATGGTTTGGCTGGAGTTGATGAGCAGTAAGGGCATAAAGCTACGCTTTGGAAACATTTATAGGCCACCTAATTCAAACCAGGGACAAGATGAACAGATGTACCGTATTATTAGTGACATGTCTAGTAAGGGATCCGTTATCATAATGGGGGATTTCAATTTTCCGGGTATTGATTGGAATAATTTTTATCCTGGTAATGGCAAAGAAGAGGAATTTTTAAAAGTAATTGGTGACTGTTTCTTAGATCAAGTTGTAACTCAGGGAACTCGAGAGGAGGCCATTTTGGATCTAGTTTTTTGTGACATAGGTAGTTTTGTTCAGGGGTTGAGTGTAGGGGAGCATATTGGAGATAGTGATCATAACAGCATTAGGTTCCGGGTTAAATTTGAAGTGTGCAAAGATGATAATTTTAGGTTTGTGCCCAATTTCAGAAACACCGATTTTGTTGCACTTAGGCAGAGCTTGAAAGAGGTTTTTTCGTCAGGGTTGGAAAATAGCGACGTAGATCAGCAGTGGACGGAATTTAAGGATAAACTTGCTAAAACCGTTGGGGACTATGTTCCATTTAGGAGAAAAGGTGTTAGTACCAAAATTTGGCCCATGTGGTTCTCCAGGGAGACTAAAGAAGCTCTTAATTATAAGCAAGCCACTTTTCGTAAGTTTAAAGAAACTGGTCAGAGTGCGGAGAGGCTCCAGTATGGTAAGGCAAGGCGAAATTTTAAGTATTTGGTACGGATTCAGAAAAGGGAATTGGAGCAAAGGCTGGCAGATGACATTGATGGGAACCCTAAGAGGTTTTTTGCTTACGCTAATTCTGGGAAAGCTCGAAACAGTCAAATTGGGCCTTTGGTTGATGAGCATGGAAATTTAATCCAAAACGATAGGGATATTGCAAATGTTCTAAATAACTTTTTTTCCAGTGTGTTTAACGATAACTGTATCTCAACAGTTGACACTAACAAGACACAAGCTATTATACAGCTTGAGGATTTTGTATTTTCCAGGAAGGAGGTTTTATTTCATTTGAAAAAGATTAAAGCAACTAAAGCTCCGGGACCAGATAATATTTATCCAAAAATTTTAGTTGAATGTGCAGAGGAATTAGTGGATGTTATTTTGAATATTTTCAATGCTTCTTATAACTCGGGGACGGTGCCAGAGGACTGGAAGCTGGCTAACATAACGCCACTCTTCAAGAAGGGGTCTAAAGGTATTGCTGGGAATTATAGACCTGTAAGTTTGACTTCGGTGATTTGTAAGATTTTCGAAACTTTGATCAAAATTAAGATCATGATGTTCTTAGAGACTAATAGTCTGTTGACTAGTTTGCAGTATGGTTTCAGGAAAGGTAAATCCTGTACTACTAATTTATTGCATTTCTACGACAAGGTTACCTCAGCTTTAGATAACAAAAAATGTGTGGATGTTGTTTATATTGATTTTCAAAAAGCTTTTGACAAGGTACCGCATGTTGCTCTTCTCAGCAAGTTAGCTGACATTGGAATAGGAGGAAAAACTTTACTTTGGGTTAGAAATTGGCTTACTGGTAGGAAGCAAAGAGTAGTTGTGAGAGGAAATCATTCTAATTGGAGTGATGTTTTAAGTGGGGTTCCTCAGGGATCAGTTTTAGGGCCTCTTTTGTTTATTATATTTATGAATGACATCAATGAAAATATTTCTGGAAGCATGAATTGTTTTGCTGACGATGTAAAAGTTATGGGGATTGTCGAAAATGAAGAACAAGTAAAACAGCTGCAAGAGGATTTAGATCATATTACTAAGTGGGCAGATAAATGGGGTATGGCAGTTAATGTAGGGAAATGTCAAGTGCTACACTTAGGTCATGGAAATAAGCGTATGAGATATCGTTTACAGGGTTCAGTCATAAATCAGGCAGAAAATGTTATGGATCTGGGTGTCTTTATAAATCAGGACTTCAAGTTTAGTCAACAGTGCAGTATTGCTAGTAACAAAGCCAACAAAATGCTTGGGTTCATCAATAGATCTATTTCAAACAAATCTAAGAAAGTTCTTCTGCCTTTATATAGGAGTTTAGTAAGACCTCATTTGGAATATGCTGTTCAGTTTTGGTCGCCTTATCTGAAGAAAGATATTTTTGTATTGGAAAGGGTTCAAAGAAGGGTAACTAAATTAGTAAGGGGACTCTCAGATTTAGATTATGATACCA
This sequence comes from Uloborus diversus, assembly GCF_026930045.1. Lineage (NCBI taxonomy): Eukaryota > Metazoa > Arthropoda > Arachnida > Araneae > Uloboridae > Uloborus > Uloborus diversus. Next base: position 85,894,170 of record NC_072733.1, on the reverse strand, counting down.
GACTTAATAGGCTTAACATGTATAGCCTGGAGCAAAGGAGAGTCAGAGGGGACATGATTCAGTTGTTTAAATTTATCAAAATGAAAGATGTAAATGGATTAAATTTTTGCGGGGAAAGCAGGACAAGGGGTCATTGTTTTAAGCTATTTAAATCTCAGGCTAACTTGGAAATCAGGAAAAACTACTACTTTAGCAGGGTCGTGGGCACTTGGAATAGCTTACCGGAAGAGGCGGTAATGAGCAAGGGAGTGGATAGCTTTAAGAGGGCCATTGATCTTCATTGGGGACTAATTAATTGACTAGGACCAGCCTAGCTGGGCCCAGTGCCTGTTGCTGGTCGTCACATTTGTATTTGTATTTGTATTTGTATTTGTAAGGTATGCTACTATTTTCACGTAAAAAGATGCATTTATATTTGAAAAGATTTTTCAAACTCAGCAACTTCAGCATGTGAAGAAAATGCAGCTGAATTTAATGAAGCAGCAATGGCCTTTTTTTAGCGGTGGCCTTTTTTTTTATTTTGAATTTATTAAAAACTCTTTTTGGACTCTTCTACATTTCTGAAATGGACCTCTCCAGTCACATGGCATTCTACATCGTTTTGACTGCTATGAGAAATCATTAAGCCACTCAAAAAACTCGCAATGCACATATTTCCCCCCTTTTTTTATCGCAGAAATTTAAGAGTATATGACTCATTGTCCATTTGAAAATAACTTTTCTTCTTTTTTCCCCCGATTCCATTCGTACAACCCGATACAAAATAAACACACACGTTGTGTTTCAGAACTTGTTCCTCAGCGCCTCGTTCTTTACCCACGGATCGAAAAAAGCTCTGGAGTCGACTAATGAACTTGCAGAAACGAAGCAGGGGTTTGCCAGATCTTTCCAGAAAGCAAGCGGATTGAAACGAAACAGCTTTCTTCTGCCGCCAGCTAGGAGGAAAAAACTATCTATTGGACGATTTTGACACAATCTGGCAACACCGCAGCCGCATAAATGCTTTGAAGAAAAGACGAGGCAAAATGACCAGTTGTGTTCAGGAGGTAGCTTGGGGGAAATGGAATGCTTTATTTGGCTACTTTTCAAGCGAATCAGTTTTTTTTTTAATTTTTGGAGGTTAATTTTGAACAAACAGTTATGATTTGATTGAAAAAACAGTGTTCCAAAGTGAACCCTAGCTAAATACCGTATAAATTGGGAGTTTATCCGTAAGCCGGTAAAGTTTAAGTGTGGAAATATGTTGAAAATGTATAAAAGTCAAACCTTGATATCTAGAACCTCCCTTATCTTGAAACCCTTGATATCTCGAAATTAAGTTTCCCCTGCATTTTACCAAAAGTTCTTATGTATTTTCCCTAGTTATCTCGAAATTTATTTCTTGAAACCCTTGATAAGTTGAAATTTTTGCACATAAGCAACTTTAACTGCTGTTATTCCTCAGCAAGTTTTGTTGTAGAGTCAGTTTTGAAGGCATCTGCCGGTTTTCTTCCTTTTTCATGGACTGTATAAGAATAGGGAATTCAGGCGGGATAATAGGGGAATGTGGGTATGAAGGAGGTGCTGTAGTCTTTGTTTTCCTCAAAGATTAGACTCTTGCTACTTTTTCTTGAAACACGTGCCCCCTTTGAAGACAGGGGGTGAATTTTTTGTAACTCATGTGAAAATGGAAAAAATTGTTTCTCATCATTCCACTTTTTTAACTCCATAAAATGACAAATGGAAAGCTTAAATTGTATGTGCTTGAAGATGAAATTAGAAATTTAAAGTTTGTAGATGGAAGAAGTCAAAATTGCTAATTTCAAAATAACTTGTTAATTGTTATGCAAAGTGGTCGCACAGTACATGTATAAATATATATCGCATGTGAGTGCAATTGTGAACTTACTAGTAGAATTTTTACAAACCCTTGAAAACTTAAATATCTCGAATTTTTTCCCCTCCCGAGAGATTCGAGATTGTATTGTATATAGAAAAAATATGTTAGCAATATTTTTCTCATTATTACAGTCATTGTGTTACATGTAATATGCTGAGAAAAATTACTAGCATGTAGCTTTGATCAACATTAGTGTAAATATAAAATTAGAGTTAATATTGCCTTTGATCAAAAGATATGGAAAATGTACCTCAACTCCAATAAATGTTGGCCTTATGTACAATGAACTGCCATCAGAACTTGGCACCCAGTCTTTATCAATGCTTACAAGCTTTTTCAAGCACTTCAGAAACTCTTCTTTGTCGAATTTCTAAAAGAAAAGAATATGACCACATAACACAAGAGCTCAAAACATATACAGTCGAGTCCCGACTTATGCGAGGGATGCGTTCCAAGACCCTTCGCGTAAGTTGAAATTTCGCGTTGTGGAAAAGGGTATGTGTAAAAACTTTTATAAACATACCCATACGATTAAAGACACTTGTAAACGCCACCTCAAACTGTTAAAAACCATTACTTAACTATACATTACTGTTTCCTAAATAAAAAATTGAATTTTTATTTATTGTATTTAAAAAAAAAACAGTTTCATTTAATATGAAAAACTGTTACGATGCACAAAATCAATGATCAATGGGAAAGAAAGACGTAAAATAAACCACTACGGTAGATACATTATGTAGTAAGAAAAACAAATGCACTAGTTGTACCAAAGAACATATACTGTACAGTAGATCCAGTAATGATATTTGTAACTTAAAAAATCGCAGATGGTGATGATTTATGCTGCGTGATCAAACCGTTATTCTTATATAATTTTAAATACACAATAGAGTTGCTTCACTAGTTCTTTTATAACGTTTCCATGTATGGCAACACCCCTCTTCCTGATTTCTTAAATTCATAATGCAAGAGGAGCTTCCATTTTCATAATTTTTGCATTTTGCTTAGAAACTACTCGGTGAACTTTTACGGATTTCCTTTTCTTGCTTTTTAATTGTAGATATGGAAAATTCAATCATACTTAATTGTCATGCTACCTTCGACGCATTTTATAGTTGTTCAAGCGCATAATCTTTAGCTTTTCTTTAATTGTCAGAGAGAGAAACTTTCTCTTTTTCCTTCTATCTTCACAAACTTTAAATGAAATAGCACTCTTAGGTGTTATTATACTATTTCATCAACTTTCCCATTTAGAATGAAAAAAATAAATGAAAAATGAGGAGTAGACTTATTTGTATAAGCGATCTTCAGACTAGTACGGTGCGGAAACTTCCGCTCGCAGTGATGCCAAAGGGATGAAGGTCGATTCACGAAAAAACCGCAATTCCCTTCTGAAAATTTGTGTGTTGTGGGTAAAGAAATTGCGTTAGGAATAAAATTCTTTACCGGGGGAAAAAATCGCGTTATAGCCATTTCGCGTAAGTCGGATCGCATTGTAGCGGGAGTCGACTGTATAAGCGTAGCATTACAAGGAGCTACGCACAGGAAGCAGATAAATAATAAAACTAAAAAGCTATTATTGCAAGAGTCATTGTCTCAATACTAAATGTCTAATTTTTTTAGCTGTCTTGTACAGAGAGTAGGAAAATTTTGATACAATAATTTTTAGAAAATTTGACGTAAAAAAAAATGTGGGGCCATAGCATGCAAGTGCAGTGTAATGGTCGTGTAAAAATCGTGCAGTGTAAAAATCTTATTTTTCCCATTAACTGATATAAAAACAATTTTTTTAAAGAGCAATGATATCAATTGAATAATTAAACAGCACTAAAAATTGTAATCATTACACAAAGTATACTTTTCTTGAGACATTTATCGGCATACTCAAAATTTGAAAAGAATCAAGTTTAATATGTATAAAACACCTTATGTATAATGAATATAATACACTTGAATAATATTGATCACATTGATGAAAGGAGTTTTTTTTTAAATAAGAACTGACAATGCAGCAGGGTTTTTTTTTTAAAAATTGAAATCTAAAAAATATTTTTGTTACCTTTTTATTAGGAGTGTAGAAGAGCTCAAGTAGGTAATAAGACACATAAGAAGGGTTAAAATTAATTCTACAAACAAAACAATGTCCAAGCAGCAGAATCACATAGTTAAGAAAAACGAAAGAGTTTTATAAAAGTGGATGCAATCGGATTTCAAAATGAAAAATTCGGGGACTGATGTGAAAAAGCGTCATTATAGGATAAAGATGCGTAAATTATACACCTATTTAAATTCGGTAAGTACTTATATTCTAGGACCCATGATTTTTTAGCATTTTTGGCTGAAAACTTTCCATGACCATTTTTCATCAGGATGGAAATCCATGACTTTTAGTGATCTTCTTGGACTTTCCAGGCATGTGGATACACTGTAAAGATTTCAGGGGGAAAGAGGAAGTTGGTCAAAAAAGCGGAAAGTCGCGGATCCAAGGAAGAATTTCATCCAAGTAAAAAGTATTAAATGTTGCACAATGTCAGTTTGCAATTCATTATTTAGTGTGTTTATCTAAAACTATGTTTGCATATGAGATTAAATTTATTTAATACTATTACTGAATTCATTTAATTTTATTAGATGGTACCCCTCTTCATTATCTAAATGATTTTGGATTATTTTTGACCAGTTATGAACTTATGAGTGCAATGTTGATCTGGTACTTGACACCTGCTGATGAGACCAGTCCAAGGCAGTTACAGTCGAACCTCCATATATCGAACTTCCATATATCAAAATTTTCTATATATCGAAATCCCAGCGAACTTCCGGGTCCATTACATAGAAAAACTGTTTCTATATATTGAAAAAATATCTATACATTCAGATTTTTTCGAGACATTCATAGATTTTTTTTCCATTTTAGACTGTTTGTTGCATGAAAAATGAAGATTAGGGGAGAAAATTATGATCACTAGAGGTTGCTACCAAACTAAAAAGGAATCTTGTGTTGAGGGGTGTGTAGATAGGTGGTTGTTCCGTTCTGGACTTCTTAAATTCGCTCCAGTTTATTTAAAATCTAAGTTGTAACCAGTAATACAGTAAAATTGGTTTCAAGTTATCTCTTTTGTCTCTTGATTATCATTCCCAGTCTTTTTAGCTTCAGTGAAACTCATTCAAGTTAAGTAGATTGATTTCTTACTTTTCTCTTGATTACCATTGTCAAAACGAAAATCTCCTAAAGTAGTCGATGAAGTTGAATTGCCAAAGAATGAAGAGGTCTGAAGGCGCAAAAGTGTCATTTCTGGTAAATTTAGTATTTCTGCAATCAAGAGTGCTTGCTGCTATGAGAAATTGAAAAGCCATAATAAAAGTACTGAAGCTTACAGAAAACTATCACTCAAAAACATGAAACAACATTACAGTTGGTTTTTTAGAAAAAATGCAGGTGCTCACAGTAACTGTTTCACATTTATTTTTTTAATTATTAATTTTCATTTAATCCAATGACCATATACATTACAAATTGGGTTAAAGTTAAGTTAAACTGTATGTACAGTTAAAGTTGTACATTCACTTTAACTTTAATGCTTTAGGAGATTGATAAACTAAAATCGTTTCTATGTATCGAATTTTTTTCGGCAATTTGCTACTTCGATAAGTGGAGGTCCGACTGTATTTTAAGTATTTGAAAAAAATATTTGGTTTGTGTTTTCTATTTCTTTTTGTTTTCACTTTACTTAATTTATTGCTGCATTGGCATCAGGGCCGGACTGGACCCTTAAAAGGGAGCAGACCTTGGATCATCAGAGGGGGGCACAAAATATCGAGATTCATGAACCCATTGTAGATGTATACAATGTGTGTGGGGGGATAATATATTCTGATGTGTTATTGTTTATTGCTAATTATAAAGTCTCGCACACTGGCTCCCTTGAGAGCAGCGGAGGGGGGGGGGGAGGTCAATGAAATTTTTCGTGAGTTTTTATGCATATTTTTTGGAGGAGTGGGTCCTTGCTTGTAGGAGGAGACTCAGTAATGTTAGGGAGATGTTGCCATTGCCCTTTGGGGATGGACAGCCATATCTCACAAACAGCAGAAAACTATCAATGGAAAATGGAGTAATGAGAAAAATTTCATTTCAGTTTATTGTGATACCATTAAAACATTCAGAAATATGTTAGTAATTTATCTTAAGTAGTTAGTATGTTTCATAAGAAGAGAATATTCTAAATTCAAGACTGAACTTGATTTTTATAGCAGTATAAATGCATTCAATAATAACTCATAGAATCTTAGACAGATATAATCCAAAATACTGCAGCTTTAATTGGGTCAAACATCAATGCATTCAGCACTAATATTTTTTATTAATTCAGTATTAATATTCATAGCATGACATAAGTTGAGATTTCTGAAAACTAAAATCCTGACATCAAGTAGCAGTAGGCTATTTACTAAACATATGCATTCAATGCTGTTTTACATTAAAAATAAATAATAAGCACAGGGATCTGGCCAGAGGATATTTGGGTCCGTTAACGGACCCTTCACAAAAATCCGATCAACCAAAACGGACCTTTCACAAAATACCGATCAAACAAAACGGACCTTTCACAAAATCCCGATCAAACAAAACGGACCTTTCACAAAATCCGGATCAAACAAAACGGACCCTTCACAAAATTCTGATAAACAAGATCGGATCTGTCACAAATTGTTTATTGAAAGAGCAAATCTGAAAGCAAAATAACGCATATTTCTGTGTATAAACCGATAATTTTTGGAACCTTTTTTTAAGTCAAATTAGAGGGATCAGCTTATACAAAATCGGCTAATTTAAAAAAAAAAAAAAAATCGGCACTCTTGCGATTCTCCTGCAAGCGATAAATAATTGCTACTGCCAAATAAATATAATGGTTGTTTTGTAGTAAGTTACCGCCCTAAAGCTCCGGATGGAATAACTGAGCTGGCGGTGTAGTTTATAATGGTTGTTTGTTTTATCACAGCTAATTAGCAGCGGTGTTGTAAACTTTTCTGAAAAGGCATTGGTAAGCACTTTTCTCCGCTCATGATTTAACAAACAATAATAATATGTATCTGCGAAATGAACTTAGAACTGCAAAGGGATAGTAAGGGTGAGGAAAAAATATGATCGCTTCAGATAGGGTTACCAAATTCAAAATTATCACCACTTAACGTCTGGCGTTGAACCTTTATAATGACTTGATTAGAAAATATTCTCATCATTTTGCCAGCTTGTCAATATTTGCGTTTTTACGGTGCGGTGCGATGTTTAATTGTTATTTTGGGAGAAAATTATATGGGTTTTGATTTTTCGATGCTAACAAGGATGATTAACTTTAAATAAACTCTTTTAATTACAGTTTTTTTTCTTTAGATGTCTACATTTTGAAATATGCAATCTTTTAACATCCGATATGAGAATCATATTTTGTTCTTTTTTCAAGCTAACTTCGCTTTATTAGGAGTCAAATAAATGAAAAGTCTCTTTATCTCTGTTAGAACTCTCATTTCAAGTTTTTAAAGCAAAATTCCATTTTCTGTTATGAGTCAAAAATGAAAATGCTGAGATGGTTTGTTTTATTTTATTTTTTGGGTCAACTGTGTCCACAGATATTAATGAAATGGTTATCATAGGACTCTAAAATGCAATTTTAAAATAATTTTATCAAAAACATTTCTTTTACAAGCCGTTTTTATACTTTTGATGCCTTCACTTTGAGAATTGCGATCTCTTTGCATCCGATATGGGATTCCGATTTTTCGAATTTTTGATGATTATTACGCTTTTTTAAGAGGTAAACAATTGAAATATCTTTTTATTTTTGTTAAAATCAGGGAATTTATAAGTTTTAAACGAAATTCTGTTCTTTTTAACAGTGTCTTGGGTCAAAAAGTTGAATGCAGAACCCTATTCTGAATTTTATTTTATTTATTTATATTTTTGTTACAATTATTTTAAATACTATACAGAAATATATCTAGTATAATTTAACATAATGTAGAATGTTAGATAAATATTGATACTTGAAAGAGCGATGACCCCCCCCCCCACCAAATGTCAGAAAAAAAATCCAGTATGATTTTCTCGACATAGAAGAGGAAAACACTCAACTTTAAGTTTAATTGATGTAGTTTTGTGCCTTCTCTACATTCTAAAATTTCGTTTTAACAAAAAATTTTATTATTTTTATTTTTTTATTTATTTATTTTTTTGCGAAATTTTTTGATTTTTTCACAAAATTAATTCATTTTTCACAAAATTATTTGATTTTTCACAAAAAACGGACCCTGTGAAAAATCCTGGACAGACCCCTGAAGCAATGAAATTACATTTGCAATACTTCAGGAAACGTTAAAAATTTTCAACATTATTCATAGATCGAAGTAGCAACCCTTGAAAGTGCGAAAATCCTCAAAAAAAAAAAAGAAAGAAACTGTCATAACTAGGCTTGAAAGACATCCTGGATTTCAGACAAAATTCCACTGTCCCGGCCAGTTTACTTCACGTCCCGGAAAATGCTAAATTTGACTTTAGATGACCAAAAAAGTCGAAAAATAACAAACTGTGAAGGATTATTTAGGATAATTACTTTGTCCTTTGCATCATTAATATGTAAAATTAATATTGAATTAGCTTGTGAAGGTTTATACAACAATATTAAAACCAAAATAGTTCTAGCTAATGAAAAGTACGTGTAAATATTGTTCATTTTTTTCCTTTCTTAAGTAACTTGAAAATATTGACATGTAGGAAATAAAATATTTAAATTTATATGCTAGCAATCATGTCTGCCTTTGGTTCATAATATAGTAACCATTTATTCATAGCATTTTAAGAATTAACTACCGTCTAAAATACTCTACAAATCGCGACACTAGGGGGAAGGGGGGAAGGGTCTTCCGGTGTCCCGGTTGAACATTTTAGAAATCTGGCAAGCCTATTCATAACTATCAAGATTACAGCATATCATGCATATGTAAAAAGCTAAAAATGTTAACAAAATTATTCGTAAGAATTTTTTTATAGTTAAAATTTGAATACAACTAAGATCAAATTCATAGAGGAAAAAGCCTATGACGAGACGAACCAATATCACGTGTTTTTCCCTTTTAAATTGGTACTATAGCCTTTAGCTCTCACTCTAACAAAGAACGGTACTTTTGGGAAAGATGCAAATGAAAAGTATACTTTGGAAGAAAATCAAACATCAGTTCATTGATATGATAATATTATTTTGAAATAGTTTGATGAACGCTTTGATGTAAGAAATGCTTATTAAAAATTTAAATGATTTTTTTGTCATACTTGTAATTGAAAGGAATTTAATTTTGTGTATTTGAATCCAACTATCCGTAAAGCACTTACGACATTATCGCTTCAACTGATTACATCTTACTGACTTTCCTGCTTCTTTTGAATGAATTAAAGTAGTATTGGTTAACAATACACAACTGATTCTTCTTCTAGTCTTAGCTCTGTAGAATTGAGGGAAGAATCACCTCATTTTTTTCCTCTATTTTTTTGGCAGCTACAGGTACGAAGCGTTTTGCTGCCTTATGGATGCAATCAAAGCTGTTCCTTGCTTCAAGTAAAGACTTCTATGCAATGGAAATTAGACTCCATGCTTGAGCGTAATCTAAATTAATGGTTTGGAGGTAATCTGATAAAGGAGTTGTGATTTTAAACACCTTTAAAAAGATTATAGCAATTAAAATGGTTTCAAATGATAAAAATTGTTTCAATAGAGAAATTGCTGCATTTCGCACTTTTACGTTAAATTGCTCCAAATTGCCAATAACACTTAAAGAAACAACCAACTCCACAAATACAAGTGGGTGTGAGTTTATGTCCGCATGATTGTTCCCTTTAAACCATAATGCACAAGAGTCAAATATTTTTATTGTGGCATTGCTCCTCGACCTCCATCTGGTGATTCCTATTGCGGATAACTTCAAAGCAGGTTTTTGTTTTCAGGTATACTGCCATTCGTTTATATGAATCCTTTTTAAAACACTTGAGCTTTCTGCAGTAAGCCAAAAAAGGAAATTATAGATGGCAAACATTGGGCAGTGTCTGACAATACCAAATTTAACACGTGAGCATAGCACCATGTGTGGATATGATTCGGAATTTCTTCTTAAAGTCTCGTCAAAACTCCCTTGTAAGGACTGCACATATTTGAGGCACCATCAAATGCATTTGCTATGCAGCTTTTAAGTTCTAAACTTGTATCTTCCAACAATTTTTTTAGGGTGTTGAATAGGGATCCTCCCGTGGAAGACTCAAGACATTTCAACCCTAATACTTTTTCATGTCCTTTTCGAACACATAACGAAGTACTATTACACACTGATCATTGCTAGTCACGTCCATCGTCGTGTCCATCATAACAGAAAATATCTTTGCCTGCTTAACTTCTTTAGAAATTTCTGCCTGGATTTCAGTTTTAATTATATTGATAATTTTCGTCACAGTTGTTTTACTCAGAAATGTCAAGTCGCTTCCTCTTCGGTTTGAACTGCTTCTTTCCTCTAGTGTAGATTTGCTTCTTTTAATTACATTATCCACATGTTTGGCAATACCGCTATCATATTTCGAAAGTAAAAGAAAGAGTTCCAAAAAATTTCCATGATTTATCAATGTATTATCAAGACTGTGAGCTCCTGCAACTGTTCCTCGAAAAGCAAGTCCCTGCTTACCAATGAAAATTTTACTACATCTATTACACTAGATAATATTATTCTTTTTCCCAAAACTTCTTTCTTTTTGTTCTCAGGTTGGTTTGTGAAAAGCATTGCTTCTATTGTTTTTCCTTGTAAAAATTTCATATATGTTTCAACAGATTCAATATGACAGTTTGATTTTTCGTGTTGTCCTACTGTTTGATTCAAATGTTGGAACCCATTGAACACTTGGCAAAATACAGATGACCCATCACTGAAAGCAAGACAGATGCTACAATACAGTCTTTTATTATTAGGATTGTAAGTAAGCTAATTTCTTTTAAATAAGGGGCCATCATTATGCTTTAAATGAAACACCTTTGCATCAAAAGGTGGAATGCACTTTTCTCCAATTGTTCGGCTTGAACTGGATGAAATGAAAAATAACTATTTAAGTTTTGATTATTTGGCATCCTAAACAAATCTACCTGGTCTTCCCCTTTCTGAACGCTCATTATTTCTGTTTTTCATAATATTACTATACTGGACATTTTCATATTCTGCATATTACTGAGGGGAATCCATTTCCAAATTTTCATTTTCTGCATATTGCCGAGTTGAATCCATTTCCAAATTTTAATTTTCTGCACATTGCTGAGGGGAATCCGTTTCCAAATTTTCATTTTCTGCATATTGTTGAGGGGAATCCGTTTCCAAATTCTCATGTTCTTCATATTGCTGAGAGGAATCCGTTTCCAAATTTTCATCAATGCAATTTTTATCAACTGCAACTACATTATCCGGTTTCTCGTTAAATGACAAATCTGCTTGCTTAGAATTTGTTGCAAAACGAAAACTCGTAATTTTTGAGCATGATTGAGCCACTTCCCTTCTTTGCTGAGCTTTTTCTTTTCTAATTTCATAGCCCGATTTTCGGATCTTCGAAGCCTTCTTATAAAAAAAAAATATTTTTCAGCTCAGGGGCGCACCGGACGTGCAGCCCGTTTCCCGGCAGACCAGTCCGGCTATGATTGGCATATTTAGGATAAAGTTCATCTTTTTTATTCAATAGCTATTAATCAAGTTAACAAATGAGAATAAAAGTTCTTTTTTACATCTTTAAAACATAGCAAAATTGCATGAAACTGAAATTTTAAAGGTGTTAATAATTTTACTTAACATGTATCAATTAAAGCTACAAAAACTTGTTTAAAAAGTAAGAAGAAAAAAATTGACAATAAGTTGAGATTGTTTAAGGAAATTATTCTTACTGGTAATGCAGTTCTTTCTGCTGTGTTCAACAACCTTTCAACATTCAACTCAGGTCTAAACAGCAAAACTTTACCAGATTTACTTCTGAAAGCTTTTAATCCTTCAAATAGCTAGGAAGAGAAAATAGTTGTTCTAAAATCATTGTCGTAATTTACAAAGAGAAAAAGAATATTAATGAATTTTAGTATTTTTAAACAGTATGAATGAACTAATATCGAGAAAAAATAAGTAAAACATTGCAACATGTAAACAAAATTGAAACCTACATATATACCTTTTCAATGAACTTATATTATCATGCTATAATGGCACAACAAATAAAATTCATGAGTTATAGTTTGAAGTTCATCCATAATTTTTAAACATTATTTGTTCCTTATCCCTTTTTTTTCAAGATTTTTTTATATTTTTTTAAATAAATAAAAATTTAGAAGTCTAACTTATTGATTTGCACTGCATCAAAATAACATTGTGAGCTACTTGAGGGAACTACACTAAGGTTATTCAAAATTCCTTTCAACCCATTAAATAATTAGTGCATGTATATGCAAATATCTTTCAGTTCTTACCAAAGCCCCTAAGGCTATGTGTGAGTATGTATTTCGGGCATTATAGATGGACAACAACTGCTTAGCTGCTGAAATTCAAGATTCATTACATTCTTGATATTTGAATTTAACTACTGACACAAAATATACATTGATTTTCAATTCTAAAACATTAAAACACAAGGAGATATGAAGCAGATTATTTTTAGGTTTCTAAAGTATGAGAAGGAGATGCAGAATATATAGAAAAATGTGTGTTAGAAAATTCATAAAATCTAGGTTTTTAATGTAAGAAACTAAAAGATAAACTTATAATAATTTGATTAGGGGTCTCTATCTAACCACTACTTGTATCCCACCAGTAAATCAACCACTGTTTGAGAGATATTTGATGTACTACATCTGTATACAGAAAGTCACTTAATCTGTTTTCTTCAAAATTGACAACTTTCTGAACTTAACTGGCCGCTAAATTAAATTTGAAATTAATAACTTATTAAATTTTGTGTACACATAGTTTATACAGACAACAGATGGTAACTTAGCTCCTTGTTCAGACGAAAATCAGAAAATGTTGGTGAATGAGAACAATAGGGGAAACTCATGTAAATACGGGGCACATGTGAACATGGTGTGTTTTACTTGGATCGCTTTAAGCAAAAAATCTGGAAAAATTCTAAAACATGGACAGCACCAGTTGTACTTCTTGGACAAACATTTAGAGCAATGAGCCATTTTATGTGACTGTGGTGGCAACTTCTTTGCATTAGTCGGTGTCAAGATTTTTTTTCACTATTTTCTTCACGTGAAAACATTTTCAAAACTAACTGCAATGTTAAACCTAAGTATTACGAACCATTGTATGAACATTCAAGTCAATTTATGACAATGTTTAAATTTTTTATTAAATTACAAATTCTTGACTTTGGCGAGTAAGCTCTAAAGTGGATGACGGTGTACTTGTGAACAAAACATCTAGGGGTACAAGTGAACAGTTCTCATAGCTGCTCTCCGTAATATCATTATTGGTGCAGGATATTGTAAGTGTTAAAAAATGTGTAAATATTTATAATTATCATTTCCTATAATAAGCTTGTAAATTTATTGTTAATTGTTATTAATATTATTAAACATTTCTTTATGTTTATTATTTCTATTATTATTAAAATTTTTGTTCCAAAAATAAATTAAATTTTTAATTCAGTCAATAATTTAGTGTTATATAATATTTAAAGGAAATAAAAAGACACAAAATATTTTCATTTAATTAAAAACTGAAAAGTTCAAAAATATTTTAAAATACATTATCAAACAATGAATGAAGCTTAAAAGCAAAATATATATAGAATAACCCTTGCATAGTAAAAAGTTCTTTGCATTATGCAGTCATATTAGTTTTTTCTAATCTATTCAGTGATCAGAGGCTGCAAATAATACAGTATTTTCTTCCCTCCATAAAGTCGAAAGAGAACTATTTCAAGTCAAGTATCCAGGAAATTGTCAAACATCTATTACTTGGTAATTTAAAATTATCTAGTGTGTAGTAAGTCGTGAAATGCTGAATAAAAAGTGCACCTTCTAATTATGGATATTTTTGCACTGTTGCTTATTAGGGGTTTCAGATAAGGTAAGTGCAGTTTTTTAAATTTTTTTCACACCCCGATATTACGAATGAAGCCGATTTAATGTATAAAAGTTTCGGTCCTGATGAATTTGTTAAACCGGGGTCCGCCTGTATAAAGGTTTTGCTTTTGCAATAGTCATTTTTTTAGCTACTCTATCAGTGGCAGATTTTCAAGTTTTGGGACACGTTGCAATGAATTTTTAGGGCCTCATGGTCCTCCCATGAGGCGGTAGCTAGGGGGTAAAATAGCAATAGAGGCTGGCCAAAAAAGGGGCCTGGTATGAGAAAAGAGAGACAAAACTTATCTTTTCTTTCCATACTTAACTTTTGGCAGTGATATAATAGGATCATTCTCATAAAAAGTCATTTTGAGCTTATTAAGTTCATAAAAATTAAAGTGGGTGGAGTCAGATGAAACCTTTTTTAAAGATGGATATATGTAAGGGCTTTATGAAAAAGTTTTGGTCCTGTTAAGTAAAAATATTCTTTGAATAGCATTATACCCTAAGCATTACAAACTCATTTAAGCAGTGAGGGAATAACAAATTCATTAAAATTAGATTAAAGTTGTTATGCCTAACTGATATTTGAGTTTATTTGCATACTGGGAAGCAACTTATTTGGCATTCTCAATGGAAGCAACTTATGATCAAGCAGTTTTCAGGCAGTTTTAATTCATTTTTCTGTAAAAACAGATATGAGTGAATGACAGATGCAAAAATCCTGTTCTTATTTTATGCTTTCACATAGATTCTGGAGTAATAATTTCTGACAAATTAAACATGCAAAACACATAGCAATATTTCTCTGGGTTTCCAGCTCAAAATTACTACACTTTTAGTTGAAAAGAATTTATTTTGCTGTGATTCTGGGAAGGAAATTCACTGTTGTGGAGGAAATGACATCAACCACTGGGGACAAACTTTAAAATAATTACGTAAATTAATTTTTAATAAAAATTTAATTTTAATATTTGATTACTGAAATGCTTCAATATTTTGAAAACATAACCACAAAAATATGAACTCATTGTTTATTTGATAAATATTTTTGGTACAGATGTGATATACCCCCCCTATTTTGCGACATCCGATTTTTTGCACAAAATTGAAATATTTTTCTCGCCAATGAGGCGATAATTTTTTAAGCATGGCATCCCTCGCGAAATTAACTTGTGTTTGGCAACCCAAAGGCAATCTTAGATCTGTTCAAACTTGTTTACTTGTATCGGTTTCACGCAGGAGAGATTCTTGTTTTTTCGTGCAATACACCTTACAGGAAAGCTTATTTTGTGTTAGTTTAAGTTCAGTAGTTGTGTTTTGATGAATAAATATTAGAAAATGCCAGTTTCTTCAAACTTGAACGTTAATTGAAAGTTAACTCCAACTTGGTGTGTATCTGTAAGGTGCCATTGTCATATGTTGTTTTGTTTCAGACTGAGTGTGAGGATTTATACGATAAAAAAGTAAGTTCTTTTTTTAGAATTCAAAAAAAAAAAAAAAACTCTCACTTTCGAAATTGTTTGTTTTTACGAAATCTTGAGGGTTTTTCGTAGTTTTAACTTTATTTTTGCTGTATGTAAATTAATTTTACAAAAATAGTACGGTATTATATTGTAAAAGTTAATTCTTATAGATGCCACGAATTATTTAGACATATTCTATAAATGTGCCTGCTTTAGGTACTGAATTTCTGAAAATAAGTTGACTCTAGCTTTTTATAAAAATATGAAGGTGTTATTTTATGTAAAATATAATAGATACTTTGAAAGCATGTCTGAATAGCAAATTAATGTATGGTATTTTAGTATTGTTTATGTTTGGGATGTTCTGTTGAGACATTACTACTTTTCATACATCGAAATTCGAGTAACTAAGCGTTTTTTTTTTTTTTTTGGCTGAAATAGTTATTGATTTGAGGATGTTTTCTGCTTTAAACATCTCAATTTGAATCGCTTTGCTCTTTTTTAGCAGAGTATCAGAAAAGTTTTTGTTCGATGAAATGCATGTTGGAAAAAAGCTTTTATTTCTATTGGTACATATTTCATTGGTGAGCTGTTATAGTAATTTGTTAATTTAAGCATTTTAAATACTTCCAGGTAATTGTTCTTTTGTGTACAAAAACTTTCTAGTTTCTGATATTTTTGAAACGTATAGTCCCGATGTTCTTTGTTGTGGTTTTATGTAGTTTTTATATACAGGGTGATTATAATTAAAGTTCCACTTTCAAAATGCTGTAAAAATAAAACCACTGGTCAGAATGACCTCAAATTTCAACGGAATATTATCGAAGAAAGGGGAAAACGTACGGCAGAAAAAAAATACATTGTTGGAATTTTTAGCAATAGATGGCGCTGCAAGTATCAGAATATGTAAATCAAAACACCTGTCATGCGCACGACTCATTGAAGTTGTTACAAAAACGCCAAATACACGTTTTTTTCCTCATTTCTCATCTGAGAAGTTCACTATGACTGTCTCAATGAAAGACCTGGCCGTCCTGATCACCTGATCTTAACCCGTGTGACTTCTGGATATGGAGCTATTGTGTTCAGTGCTCCAATTGCAAACTTTGCTGAGCTGAAGGCAAGCATTGCGCAACACATTCTAAACGTGACCCCGGAAACACTTCAATCAGACATGGAACATGCTGTTTCTCGATTTCAACTTGTTACAGAAAACGGGGTACATCACATTGAACATCTTTTGAGCCAGTCTCAAGAAAATTAAAGACCAATTTGATTTTTTACTGATGCTTTTTATGCGGTTTTCGGCCTCAGGACAATTAAAAACCGATTTTTCCCATCCGATGTGATATGACCGTGCCGTGTTGGATGGGCTTACTTAACTAACAGTATCACACCTGTACCCTAGTGCACGCTGAGTAGTACGGTGTTTTAACGTATAGTTTACACCTGAGGTAATATTTTATGATTTATTTGTCATTTGTAGTCGACCACTATTAAATTATGCTTACAGCGCCATCTATTGCTAAAAATTCCAACTATTAATTTTTCTTCTGCCATCAAGTTCCTCCCCTTCTTCGATAATCTTCCGTTGAAGTTTGACGTTATTCTGACCTGTGGTTTTATTTTTACAGCGTTTTGAAAGTGGAACTTTAATTATAATCACCCTGTATATTGTGTTCTGAAGTGCTTTGATCATGTTTTTTTATCTGAATGTTTCCTGTTGGCACTAAAAAAGCATTGCTAAGGACGATGTATGACACATGTGGTCATAAATCGTTTTCTTGGCGACTCTTTCTTGGCGCCAACAGGAAAAAATCACCAAGGGTGGGGTAAATGACAGTCCCATATTTTTTGCTTAATTTTTACTAACAGTGGGGACAAGTGAGGAAATGACATTTGAGTACTTTTGATTTACATTAAAGAAATTCAAAATAAAATATAGAAATTTTAATTTCATTGATCTGGTTGAACTATGTCTTGAAAAGTATTTGAACCCTTAAAAATATCTATGAGTCATAAAACATTTGTAAATTATTACAGGGACCAGAAAATGAGTTTCTGTGAATGACCCAATAGCATTTTTAATTAAATCACAAGTAATACAGATATTTTCAATTTACAAAAATTGAAATTTCATTTTATTTTGGATCAGGGTTTGTTTAGCTACTGGCCTGGATCAAAAGTATCAAAATGTTGATAGATGGTGCTTTCATACATCGTGCTGTTGTCTAAATTGGACCTGAACCCTAAATGGTGATCGTTAAATAGAAACTGTGTTGTCCGGTTTATTCCACCTTAGAAAAGAACTACCCTTGACAAATTATCCGTTTGCCCATTTCATCCACGTTTTTTCAGTAAATGAAAAATTCTAGACTAAAAATTAACAATTTAGCAATAACAAATAAATATACCAATGCTTCTCCTTGAAGGAACATTTTTACATCAAATTATCATCTTATACAGTTGTACATACCCAATATTATGTGAGATATTACAGTTATAGACCCTTTTTGTTTACGATTGCACGTTTATAAAACAAATTAATATTAGAGTTAAATTTTCTGCATTTTGTAGCAACTATAAAGAAAAGAACACATTCACATTTGTTTTAAAATATGAAAAATTGTAAAATACACGCATCTGTCAGGGTTGATATTTTGATCACAAATTGGAGAAAATGAAGTAAATTAAACAAAATGAAAATCCATATTTTCTATAAGTTTAACATATACAATTATTATGTTTATGTAAATGAATTATTATATAATTTGATCACATTATTTATTAAAGAAATTCTTTTAAATTAATCATTTAGTAGAATTGTTGCAATTGTATTTTAATCTTCATGTTTTTTCCACAAAAAGTTATTCTCTTTTGTGCAATAATTTGTTGGCAACTTACTGTAAAATTAATGAAATTGAACAAAACGAAAAAGCAGTTCAACATAATTTAATTTAAAAAGAAAGAGTAGGTAAAAATATTTTTAAATAAATGCAATAACATATTAATTTTTTTAAAAACTCGGTCATTAATTAGCAATGAAGGATAACACCAAGTTAGGAAGGTAAATTTAATGAATACTGTAAAAAATATCTTGCATTGAAAAAAACGAAACAATGTACAGATAAAATAATCTAAACATTCTCCTTTTTTGAAAACCAAAGTTGAAATTCATAGTCCATAATTTAAAAAAAAGGTTCTGCTGAGTTAAGGCTCTTCTATACCGTCCATCTTGGTTTTCGATGCTAATGCTTTCTCTACGGGAAAATCTGCTACCTATTCAAAGCATAACTCGAGAAATTACTGGAATATTTTCATGCGGTTTGTTTTAAACGATGGCTATGACACAGAACTAGAAATGCGCTTCTTTATTTTTTCTGTGGTTATTTTGAAATTTTTTTAATAACATTTTAAAACTTTAAACGACTATTTTCACACGTTTGAAAAATGATATGGAAAAACTGAAAAAAGAGCGCAAGAGATTGAACATTTCTCTTTAAAAACATATTTTAAGTTTATTTCTGAGACAATTTGTTCGATTGATACTCTCCACGTAGTAAAGCCTTGTTTTCGAAAAATTGTGAAAAACTGCGAAAAACACGCCTTTCACCAGACCACACCCATTTCCTCCCACTTTGAGGGACCACTTTCTCTTCTCCCCCCAGGGTCTTCAGGGTCTTGTCTGCTGCTTCTCCGTTCCTCCGCTCTGCCTCAATGACAGGCAATAAATTACTGAATCCCTACTAATGACCATTCATTCTTTGTCGTTTTGTGTGTTGGTCTTGCATCTCTGTGACATCTAAAAAATTCGTTCTAAAAAGAACAGTTTTTTTCTTCTTTCGAGTTCTATTCAATAAGTTTTTGAAATTATTTAGGTGATATATTTTTCAATGCTGTTTTAATATAAGTACCACCCCCCGTTTAAATGTAGAAGTTATTTTGTTTGAAAAATCGGTGAAAATTACCGCATTTTATAATGGGGGAAAAAAATCGAAATGCCATTTTTATATACGTATTTCTTTATTAAATTATTAATTAAAAAAAAATATTGCCAAGTACAGTGATTGCAAGTTATATCTTGATGTGAAATTTGCAAAAATATAAACCAATTCACTTAAAATACACTAGTCACATTAGGGGAAGTGGCAAGTAAATCATGAAATTTCCCGCTCCTGAGTGTATGTGCAGTAGAATGAGATTAATCTAGAGGGCGCCTGTGATGCAGGGAGTGTTATTGCTGCTAATTTGATAAGTGTTTTCTTACTATAATTTTTCATTATTACTGTCTAGTTTTAGGTTTTTTTACTTCACTTTATCATGTAATTTAGTTTTATTGTGTTTTGGGGGCTTATTTTTGCTGTTATTATATTCTTGAAGTGTTTTTGCATTTTTTGGAGCTAAGCCTAACATGTGGTGATCTCCTGGTTTTTGATCTTGTGTGCTTTATTGGGTGTAGCAACTCTGTTTATTTACTGCTGTTTTTAGTATTTATTCTGTGTTTTTTTGCATTTTTATCTTTCTGTTTTGCCTTTTGGAACATATTCACTGAGTAGAAATGGGTGTTATATGCATTATGAAAGAGGTAAAGAGTGGGAAGGGTGACAGGTGGATCTCTTGTGATTTATGTCATATGTTCTGCCTGTATAAGGGGGAAAATGAGTCTGTTTTTGAGGAGGATTATATTTTGTGGGTGGGAACAAATGATGTAGGCCACAGTAAAAATGAGGAGTTTTCTAGGGAATGGGAATCCCTGTTGGATAAAGCAACCAGCTTTTCGACGAATGTCCAAGTGGTTGGTTTGCTTCCCAGGTATGGAGTGCATAGGAGCTGGCTAAATCAACGTGCAAGGTGTATGAACTTGCTACTGAAGTCAATTTGCGAAAAGCGCAGTATCAGGTTCATTGATGTATGGAGTCATTGTAAACGGGATTGGATTGCTAGGGATGGCCTGCATCTGAGCTCTACAGGGGTCAAAATGGTTAGTGGATTAATTTTAAGGGCTTCGGAGACAAAAAACTAAGTTGGGATGGGGGGCATGGTTCAAGCATCAGGTATCGAGAAAATGAAATTTTTTTGGGTATTGCTAGAAATGGAAATAAAGTGACGAACAAGAGTAGTAATGTTAACAATTGTAATTTAGGAAAATTCAGGGTGTTAAATAAAAGCAACTTAGGCATGCTTAAAGTTTTCTATACCAATGCTCGCAGTATTAGGAACAAGATGGATGAATTGAAAAGCATAGTTATGGATGAGAAGTTGGATGTTATTGGAATTACAGAGACATGGGCTACCGAATCTGATGCAGAGTTATTACATATTGCTGGGTTTAATTTGTTCAGACAGGATAGAGTAGGTAAAAGAGGTGGTGGGGTTTTATTTTATGTTACAGACAATTTTATTTGCAATGAATTGGTCATAAATGATAAGCCTACTGATATTGATATGGTTTGGCTGGAGTTGATGAGCAGTAAGGGCAAAAAGCTACGCTTTGGAAACATTTATAGGCCACCTAATTCAAACCAGGGACAAGATGAACAGATGTACCGTATTATTAGTAACATGTCCAGTAAGGGATCCGTTATCATAATGGGGGATTTCAATTTTCCTGGTATTGATTGGAATAATTTTTACCCTGGTAATGGCAAAGAAGAGGAATTTTTAAAAGTAATTGGTGACTGTTTCTTAGATCAAGTTGTAACTCAGGGAACTCGAGAGGAGGCGATTTTGGATCTAGTTTTTTGTGACATAGGTAGTTTTGTTCAGGGGTTGAGTGTAGGGGAGCATATTGGAGATAGTGATCATAACAGCATTAGGTTCTGGGTTAAATTTGAAGTGTGCAAAGATGATAATTTTAGGTTTGTGCCCAATTTCAGAAACACTGATTTTGTTGCACTTAGGCAGAGCTTGAAAGAGGTTTTTTCGTCAGGGTTGGAAAATAGCGACGTAGATCAGCAGTGGACGGAATTTAAGGATAAACTTGCTAAAACCGTTGGGGACTATGTTCCATTTAGGAGAAAAGGTGTTAGTACCAAAATTTGGCCCATGTGGTTCTCCAGGGAGACTAAAGAAGCTCTTAATTATAAGCAAGCCACTTTTCGTAAGTTTAAAGAAACTGGTCAGAGTGCGGAGAGGCTCCAGTATGGTAAGGCAAGGCGAAATTTTAAGTATTTGGTACGGATTCAGAAAAGGGAATTGGAGCAAAGGCTGGCAGATGACATTGATGGGAACCCTAAGAGGTTTTTTGCTTACGCTAATTCTGGGAAAGCTCGAAACAGTCAAATTTGGCCTTTGGTTAATGAGTATGGAAATTTAATCCATAACGATAGGGATATTGCAAATGTTCTAAATAACTTTTTTTCCAGTGTGTTTAACGATAACTGTATCTCAACAGTTGACACTAACAAGACACAAGCTATTATACAGCTTGAGGATTTTGTATTTTCCAGGGAGGAGGTTTTATTTCATTTGAAAAAGATTAAAGCAACTAAAGCTCCGGGACCAGATAATATTTATCCAAAAATTTTAGTTGAATGTGCAGAAGAATTAGTGGATGTTATTTTGAATATTTTCAATGCTTCTTATAACTCGGGGACGGTGCCAGAGGACTGGAAGCTGGCTAACATAACGCCACTCTTCAAGAAGGGATCTAAAGGTATTGCTGGGAATTATAGACCTGTAAGTTTGACTTCGGTGATTTGTAAGATTTTCGAAACTTTGATCAAAATTAAGATCATGATGTTCTTAGAGACTAATAGTCTGTTGACTAGTTTGCAGTATGGTTTCAGGAAAGGTAAATCCTGTACTACTAATTTATTGCATTTCTACGACAAGGTTACCTCAGCTTTAGATAACAAAAAATGTGTGGATGTTGTTTATATTGATTTTCAAAAAGCTTTTGACAAGGTACCGCATGTTGCTCTTCTCAGCAAGTTAGCTGACATTGGAATAGGAGGAAAAGCTTTACTTTGGGTTAGAAATTGGCTTACTGGTAGGAAGCAAAGAGTAGTTGTGAGAGGAAATCATTCTAATTGGAGTGATGTTTTAAGTGGGGTTCCTCAGGGATCAGTTTTAGGGCCTCTTTTGTTTATTATATTTATGAATGACATCAATGAAACTATTTCTGGAAGCATGAATTGTTTTGCTGACAATGTAAAAGTTATGGGGATTGTCGAAAATGAAGAACAAGTAAAACAGCTGCAAGAGGATTTAGATCATATTACTAAGTGGGCAGATAAATGGGGTATGGCAGTTAATGTAGGGAAATGTCAAGTACTACACTTAGGTCATGGAAATAAGCGTATGAGATATCGTTTACAGGGTTCAATCATAAATCAGGCAGAAAATGTTATGGATCTGGGTGTCTTTATAAATCAGGACTTCAAGTTTAGTCAACAGTGCAGTATTGCTAGTAACAAAGCCAACAAAATGCTTGGGTTCATCAATAGATCTATTTCAAACAAATCTAAGAAAGTTCTTCTGCCTTTATATAGGAGTTTAGTAAGACCTCATTTGGAGTATGCTGTTCAGTTTTGGTCGCCTTATCTGAAGAAAGATATTTTTGTATTGGAAAGGGTTCAAAGAAGGGTAACTAAATTAGTAAGGGGACTCTCAGATTTAGATTATGATACCAGACTTAATAGGCTTAACATGTATAGCCTGGAGCAAAGGAGAGTCAGAGGGGACATGATTCAGTTATTTAAATTTATCAAAATGAAAGATGTAAATGGATTAAATTTTTGCGGGGAAAGCAGGACAAGGGGTCATTGTTTTAAGCTATTTAAATCTCAGGCTAACTTGGAAATCAGGAAAAACTACTACTTTAGCAGGGTCGTGGGCACTTGGAATAGCTTACCGGAAGAGACGGTAATGAGCAAGGGAGTGGATAGCTTTAAGAGGGCCATTGATCTTCATTGGGGACTAAGTAATTGACTAGGACCAGCCTAGCTGGGCCTAGAGCCTGTTGCTGGTCGTCACATTTGTATTTGTATTTGTATAATCTGGCGATTATACATATTCCGCAGAGATTATTCAAAATGGGGTTGTTTCCTTCAGTCAAAAGTACTATTTTTAGTCACTGAAATTGATAGATTAAGCAAAAAAAAAAGAAATAACATGAAGCGAGAAAAAACTTTCATTTTCCAGACGCTTATTTTTTAATGAATTTTTTAACATGTCCGATTTTGAAAATAAGACGTGGTCTTTATGACATCACAAATGATGTACTTAGGCGCATCTGTGTACTGCGTTTTCACGTTATTGTCATCAAGAAGCGAATTAAATATTGCGCTCTACGCTTGTTATCAACCATATCGTTGCCATGACACTTGAGTAAAAATGCGAATTAAATATTACGCTCTACAAATAGCCACAGTGAATGGCATTTCATCATTTGTGATGTCATCGGCAGAAGCATAAATAATAAAAGCGCACCGATTAAAATAAATTTTTAAAATTATTTAACTTAGTCAAATTATTTAAAAAACGGTCAGATCGTATTGCCAACTCCAGAGCTCGAATACGCTACCTTGTGGTGATTAACAATACTAAAGAAAAAGGTAAAACATTCCATTCCACGTGTTTTCTTTGGGGTAAATTACAGGCTTCAGACAGTTTGTGGTGTAATGTAATTTTAGAAGAATAGAAAAGAAAGCTTCCCACAAACACGATCAAAAATTACTGTCATTCACTAAGCGTCAAAGCAGGTTATAAGTTACGGCATCTGTTTGTTTTACCTTTTTTATCCGCCATTAGACAGTGATTGCAGCACCCCCTATAGTTTATTGGAGTTGCGAATGTTTTTAAGCATGCACTTTCAGTGCATGTTTAAAAACAGAAAAAAAATACAGAAAAAAAATACTTTTAATTTTGGAAACAAATACATTGCCACTAAGGTTGGGAAATCGTCTTTACTAATAATAAAGCTGAAAGTCTCTCTGTCTGGATGTCTGGTTGTCTGGATCTCTGTGACGCGCATAGCGCCTAGACCGTTCGGCCGATTTTCAGGAAATTTGGCACAAAGTTAGTTTGTAGTGTGCACCTCGAAGCAATTTTTCGAAAATTTGATTTTGTTCTTTTTCTATTCCAATTTCAAGAACATTTTCCCGAGCAAAATTATCATACGATGGACGAGTAAATTTCCAAGTTCTCATAACGTGGAACCGTAACATGGTGTAAACCAATTGGCGAAGAATTCACCATACATTTTTTGTAATTATACAGGCGAACCATAAGACCTTTTAATTTTCTACTACGGGCAAAGTCGTGTGGGTACTATATATATATATATATATATATATATATAAAATTAAGCAAACAGAATTACAAATATAAAACAAATTATAAATACCAAATGATGATAAAAAGGAAAAATGCAAACAGCTATTAAGTAGGAATAGAAAAAGAGTGAATCCAGAGCTCATCAGCCGTTGAGGATTCATTAATTATGGTCAAAAGACCAAAATTTTAACTATAAACTAGAAGAGAATGCTTAAGCTCCAGTACATGCAATATAGAGTAACAATGGGCAAACGCACCATTTGTTAAGCTAAAAACAATAAACTAGAGCTCAAACCTAAAACTAAAAGCAGGGGGTTTCGCCTCGACTAATTAGGAAAACAAGTTCCGATAATTAGCCTTCCACGGGACAGTACCTGCCAATAACAAAATTGTCTTACCTTGAAATCCAAGTAAAAATATCCAGTCCGTTGTTCAGCATGATAAAAAGGCTATCCATTCGTCAACAAAACATTAAAAATATAAAAACCATGTCCAAAAAAACAATCCAAAGACGTACCAGGTCACCTGTTTCGCACGTGTAAAAGTTTTATCCACTACAGTGATTCATAAAAAAATGGTTTGTCACGGTTGTATCATACATTTACACAGTTAAACAGTTTCAAAAGAAGCGAAATGTTCATCGAAGGCTATACTTAAGCAGATGTTTTCAACAAGATTTTTAGGGAAGTTATTATGAAAAAGTAAGTTTTTGAGTACTGAAATTTCTTGCTTAAATGCAGAAATGGTGTTGCAAATTCTTTTAATTCTGATAGCTTGCGAAACAATAATGCCAATAAAAACCTTTTTACTAAGGCAGGAGGAGAAATTTTGTAAACTGTTAACTGCGAAATTGAATTCACGTCTTTTATCATAGATTGTAGTGGAACAATTTGAGTCAATTTGTATGTTGATATCCAAGAAATTAAAGCTATTATGATTAGAATTGGTCTTTTTGAGTGTTAATGAACTATGATAAATAGTTTTGCTGAGTTCAGAAAAATTAGGAAAATTTATACACAAAAGGTCATCAATGTATCTACAACAAAGAGGTGTAGAGGAAGGATTGTCAATTAAGTATTTTCGTTCATAATATAAAAGAAAAAGGTTGGCTAATGTAGAGCTAAAATTAGCTCCCATTGCTATGCCATTAATTTGAAGAAAACAAGAATTACCATTTTTGAAAAAATTATTGAAAATACAAAATTTAAAAAGACCAATAAAAAACAATTCATTAAAATCAAGGGAATCCTTGACTGAATTAAAAAGTTCTGAAACAGAGGAAAAAAGTTCAAATTAATGGCATAGCAATGGGAGCTAATTTTAGCTCTACATTAGCCAACCTTTTTCTTTTATATTATGAACGAAAATACTTAATTGACAATCCTTCCTCTACACCTCTTTGTTGTAGATACATTGATGACCTTTTGTGTATAAATTTTCCTAATTTTTCTGAACTCAGCAAAACTATTTATCATAGTTCATTAACACTCAAAAAGACCAATTCTAATCATAATAGCTTTAATTTCTTGGATATCAACATACAAATTGACTCAAATTGTTCCACTACAATCTATGATAAAAGACGTGAATTCAATTTCGCAGTTAACAGTTTACAAAATTTCTCCTCCTGCCTTAGTAAAAAGGTTTTTATTGGCATTATTGTTTCGCAAGCTATCAGAATTAAAAGAATTTGCAACACCATTTCTGCATTTAAGCAAGAAATTTCAGTACTCAAAAACTTACTTTTTCATAATAACTTCCCTAAAAATCTTGTTGAAAACATCTGCTTAAGTATAGCCTTCGATGAACATTTCGCTTCTTTTGAAACTGTTTAACTGTGTAAATGTATGATACAACCGTGACAAACCATTTTTTTATGAATCACTGTAGTGGATAAAACTTTTACACGTGCGAAACAGGTGACCTGGTACGTCTTTGGATTGTTTTTTTGGACATGGTTTT
This sequence comes from Uloborus diversus, assembly GCF_026930045.1. Taxonomy (NCBI): domain Eukaryota; kingdom Metazoa; phylum Arthropoda; class Arachnida; order Araneae; family Uloboridae; genus Uloborus; species Uloborus diversus. The sequence goes on along the minus strand of NC_072733.1, from coordinate 85,867,456 downwards.
TATATTTTTAATGTTTTGTTGACGAATGGATAGCCTTTTTATCATGCTGAACAACGGACTGGATATTTTTACTTGGATTTCAAGGTAAGACAATTTTGTTATTGGCAGGTACTGTCCCGTGGAAGGCTAATTATCGGAACTTGTTTTCCTAATTAGTCGAGGCGAAACCCCCTGCTTTTAGTTTTAGGTTTGAGCTCTAGTTTATTGTTTTTAGCTTAACAAATGGTGCGTTTGCCCATTGTTACTCTATATTGCATGTACTGGAGCTTAAGCATTCTCTTCTAGTTTATAGTTAAAATTTTGGTCTTTTGACCATAATTAATGAATCCTCCACGGCTGATGAGCTCTGGATTCACTCTTTTTCTATTCCTACTTAATAGCTGTTTGCATTTTTCCTTTTTATCATCATTTGGTATTTATAATTTGTTTTATATTTGTAATTCTGTTTGCTTAATTTTATATGTACTTGGCTTTTTAGTTTTGCTGCGATGCGCATCTATGGGCTCTTGGTGTGGTCTTTTCAATATATTTCACTTTTATTATTATTTTATATATATATATATATATATATATATATATATATATATATATATATATATATACTAGTATTTAATATTTATCAAATATATTCCTTGCCTCGTAGTGGTGAATATAATAAAAGTCCATATTAGCTTTATATTAAAATACTGGCTTAGTTTGCTTTTTGATATGGAGGCTTTGTGTGGTTTGCATTTACTTTCAGATCTTTAATTTTCTCAAGACTTTGATATTATCTAGAATTCTAAATATGTAATTAAATTTGAAGTTCCGTTTTGTTTAGGTAAAAATTAAATAGTTAATAATATAAACTTTTTTTTTATAGAATTAATACTATTATCTAATATACATTCAAGGTAAGAAATGAAAGTAATGTACGATAAAAGGCACATTTCAATTTTTTAATTGAAATATTATTAGAAATTTTAACAGCAACCGAGACATTTTTCTTTTTTTAGACGATTGAGTTTTCTTGTGTTGCTTGAAAATGTTCAATTTTGTTAATTAAGATCTCATTACTCCACAAATAATCCTAATTTATTGCATTATCCACGAAGAAGAGGAAATTATGTGAATAAACTAGTAAATTTGATAAACATTACATAATGTATCATATTTACCAAGTCTATTGAAAATTATGAATAATCGCCGCTAGTTATATATAATCAACAGTTTGTTTCCATTACACATACACACATACATACATGAATGAATATGTTCCCTATACAAATCCATGCTTTGCGTCGGATCTGGACCAAATTTGGCAGGGAGGTACTTGGGCACCTGAGTAGGAACCTAGGGGGTTTTTCGAACACCAAAAAAATAACCGAACCGTTCGAATTTCAATTTTAGAACCTGAGAATGGCATTAAATGGCTCTTTCTACCCGAAATAATTAACCGATTTCTTTAATTCAAGTCCCATTCGAAAGTCCGCGAAAAACACCCAAAGAGTTCCTTCATTTCCTTCGAATTTCGAAGGAAAAAAAAAGGCTGTAAAATCACCGGGAAAACATTAAAAAGCACTGCTAATCTATATGGTACAGAAATTTTAAATCGGAAAATTATCGTTTGCGCGATCTCATTTTGAATTAGCGTTCAGAATGTTACCCCCTTTTTTTTTCTCTGTTGTGACTAAATAAAATTTTGTTTTCTGTTTTTGTTTCGAGGTAAAAATTTCCCCTTTTGATTATTACTAGGCAATTAGTCTTCTTTCTTTCTTTCTTTTTTAAGGATTTTAGTTGTATTTCTGGAGGGTTGCGTTTAATTTTTTCGGGAACTGTTGATGTCATGTTTTCATTTTTCTATCTTTGAGAATGATTGTTTTGATGGGAAATTTTGTATTTTTTTTTTGTTTTCTCTCTAATTGAAGCCTGATTGTTGAACATGCGTCATTTGACAAAACTTTTACTTTCGAGGTAGACCGTGCAAAGCCTGGCAATGCAGCTAGTCTATATAAATAAAACTGAGAATATATTTATATGTGTGTGTGTATGTTACCTATACAAATCCAGTTTACGTCAGATCTCGACCAAATTTGGCAGGGAGGTACTTGGGCACCCGAGAAGGAACGTAGGAGGGTTTTCGAATGCAAAAAGCACCGAACCTTTCGAATTTTAATTTTAAAACCCGAAAATGGCATTAAATGGCTCTCTCTAACCGAAATAATTAGTCGATCAGTTCGATTTTGGTGCCATTCAAAAGCCCGCAAAAAACACCGATAGAGCTCATTTATTTCCTTCGAGTTTCACTAAAAGAAACGAGCTGATGTGTGCATCACATGACTTCCTTTTACACCAATTTAAAGTTATTTCCCCATTATTGGCAATTTTAATTTGATTCAATAATTAACTCTCTAAATATCACCAACAATGGCCAGATTGAAACCAGATTTGAAAAAACAAAACAATTTTTTTTTCAAAATTAATTTGAATTTTGAAATTTTGAATTTAAATTATGTTTTTCGCAATCACGAGTTGCGACAGGATGCTACTCATTGGTTACTACCCCCACTCACTTGTTTCTAGAAACTGTTCTTGTCCATCCAAGCCTGCCCCTTCTCTTGGGTGGTTACGTGTGTATAGGTGTGTATGTGTAGGTTTGTATGTGGGTGTAGACCTGTGTGTATGCACGTTGGTGTGTGTGTATGTGTGTAAAGGCACGTGTGTGTGTGGGCGTGCGCCTGTCTAGGACATGGACACCACTGACCACGAGCATCGGCTACTGGGGACCAGTGCTCAGGACCAGAGGAGTCGTGCCGGAGCCACGCCTGCAGAAGACGATGGGGTTGAAAAAGGAACCAGACATCAAGGACGGTCAAATAAAAACAATTAGCAATCGTGATTGCTCAAAAAACGCCAAATTTGTCCCAAAGTTTGCGACAAAATCTGGTGACCAAAAGCTTGGCGAAAAATTGCCGAATGTTTGCATAAATTATAACACTACTTGAGTTTGCATTGAATTAACATTGATTCCCCCCCCCCCAGAAAAAGGTGTAAAAGACCCCCTTTGGAACATCCGAATGAAACCAAAATGGGAGGTGCACAACTAGACCCCACTAGGAGTCTACATACCAAATTTAAACTTTCTAGGACATACCGTTCTTGAGTTATGTGACATACATACGCACATACGGACGTCATGAGAAAAGTCGTTGTAATTAACTCGGGGAATGTCAAAATGGATATTTCGGATGTTTAGGCACTTATCCGCGTGTGGTCGGGTTGGAAAAAAAACTCAATATCCATTCGGGGGTGAGCAAAATGGAAATTAAGTCCGAATTTTTTTTTTTTTTTTTTTCTTGAATACAATACTTTCTTTTTTGTAAGTAAAAAGGCTTTAAAATCACCAGGAAAAAATTAAAAATCACTGCTAAGCCTAATGGAACAGAAATTTTAAATCGGAAAATTATCGTTTGCGCGATCTCATTTTAAAGTAGTGTTTAGAAGGTTGCCAGTTTTTTTTTTCTTGATTGTGACTAAATAAAATTTTGTTTTCGTTTTGAGGTAAAATTTTCCCCTTTTGATTATTATTTGGCAATTTATCTTTCTTCTTTTTTTTTCAGGATTTTAGTTGTATTTATGGAGGGTTGCGTTTAATTTTGTCGGGAACTTTTGATCTGCCGTTTTCTTTCTTTGAAAATAATTATTTTGACGGGAAATTTTGTAGTATTTTTTTCTGTAATTGAAGCCTGATTGTTGAGCATGCGTCACTTGACCTTACTTTTATTTTCGAGGTAGACCGTGCAAAGTAGGGCAACGCAGCTCGTATATAAATAAAACAAATATTTGTGTATATATATATATATACACACACATATATATATATATATATATATATATATATATATATATATATATATATATATATATATATATATATATATATATATATAATGTATGTGTGTATATAGTTCCCTATACTAATCCACAGTTTTCGTCGGATCTGGACCAAATTTAGCAGGGAGGTACTTGGGCACCCCCGAGAAGGAACGTAGGGTGGGGGATTTTAAAAATAAAACGTTAAAAGCAAATGTGCAGGAACACTGCAGACACGTGTTCTGGCATTACAAGAAATGCTTTCTTCAATGCACAAAGCGTGAGCTTATGTATTTGTAGACATCCGACAAAAGTCGTATATTTTAAACATTCATTAGCTCACATTTTATGCACTGAAAAAGATGTTCCTTGTGATGCAGAAACACGTGTCTGCAGTGCTCCTGCACATTTGTGCTTTTAACGTTGTTCCATTTGCTTTTAAAAATTATTTACGTTTGGCGGACTAGAAGTATGGATTGATATAATTTGTTTTAATTCCAATTTGATTAACCCTACCTTTTATGTATTTGTTTATTTTTAATTTAAAAAATAACGCATTTGTCAAATTACTGACAGAAACAAATCTTTTCAATAATGTGCAATTAAATTTCGGCTGGAATTTTGTTTTTAAAACTATTATTTGTGTATGTGTGTGTGTGGACATGGAGGTATATACTACTCTTCCACTGACCACTGAGTTCAAAATTCGTCACGTGTGTCGGTGATTCTTCTTAAAACATAATTGGAACTTGGAACTCGATACTCAACCAAAGTGCTACTCTGTTTGTCTCTAATGCATGAATTACTGAAAGGTTCTTTTGTTCAATGGAATGCTAAAAAAAATATTTCCTAACATGTTTCCCTTCGACATACTGGGTTGATAAAATTAGAATTTTTATTATATCCCCCTTGAATGTACGCGAACCTTTTTTCTTTTTTTTTAAATGCCTGGTCTGTGCTCGGCAGTTATAAAATGGCTTTTAACAATTTTCCAGTGCATAGTTCACCGGTTTTGGGTAATGTTAATTTTTGTTCTCAAGGTGTCATCATTGTACTTAATGATATTGGTCTCAATTATTTTCATTACTGCATTAAAAAATTCAAACCCTGAGCAGTTTTAAATCAAATGAAAGAAGTAGAAATACCTTTTCCGTCGAATTGCGATCTATTGTTTCCACTTTATATCATGTAACTTGATTTTATGTTATGTTATTAGGTAGTTTTTACTTACTCCTTTCTTCGGACTGAAATGTTGCGTTGAAAACCTGAGTACAGTCAAATACCTCAGTTGATATGGAAAAATAAATTCAAGGAACGGGAATTTATTTCTAACTTGTAGCATTGTGGAATTGATAAAAATTTTATTCAGGGCGAATGACTAATGTCAGAATAACATCCATATTTATAGTGGAATAATAATGTTTTTGTTTCTGTTAGTGATAGTTCTTGAAATTGCGTCTTTTATCTCAATGATTATTATACATCCCCCTCCCCCCTCGCAACATTAATTTCTGTTCCCGCCCTCTGCCCCTGTTTGTAACTAAAAAGGAAAAAAAAACCTAGGAATGTTCCTATTTATTCTCAAGTATCACTTATTGTGATATGTGAAGTAGTTTCGAAAATTCGATTTTTAAAAATTTTGTTCATCATTTGTGCGCACCATGTTCAATATTGAAATTTAGATGATTAATAAAGCACTTGAATTTATTTTATAACTTTTCTTTTCTCTCTTTTTTTTCTGCCTTCATTTCTCAATTTGATTTTCTACGCATTCTGCAAATTTTCTAGTTTGCAGAATAAGTTAATTTCCTGACACATGGTCTTCTTTCTTCTTTTCTTCTGTCACCGTTTGGCGGGAGAACTTGAGTGGACAACTCAGACAGCTTTCCCTGCTATTCCTTTCGCTGAATACCGATTTCTCGGAAATCGTAAGCAGTCAGCTCTAGAAACACTTTGAAACGGAAACACATGTTTACTAACTAATGGAGGGGAAACGGGCCGGGTGGGAAACATGTTTTGGAACAGGATCCTTCGCAGTATTCTCTGCCCTCCTCCGATCGCAAAGACAGTACCGACGGGCACAGCTTAGATTTATGGCTGTCCATTCACATACTCAGTGATTGACGCTGTCCATCATGAAATCTGACCAATTAGCAGTGCAAAAAAAGTCGAGTTAGACCCTCCCAGATACACCCTCTGTGTTGCCACAGATTTCGTGATTTCGCCGTGTCAGATTTTATGGAGCGCTTTAGAAGAGCCTTAAGCTGGCAACTTTAAAATCTCAGATTTGCAGGTCAAACGTTTTTCTGGGCAACACTTTCTGCTTGCTACTGCAAGTTTTTTTTTTTTTTTTTATGAAGCAAACTGCAATTTGATACAGTTTGCAAAAAATAAGCATTTGTATTATTGCATTCAATGATCTGTTTGATATAAAAATTGTTATAATTTTTATATCAAACATATATACATATTTATTATACATACATATTTATTATATCATAGATATTTAGAAACACGTATAACACTACCACAAAAAGTTTTGGTTTAGGTCCAATTAGATTACAAACTAAAAGTGAAAACATAGTGAACAAAAATTTGAACCTAAGCAAATAAGCTCAGCTTTAAATTTATATTGAACTCATACCAAGCTGAATTTTATTTTAATCTTTTTTAATAGAAATTTCCTATTTCAGACACATATATTTTACAATATTTTATACAATACAAATGTGACGACCAGCAACAGGCTTGACTAGGACCAGCTAGGCTGGTCCTAGTCAATTAATTAGTCCCCAATGAAGATCAATGGCCCTCTTAAAGCTATCCACTCCCTTGCTCATTACCGCCTCTTCCGGTAAGCTATTCCAAGTGCCCACGACCCTGCTAAAGTAGTAGTTTTTCCTGATTTCCAAGTTAGCCTGAGATTTAAATAGCTTAAAACAATGACCCCTTGTCCTCCTTTCCCCGCAAAAATTTAATCCATTTACATCTTTCATTTTGATAAATTTAAATAACTGAATCATGTCCCCTCTGACTCTCCTTTGCTCCAGGCTATACATGTTAAGCCTATTAAGTCTGGTATCATAATCTAAATCTGAGAGTCCCCTTACTAATTTAGTTACCCTTTTTTGAACCCTTTCCAATACAAAAATATCTTTCTTCAGATAAGGCGACCAAAACTGAACAGCATACTCCAAATGAGGTCTTACTAAACTCCTATATAAAGGCAGAAGAACTTTCTTAGATTTGTTTGAAATAGATCTATTGATGAACCCAAGCATTTTGTTGGCTTTGTTACTAGCAATACTGCACTGTTGACTAAACTTGAAGTCCTGATTTATAAAGACACCCAGATCCATAACATTTTCTGCCTGATTTATGACAAAAGTTACTGCGTCGGCCGGGGGGCAAACCCGGGTCAACTGCTTGGAAGGCAGCTAATACTTATAAACATTTTTAATGATTACTACTAAATGCAATAAAACACGTTAAGATCTGTTTTTTTAAACTTGCTACCATAAAAAAAGCTTTTGAATAAACTGATCAGTATTTCATATAACATTGTGTATTTATAACTGAATGTGTGATAATGTGATGCATAAATGTTCCTTTGATGAGAAGATTCAATACATTTATCTATTATTGCTTTCATTTTTAGTCTAGAATTTTTTAGTTACCACAAAAGGCGGGCAAAATGATATCAGTAACTGAATCAGAAACCCTTCGGTACTGTTCTGCAGATTGGTTTTACTGCTGGTAGTTGTATATATATATACATACATTTGTTTTGCCTCCCCCCTCTCAATGCAAAAATCTCAAACACTCTCTCTCATTCCGTGTCAATGTCACTGTGTGGCCACATTTCTGCCACGGGGACTGGAAGCCACACAAGTCTGTACAAAATTTTGTAGTAATTGTCTACTGCGGCTCAAATTTCCCAGTGGTTCAAATAGCATTTTTTTAAATCCAAATAGTTTATTATTCAGATAATTTTTTTTTTCAAAGCATTACACTAACGATTCTAACTAAAATATTACGATCCTTACTTCTTGAGCATAATGAAAGACTTTTGAAGCAGGATGAAGACTAAAATTATGAAGAGGAGAAATAAGAGGTCTGCTCCATCCTTTTTCATCTGACCACTCTATTTCCAACATATGGTCACTGAAAGAATGACCAAATTTTACATCTTGTATATTCGGTTTGGCTTCTTTTTGAGAGGCATCTTTCAACTTGACCTCCAAATCTGAAAACTGATTTGAATTTGTTTAACACATTTTCAAATCAATTGAAAATTGTAAATATATTAGAGTCTGAATTACACATTTCTAATCTAGAAAGCAATGTCTGAAATTTACATAAGTAAACCATGAAACAAAAATGTGTTGTAATAGTTAACTTACAATAGGTGTAAGAACTTAACTTATATTTTACACCGAAAAGTAATAAATATGGAATCATTAAGAAATCTTTGACTGTAAAGTTCTATTGTAACAAGGAGAAAGTTAGCCCTCTTTGGTCTGAAAAATAACATTAACTTGGAAATTGTGTTTTAGCTTTATAACTATACTTAATCAAACCAGAAAGTATTAGAATATTTAAAGAACATAATTGTACTTTTTTAAGTTAATAGGGTCTGGTGGGGGAAAGTGGTCAATGGGGTAAAGTGGTCATAAGTCAAATAAATGGCGATAACTTGGAAATAAATGTTCGAATGAATGTGAAAAAATTTTTTTCAAATAGGGCAGTTACAAACTACATTTTGAATACAAAATTTCACAATTGGCAAAATTTTATTTAGGAAAAGAAAATATTTTGTGCGAATATGAAAACATTTAAAATCTAAACAACCCTTTTAACTTTCTTGGGAAATTTTGTTTGTTATAATTATGAACAGATTGACTGTACAAGAAGCTTCCTACATGTCTCAAGAACTCTTACTCATCAGCAGTTAGCTGAATCTATTTTTTCTAATTTTTTAGAACAATTTAAGTAAGATGGGGTAAAGTGGTCATACTATTAGGCTTAAGCTTAATCTTTAAGCATGAGGCAGAGATAAATGAAATATTAATTTAACTTAATATGTATTGTTTTTACACTAAACAGGGTTAAATATACGAGTATATGCATATGTATACGTCAGGGTTGGCAAGTTTTGGCCGGGGGCGGAAAAAACCATGGAAAAAACTACGGTTTTACCGCCAGGCAAAAATGGGTTTTTGCCACTTTTTGCCACAGTGGCAAAAATAGATTTTGTGTTAACAACTTATGGACAGTTTTTTTCCTTTAATATAAAAGTAAAAGCATGAAAAGATTTTGATAAAATTTTAATTTAATTATTCTTATAGTTTAAAAAGAATTTAAGGTTTAACTTACATTTAAAGTTATGGAACATTTTTACTTCTAAATTTTTAAACATTAACGTAAAATTTCAGTTTGTAACATCTAAGACAAATAATTAACGTACAATGAAAATGTAATTAGCCAGTTTATTATAGCATTTTTTACAGAATACTAAATATATATATATAAAGTATACTTAATCAAGATACAACTATAAAATAAAAGAAATAAAAGTAATTAAAAAGCAAAATACACATTTCTTTAGATTGAAATATCACTTAAATTATCATAGTTTATACCATCTTCATCAAAACCTATTTGTTGTTTAAGCATGGCATAACAATAAACTAGTTTTGTATTTTTGATTGTAAAAAAAAATTTGAGAAATATATCTCTATTGCAGCAGAACTTGCAGGACATATTTGAAGAGTTGCGACTAGTGTGCAGAAATCTTTAGGTATACTGTACTGCATGTAAATGCATTATTTGTTTAGTGAGGAAAAGTTAATATTTTCCTATATTCAAGTAAATATTCTGTTATTAATTAAATAACTCAAAAATCTTAGTAGGATAAAAAAAAGTGATTAATAATATATATATATATATATATAATTAGAATTCAATCTTTTTATTAATTTACTAAGCTTATGTAAACTTTCTTTGTTTTAACATTGAAGGAATTGACTCATTCTGAAAAAATTGTTTTAGCAAACATTTAAAATCTTAAGTTTTGCAATCCCAACATTTCTTTTTTATTTATTTTTCACCTTATAAATTAGAAGTAACATGGAGCGACATAATTAAAATATTAAAGTGCATTATTTATATTATATTGTCACTATTTATTGATTAACAATATAATGCTACTTTATTTGCAATTAGGTTTTTGCCGCTTTTTCCATTTTTGCCGGGTTTTTCCATTTTTGCCATGGTTTTTTTTTTATCCTGGCAAAAATACCTTCTTGCCGGCAAAAAACCCAACCCTGGTATACGTATATACTCATGTAGGCATGTATATATACATATTCACATAAATGCACCAATAAACACGTAATATATGGGTATCTGCATGTATTTTTTATCTATAAAAATATGCATTCGACTATACACGTATATACCCGCTTGTACTCGCATATATACGAACACTTATATACTCAGGTAGACACGTACAAACGCGTACGTACTCGAAACTCGAGTAGACACTTACACACAAGCATGTGATATACATGTATACAGGTGAGTTTAAACTCTTAGGCAGATTCTTAAAAGGTGTAAGAGGGGAGGAGAAGAAGCAAGAATCATAAGAAACATATGGTCACAAACACAACGCTGACGTGCTACATGCACGCAAAGAAAGAAACTGAGGGATGCAAAACAGGTCACAAATTTATATCACACAAAGATAATTTTACACAACACTTTAGGTCTTAAAAATGTTTTAAAGTGATTGATGAAACTTGTAACCGGCTGCTGTAATACATGCGTCGCAATCACAAAGCACTCTCTGTTGCAATAATGAGACTTTTGAAAAACTTTCATCAGTCGTTGTGCCTTTGTTGTGATGCGCATATTAGACCTACAAAAGGCCGTAACTTTTAACATCTGCTCTAAGTATTTCTTAAAAACTAAAATGTTGGTTAAAATCATCTTTTGTAACAAATTTGTGACCTGTTTTGCATCCATCAGTTTCAGACTTAGTGTGCATGTAGCGCGACAGTGACCATAAGTTCATTATGATTCTTTGCTTGTTATCCTCCCCTCGCACACCCCTTTGATTTTTGCCCCAGAGCTTGGATTCACTCTGTAAGAATGCATGTATTTTAGGTGATATACCCGCGTACACATATATGTACAGATATACACTAAATGTACGTATATGCGCCTATACTGATACGTGATCGAGTTTACACGTAAAAATACTTATATACTCGCTGCTTTCATATGTATGTACGTGAGTAGACATGTACAAATACGCACTGGATATATCCACGAAATAACTTGTGTATTTCCGTATATGTATGTATGTACACTGTTATATGCGTACATACGTCTACTGTACACGCATATACTCAGGTATGCATGTACATACTGGAGATACAAGTGCATATACGCATGATGTTCGTATACGCGTATATACTCGTACATACACGTGACACGTATATACTCGTGTAGACACGTATACTGTAGGTAATCACGTATACATGCTCACACATGTACACGTGTAGTATAATCAAGTATATACGTATACACGTGTGTACACGTATATACTTGAATAGGCCCGTGCATGCATGTATCTGATGTATACATGTATCTACTTATACATGAAGGTGTATACTCATATGTTTACACGGTGCGTATATATTCGTGCATATACTTGTAACTATAAAAATAACCGAAATATAGAAATATTACGGTTATTTGCATCGGTTTTACATCTATTTTTAACTATGACCACTTTCCCCCACCCCTTGGGGTAAAGTGGTCATAAATACATAGGGAAAAGAAAGTGTTATAAAACTGCTTAAATCAATATTTATTTTCCTGAAATTCAATATAACGTGTTCTTTAATAATGCAATGTAAAATAACAACAAAAAAAGTTGAAGTGTTTAAAGAATTTATTGTATTTATTATCCACCAAAGTTGAAAACCTACGATTTTATGACCACTTTACCCCACCAGACCCTATATATTTTTTAATTTTAATACATAATGTAACTACTTTCCTTTATATTTAAAGGTTCTGAAATGACGGGCCTGTGGGAGGTATTTTTTTAAAGCTTAACTTTTTCACGGTGTATAGGAAGGGGGTCAGGTGTAATAATAAACTTTTAAAAGAAAGAACACTTTTCGTGGGGAGTTTGGAAAAGTGAAGTTTTTTTGTTGCTGCATTACCTTACGTTTACTTTTATAACTGTATTTCAATGGTAACCCAGTGAAACACCAGTAACTTTCCCTATTTGGTGAGCTCCCAAAGAAATAAACACTTTTAAAATCAGGCGCAAAGTTACTAGAGCTGAATTCGTAGATAAATTTAGAAATTGAAGTAATCATCAATGGATCAAACTTTTTGTATCTTATTTTTTATTTTTAACATTTTCTTTTTTGAAGGGGGGGGGGGGAGCGCCATCCTTCAGGGCGCGAATGATTGCAAGATCTTCTCGGTTTGGTTTGCCCTGAACGACGTACGTGTTTATTTAATTAGAAAACATAAGTACATGACAAAAACATATAGTGACACATGATCCTGGATACAAATAAAATTCTTGACTACATTTAAACTGAATTCAATGGCCAAAGAGTTCCAGTTCTATGATAAGGCGGGAAAAAGAAGCTGCTTATTTTGGAAAGAAAGTTAATAAGCGAAAGAGCTTTCCTGTAGGCCACTTTGCAGCTTCACTCCGTTGCCTTCTCTCCGGATACACCTATGACAACCAGCGGCGTAGCTAGGGAGGGGCGGCAATTTTACTTTTGATGCGAAAAAATTTAACGCGTTTTCCCAGTAAGGAATTCATGCCTTTGATCTATAACTGGAGGCAAAAAAAAGAAAAGAAAAAAAAAAGAGGTCTTTGAATTGTAAGGTTTTGGTACGACTATGATAATTAAATTACTCTTACACAAAACATGTGTTTTTCTTGTGGACATCTCAGCACTATTATTTTTTTCTCTTCCTTCATCTGAAGCTACAGACCGAGGGAGGTGGTAGTGTAAAGTCAAGGGACCATGATTTTTTCTTTTTACTGTTAAGGTTCACCTATTGCGAAAGAAACAATACACTTCATAATGTTCCGTTACATGATAAAGCTATCACTTTATTTTAAGAAAGTTTCTTGGAAAAACCACCTTATTTTCTTTTTTAAATCACTTTTTTTAAGAAAAGTGACAACAAGAGTAAAAGAAGAGAGGTCTCAAAAGGTGGGCGATTTCTTGCTTATTTTGAATATAACATTATCTGTCTCAACAATTGCTTTGATTGGTCATTGATTACAAAATTTTCACTAAGACAGAATGAATTTTATGTTCATTAAAAAATAGAAAAAAACACTTATTCGCAACTCGAATAATAATTGCTTGTGTTACTGTTTCATATCAGCAAAACCATTTAAACAAATGAGTTAAATGAGTTTCAGTGAGAAACTCATTTAGTCATTCATTTTAAGGAAAGGTTTTCAATTAGTAAAATTTTCTCCAGGCAAAGGCTTTCACATTTACATCAAAAGTAATAATTTTTGATGCTCAACTTTTTCTTCTAATGAATCACAGTATGGTGAATCCAATGAGAAGGGTCGCTTTATCTTATCGTCCTCAATCAGTGAAAAATAGAATCATTCAAATTTGGCAATATAGCTGTACCGGATCTAGGGAAGGAGGAGGGGGTGAGTCTTGCTCGTACCCTGGATGGGAACTTCTGAGTTTGTTAATAGTAAGTGATTTACTAAAGCACGGACCCAAAAGGGAGTTATAACTCCCCCTGAGAAACCAAATTGACCCTAAATTAGCGTTTCTAAAACTTAAAATTAGGAAAATTTCCCCGACCTTTAAGATCTTTCCTATACTGTCACGAAACTTAAAATGTATTTTCAGGACTTGAATTTTGAAAAATTTCCAGAGGAGAGCCACTAACCATCCCATTCTCCTTTAACTTGGCCAAACATAGCCTAAAACAGCGTTTTGTGGGGCTCTATTTTCAATCCTCCCCCTTTTTCGCTGTATAATGTTGACAAAAAAGGCTTTAAAATGTGTTTTAAGGCCAGAGAGTTTTGACCCACCAAAAACAGTTTAAAATTGTTTTCTTGAACCCTCAAAAAATTTCAAATTTTTCGGGAAGAGCAACCGAACCTTCCTATCTCTTAACGTCACCAAGCAGCCCAAAAGTGCAGTTTTAGGTCTTGAGTCCTGAAATATTTCCAAAGGATAATGCCCACCCTATCCCTTCCCATCTCATCTTTTAGCCTATTATTGAGTTTTTAAAACTTCAATACCAACAAATTCCTGAGGGCGGTCAAGCTTTGACACTTCCTGTAACGTGAATAAAGATAGTCTAAAATGTGTATTTAGGACATCAACTTCGAACTTTAAAATCCCCAGCTCATCCATTGTCTCCAAAAATAGCTTAAAGTAGGGTTTTTGAAAGTTAAATTTCAGAAAAATTCTAAAGTAGGGACCCCAAATGTGCACGAAATCACCTAACATCATCATAGTTAACTCCAAACTTCGTTTTTTAGAAATTTCTGAGGGAAGACCACAAAGTTTTTTTTCTCAGCTATGAAGAGTTTAAAATCAGCAAGTTTCGAAAAAGGTTTTGGGTCAGAAACCTCCCCCCCCCCAACTCTCTCTCATAACGTTGTTCGCCAAACAACGGCTAAAATAGTGTTTTTAGGACGTCATTTTCAATAAAGTTTCAAGGGGAGACAGGAAAACCATTGGACTTCCCAACATTTGGGAACTTATGCTGTCAAGGATACCCTTTGCGTTTTTAAAGCTTCGGCAACGGAAAATTCCAGAGAGCTCCCGAACGTTCCCTATTCTCTTTAACGCCATCAAAGATAGACTAAAATTGATTTCAAGTTCGAAAATATTTCGGGAGTAAACTCCAATCTTTGTTGGAGTTTGGGGAGGCCCTTACACCATTAGATACAGCCTACAGTTAAGTGTTTTTCAGTTTACTTGAAAAGCTTTCCGTACAGCACCCCCGAACCTTCCCCAGTATCTTCAAGTATTTATTAACAGCCTAAAATTGCTTTTTTTAACATCTCAATTTCGGAAAATTTGCTTGAGAAGTCCCGACTCCCTAACGTCATGAAAGAAAGCATAAAAATGATTTTAATTTAAAAAAAAAAAAAAAAAAATCTGGATTGAGCTTCAAGCCCTTTTTCTATAAGCGTTACTTAAAATTGCTTAAAATTCCGAATTTTGACTGAACTTTTGGAATATTTCGTTAGGGATCTGAATTCCTTTTTTTTTCTGCAGGAAAAATACGTAAGAAAAAAGATAAGTTTCTTTTCTTCTTTTTTAAAATCTTATTAAATACTTTTGACTTCTTAATGTATTAACTATTTCCCATCAAAAGGGCGGCAATTTGAGGAACCACTCTGGGCGGCAGAAAGTGTAGCTACGCCACTGATGTCAACACTGGTTAGAGCTCCAAAAATCAAGAATGATTCTGTAAATTAAATTCTCCGAGTTCCATCAAAGCTCCAGACTAGGATTTCTGAATGGTAGCCACTGGCGATCAGAGTTACAAAATGTGGTAGCCACTTTTGGGCCGTAGAGAAAAAGTGAATAACTTACTCGCCGTTTGTTTTTTTAACAAAAATTTGTTCATTATAGAATTTGCGGCTCGGCAAGTCTTGATTTTAGACTAAAATAAAACTGAGAACACCTGGCAGTGGAATAAATTAAATATGAGAACAGATACTTTGTTATAATGCTTTTAAACTCTTTATAAAGTACTAAAGTAACATTAAAAATAATATATTGTATGTATTGTTTTGATATCACACCAGAGACAATACTACTGCTAATACAGGGGGCCTACCTAGGGAAGGTTGCAGCATTGAAATTTTTAGTTGGGGTATTATGGCAATATATTTTTCTTTTCTTAGGGGGGAGGGAGGCTGGGCACTCCCTGAATTAAAATGGAATAAATTACATGACTAAACGCTTCACAAAATCTGTAAAAATCGAGAAAGCGTATTTTTGTAGTGCTATATTGCTTTTTACAAGTAAACAAAAACATGGTCGCCATTTTCAGAGACTGGGACTAGAATAATGAAATAGTCGCCAATTTGCGACTGCTAATCTGGGGAGCTTAAGTTCCACAATAAGTTTTCTGAAGGACATAATGAGACCAACAAAAAAAAAAAAAAACTAAAGCATGTGACACACATGGCCAAAAGGTTAAGATATGAAACTGTTTGTTAAGGATATTTTTTTTTCACAATAAATAAATCTGGTTCCCGTCACCCCCTTCTTCAATGAGTACTTTTGAATTGATGACAGGCTATTCAAAATTTTCTGAGCCAACAGCCACAAATTATTTGAATTATCTGAAACTGAAAAAAAAGAACCATCCTTTCAATAACTGTCAACTTTGTATCAAAGTTAACAATCTAATAAGGTCCTTCTGCCTTTATAGAGAAGTTTGGTAAGACCTCATTCGGGATTATGCAGTTTAGTTTTATTTTCCTAATCTCAAGAAAGATAATACTTGATTGGAATGTGTTCAAAGCAGGGCTACTAGGCTAGAGAGGGGAGTTTCAGAATTAGATTATGATACCATACTTAAAAGTCTTAACTGTATTACCCTGCATGCCACAAAATTGGGGGGTCACCAGATTTTCAATAACACTTACCCAGTCCTTTTCGGCATGCCGGAAAAATAGAGGTTAGGAAAAAAAATTTAACACTATACAAAAAATATGTTCAGCTTAAAAATGAACTTTAGTTCTATACATATCTTATTTGTATTAATAAATAGTTTAAATTTGTAAAAATATTTACTAACAATATCATTTGTTATTTTAATAAGCAAAATAGTTAAGAATTTACCATAGCTATTTAATAAATAAAAGTTAAACTTAAATCTCTAAAAGAAACCTAAATAAATTATTTTTTTAAAAATATGCACATATCGCAGTAACGATGATCCCCCCTCCCCCAGTCAATCTAGATCCTAATCAAAAAACTTCTCTTGGGGGTCATTCCATAGTGACTAACGTAACATTCGCAGCTGATTTTCTTACTCTTTTTACTTACACCGGAAGTAAAAATAAATGTTTTTTGATTTAATATGCAGATTTAAAATGTACAACGTTACTATTTTTCATTTCTACCAAGAATTTGAAGCAAAATAAGCGCTGGCAGGTGTTTTTTTGCCCAAAAAGGCATCGTGACTAACGTAACATTTTTGCAACCCTGAGAAACAATGCTTATGTTACGAGGCAAATTTTTCTGAAAGTTACGCAGGCATTTAACATTGGCCGGTATATTTGTAAGAGGTAAACAGCCTATTTTTTAAAATATACTACAGATTTATTACACATAAATCTTTTTTGGCCCTTAATGGTGCTTTTACGAAAAACTGTGTGTGACTAACGTAACGTGACTAACGTAACCATCGGATAACAAGCAATGAATGCATATAAAAAACTTTTTGTAATTAATCTTTTGCTCTTATATTACTTTTACACTTTTTAGGAACCTCCTTTGAGTTGCATTATGGTTCTTTCTTTACTTTTTTTCTACATTAGTGTAAAAAATTGCATAGACGGATTCAGTTCAATTAACTCAATTTGAATGAGCGAAAAAAAAAATAAATAAATAAAAACTGCTTTTACAAACTGAATAACATTATTTTGGGCTAATTAAATCTTATATATATCTCTCTTTTAAAAAAATAACTTTATTCAAGTTGATAGTTTCGCCGAATTCCAGTATTCTGCAGATATACTAGTTATCGTCATAAGAAACTCCTAATCCTTTTCAATGGCATATTCTTTTTTAAGGTTTACTGATTCATCGAACGAATAGTGTTGTGCATCCTGAATCAAAAGGTAACATTGAAAAAAAAATTTCAAACATTTTTGCAGAATGAATTTTAATTCCGGATATCACCGCAAATGTTTGAATTTCTAAATGATGATTCTTGCATTTTCTGAAATATATGGCAGCATGCTTATTCTCACTGTATCATGTAACATCTTCAAATGTTTTCCAACGAGCTGCCATTACTTCATTTTAATAATAGGTGGAGATGTATTTTCTAAAAAATAGACCGTATTCTTTGTTAAAACTGTCTTTCTATTTTCTTAATTATTTAGCTTGGATTCTTGCGTTGAATGCACGCACATTTAGCAGAGTACTCATTTTGCTTTACTCACCCCTTTTTTTTAATAATAATTCTTTAAATTGAAAGCATATTTTTAAAGACCTTTAAAAAAGTATTTTTCTAAATAGACAGAAGGTCTACAATGTAATATTACTGGTATTTTTCACCCTTTATATTTTTTATCAATATAGAATGCCTACTTATTCAAAATTTTTCATGAAAATGTACATTAAGTTAAATAAGTTTTAAATATTAGCAGTCATTTTTAAAATGTTACGTTAGTCACATGCAAACTGTTACGTTAGTCACATCTCAAATGTTACGTTAGTCACACTAATTATTTTATATCTACTGATACAAAAATAAATATTTTGCACTTTTTAAGTAGATATGACATAGATGTAAGAAAATAAAAAGTGATGTTTGGTTCAATCATCTGGTTTAGTTTTTATGCAGAAAATAGTTCATTTTCGTGACTAACGTAACCTAAATATTTTCAGTGAAATAACCAAACTAATTAAAATACTTAAATTATAATGTATGCAAAAAGAACAGTCAATTTTATTGGGCCAACATCTAATCTTTTAGAATAAAAATAGATATTTTAAAAATTTGCAAAAACTTTTACGTTACACACGAAAACTTAGACGCATGTTTTTAGCGTATTTTAAGCCTTTTCTACAACCTCGCACGTTTAGAGCCAGAAGAAAAATACCGAATGAAATTTTTGCAAACTGTTACTGGATTAATGTGCTAGAAAGTATGCTGAATGAAATAATAAGTCACAATTAGGGCTTTGTTGAAAAAAAATTTCTGAGGTTGAGGTTGACATTTCTATGGAATGACCCTTGGCTGTCTTTTACCGAGCTCCTGTATGGTCAGTTTTCCCTTCTTTCCATGGCAGGTGATGGCCTAGAGCCTTTTTGCACAGAGTCAAGGTTTGATTTTTGCATACGGAAGTTGTGGACAGTGGGCCCCCTTCTCTCTACTCAGGGCCTGTTTAATGAATAGGCCAACTAGGCCATGACCTAGAGCCCCTGATATTTGGGGGCCCAAATTGGCAAAAATTTACTTTTTGGCTACATAAGGTCCCCGAAAAAGTGTTTGGTCAAGGGCCTCCGATATCTTAATCAGGGGCCCTAGTAAATAGGTTTTGGGGTTCTAGAGGAGCCCCCACTGCATTCCTATGCTTCATAAAATTAATGAATTCCATGATTTTTTCAACGCTCTTATGTTTAAGCTTTTCTAAACCAAGTTTGATTCACGGAAAATTTTTAATAAAGTTGAATGAAAACAAAGTTCAGAATTTTTTGGGCCCTTTCCGACTTCGAGGAACTCGTGCATTGCAGGGTCTTGCGGTGGTACGTAGCTACACCACTGATGCCTGCCATTGAATTTCAAGAAATAATTTAGCATCCAGGGTCTGGCCAGAGGAAATTTGGGTCCGTTAATGGACCCTTCACAAAAACCGGATCAACCAAAACGGACCTTTCACAAAATCTCGACCAACCAAAACGGACCCTTCACAAAATTCTGATAAACAAAAACGGATCTTTCAAATTGTTTATTGGAAGAGCAAATCTCAAATCCAAATAACGCAGCATATTTCCGTGCATACAAACAATAATGTTTGGATCCTTTTTTAAAGTTAAATTAGAGGAATCAACTTATACAAAATCAGCTAATTTTGCAAAAAAGAAAAAAAAAATCAGCACTCTTGTGATGCTCCTACAAGCAATAAATAACTATTAAGGCGAAATAAATATAGTGCTTGTTGTTGGTTTCTTTAAAAGGGGGAAATTAACAGCTGAAAGTCAGTGATTTATGCAGCAGTGTTGTCAAGTCAGTGGTAAGCACTTTTCTCCTGCTCATGATTTAATAAACAATAATATACAGCGAAATGAACTTAGAACTGCAAAGGATAGTAGGGGGGGCGGGAATGTGATCGCTTCAGATAGGGTTACCAACTTTAAACTTATCGCCACTTAGCGTGTTTGGTGGGTGATGTTTGTTATTTTGGGAGAAAGTTATATGGGTTTGATTTTTTGATGCTAAAAAGGATAATTAATTTTAAATAAACTCTTTTATTTATCGTTTTTTTCTTTAGGATGCCTACATTTTGAAAGGCGCAATCTTTTTACATTCAGTATGAGAATCATATTTTATTCTTTTTTCAAGTTAATATTGATACTTGAGGGGTGCCCATCTCCCAGAGAGCGATGCCGCCTCCCGTACCCCAATACTCGAAAAACACTCAAGAATGATATTCTCAACAGAAAAGAGGGAAAACACTCAACTTTAAGTGTCAATGATGCAGTTTGTGCCATCTCAAAATTCAAAAATTTTGTTTTTACAATTTTTTTTTTTTTTTGCAAAATTTGATTTTTTACAAAATTAATTTATTTTTCACAAAAATAATTGATTTTTCAAAAAAACGGACTCTGTAAAAAATCCTGGACAGACCCCTGGCATCTTTGAATCATCCCTTTGAAGTTAAAAGAGTTAATTCAGGACATTTAACTAATTATGAAACAAAAGCGAAAAAAATATATATATGGCAACTCAAAATCAAAATTTTATAACGTTTTACCTTAAAAGTATCATTTTTCGACAGGCAACTTTGTGATGAAAAGTTTTGTGTGACATTCACCTAAGGAAGGAAAAAAGATTAAAAAAATCAAACTAAACAAACATTTTTTAAATACATTTAAGCACGCACAGAAACAACATATATCGCATGAAAAAAAGAAATTACAATGAAACTTTAAATAGCATAATACTTGAAGTTGAAAGTTTACAGATATTCAAATTTATAAAATTCAAACCACATTATAAAATCATTGCACCACTTCGGTACCGTACATTAATCACGCATCAGATAACTATAAACAGTGAAATGTCGTGAGAATCAGAAAAACAAACCCTTTCCATGCAATATTAGAGAATTGCTGTTCACTAAGGGATTCTACTTACTGCATAAACAGAACATCCCATTCGTATTCGAAGTGAGCGAGAGATCAATGAAAAAACCATTTTGATACTAAATACGGTAGAGATATTGAAAAATTTCTTCGACACTTAACCCACAGGCACTCCGCCGAGTTTTTTCAATGAACACATGTGATCATCATTATCGTACGATGTAAACATGAAATGGGAAAATTGCCACCGCCAAACGCTAAAAACATCGTCCTGTCAGATGCCTCTGTCACTACAGCGATTTTTAAATGCACCACTATTCACCAAATTCCAAGCCACGCTTACTCTTTTGAACACTAGGTGGCAGGGCTGCACGGGGTCACTCAAAACTTCCGGCGGAAGTCTTATTTGTATTGCTTCTTACGACGAATTGCTCTGTTTACGTATCTGTAATTTGATTGAATTTTTTAAATTAATCATGAATTTCAAAGGCGCAAAATTTTCGTAAAAAGAGGGGATGTTGTTCTGCTTTCGGGTACAGCATTAGGACAGCAGCAAATAAGATGTCAGAAATAAAGATGTTCAAATTTCTAAAGGTCCTGATCGTCGAATCAAAGCCAATGCTTTAAAGCGAAAGGATTGAATCTTAATGAATATTATGTAGTATAAACACTTTGTGCGAGGTATTTATGAGCTGGAAACATTCACCTTAATTTCATCAGCTTTGTATTTTTACTGTAATGTGTGAAGATCTATATTGATCTATATTAAATTGATTATTAGAAAAACTCAACCTGAACAATTTTTTATTTGCTTCCTGCAAAGCTGAAAGTTTCCAGTGTTTTGACGGGTTTCAAACTGTTTGATTTGTGTGATTAAAATAAAGAACCACTATTCATTACATCA
Source organism: Uloborus diversus (assembly GCF_026930045.1). Taxonomy (NCBI): domain Eukaryota; kingdom Metazoa; phylum Arthropoda; class Arachnida; order Araneae; family Uloboridae; genus Uloborus; species Uloborus diversus. The sequence goes on along the minus strand of NC_072733.1, from coordinate 85,845,607 downwards.
TGAGAAAAAAACTTCCCATAGCTCGAACTATCAATAACTCGAACCATTTAGCCCGTCTCTTGGGACTTCGAGTTATTGACGAGTTATCAGGCGCTCTAATTGTAAACAAATTAAGATATTCGACAATCGGTAAACAAACACATTAATTAAAGTTATAGTATAGTATCATAGTACAGCTATTGGTATTACATTCAAAGCAATTTTAACGCAGGAGAAAGCACTCGGAGATTAAATTTAAATTTTGTTATCTTTCAATTTTTTTTTTATGCCTATCAATCTTGCTACAGAAGCAAGTTGATTAAACAAAAAAAAAAAGTAATGAACAAATATGTAATAAAATATATTAAATATCAAACCTGAAAATTAGGTAGCAACTGTAATAAGTGTGTGTGAACTGAAAAGCTACAACAGGAGAATTGATTGAATATGACACCAAAACTCCCTGTCATAGCCATTCTGTGTGAACACAGTGCAGAAAAGCTTCCATCTTTGAAAAAATAGCTTCAACTTAAGAATAGGAATTACAATTCACAACGTACTTGCAATCCAGTAGATTTGTGATTCTTGAAAGCAGACTTTGTATCAACTTTATTTCTGTTTAGGAGGTATTCATAAATGCTTATCATTGAAATCGCGGTAATGATCGACAAACGAAAACTCTTTTTTTTCTTTTTCTTATTTCTGTATTTAAAGGATCAGGAAAATCAGATCCGTTGATCGACATTTTTTGAGAATAGCAAAGCCTATTATACTCATTTCCTGCATTAAAATACGCAAAAGACATGATTCTACCTAGAACTGAAAGAAAACAAAATTGCCTGAACACTGTAAACATCAATCGTTAGCAATAGATTCGCCATCCATCTACTAAAGGATCGGTAAGGTCACAGCCATTGAAAGATAATTTTTAACAATAACTAAGTTTGTCTTTCTTATTTAATGCATTGAAATACGCAGAAGACATTATTCTGCTTTTTAAAGAAGCACAACAAAATCGCTTTCGCTATGAACACCTATCTCTAGCAATGGAGATGGGCGCTTAACCGGAAATAAGACTCGCTACTTCCGGTCTACGTCAGTGGTTTGTTTGTTTATTTAGGATATTTGGTGAATAAAAAATTAGAAGATAAATTTTCTGTTGAGAAATGGTATAATCGAAACTTCTTACGAAAAAATTAAAATAAGTTTCTTGAAATGCAAATTTTCAAATGTCGGAAAATTTGGGAGGTTATTTTTAAGGACGCATGATGTTGATTGAGATTTTTCGGGACTCGGATACAAGCCCGAATTACCCAGTAGGCCAACCTAGGCCCTGGCCTAGGGGCACAGGCCGAAAAGGGTACACGTCACGGAGGAAAAACAATTATCAGTTTGTTGAAAAAAAATCGAATATGATAATAAAAATAGAATAGAATAATTTGAAATCGATTGCAACCAGCACGCTAGGCAGAAGAAAAGCAATTGGAGGAGAGGGAAGGGGGCATAATGCTTCAGTCTAGGTACTTTTCCGGTACAAAGCAGACATTTTTCAATATCTTTGATTTAAACAATCATTTGTTCAAAATATAGCTTTGCCAAGGGGCGGACTGGGTCCTCCAAGAGGGCGATAACCTTCAAGAGCGCACTCTGAGGGCGCAGAACAAAAAAAAAAAAAAAAACGAAATTGCCCGGGTTTGAGGGCGAAATAGAAAAGAAAAAAAATCCCACGAAGTCGCACAGGTTCGATTTCATTTAAAGAAAAAAAACCCTCAGAGTCACACAAATTTGAGGGCGGGGGGAGGGGGGGAGCACGAAGCGCATAGGTTCAAGTTCAAAAAAAAAACTAAGACGCTCAGGTTCGAAGGCGCACCGCCCCGCGGGCCGATGATCCCGTTTGCCCCTGGCTTTACTAAAGTAAAAAACTTTTAAGAGGCAAGTCACACACAGGAAAATAAGTAAAAACCGTGATCTAGAAAATGTTCAGTTATAAAACTTGTTATTGAAACTATTTTTCTCTCCTGATGTTTCTAAATTACGTCAGTAAGTATTTGTTTTGCAATTAATGATTTATTAATTCATACTTATTTATGACTGCCACAAGGGTGCCCAAAGTTAAAATTTGGGAGGAGGGGACCGAATGAAACTTCAAATCTTACCGAATGACAAAATACAAGCATGCACACGTACCAACATCTAACGAAAAGAGAAATTAAACATCCTTACAAATAAACTATTATAATGTTGTCTCCAAATTTTCCGAACTATCAGATATTTCTTGGGAAATAAGGAAAGATTGGGGATGTCACAGTGACTTCTCATAATCCCCCCCCCCATCGGGGTGCCTCTGCCAATCATATCACCTTTGCACAAAATATACAACATCGACTGCTTTAATTCTCTACACACACATGCATTGCATGCAAGTTCCTAATAAATAATTAATTCTACACAATTTTATGCATTTTTATTTTTAATTATGTCGGTTATCGGGGTTTGCTTCCAACGTATTATCTTTTTTGAATATTTTTATTCAATATTTCATTACGAAGATCACAACGAAATTGATAAAAATACATGGGGTGCCCCGAAACATGTTTTAAGTAGAAGAAAAATTAAAATAGGGACCGAAAGAAAGATTTAGTTTTTGCACATTGTAAGAAAGAGACACCAGCAGTTCTAAATCTTTCTAAGATAAAAAAAAAATGCAAAACAAAAGTGCATCAAGAAACTCAAGAGCCATGATATTTAAGTTTAAATCAAAAGGGAGCAATATTACATAAGAAATCACTGGTAAGTATCTCCTCAGCCCAAAAGTCAAAAGTTTTTTCTTGGAGCAAAAATGTTGGTTTTTCAAACATACTTAAATTTGAGATGGAAATTTGAAAATTCCATTATGGAAAAACTAAAACAGTTAAATGTTTTTGGAGCGTCAATTTCAAAAAGTTTTCGAGTGAGACTCAACGAAACCCATCTAGCCATTCCTTTCCATAACGTCATCAAAGATCATCTTTAATTGCGCATTTAGAACATAAATATCGAAAAATTTATGAAGAGAGTCCCAAAACACTATTTTTCTCCCTGACATCATCGAAGGTGGCAAATGATTTCGTTTATGGGACCTCATCTTTTAAACATTTGTGCAGGAGCGTCCCTCGCCTCCCCTCCCCCTTTCTAAATTTTGAAGATGGTCTAAAACTTCAAAAAAATTCCGGAGGAGGGTCCCCAAACCCCATCCCGTCACCCAGCACTATCAGATGCATTTAAAAGTCCTGCAAATGAATTTTTAGAGTTTTCATTTTTTTTTCAGGGAAAAGATCTTTAACACACCCCACCTTCACAGCATAACAGATCGTCTAAAATTTCGTTCCTGGGGGGAGTGACCCTAATTTCAGCACTCCTCCCACCTCATTGAAAATCATCTAAGATTTCGATTTTAGGACCTAAATCCTGAAACTTTTTCCAGAGGGCACCCCGATTTCAGTCCTTCTCCAACATTCATATAATCGTCGAAAATTTTGTTGTTACGACTTCATTTTCGGAACACCTACGGAAGAGAGTCACCGAATCCTATCCCCTCGCCTAATGTCATCAGAGATGGTTTCCAATTGCGTATTTAAGTCTTCGATTTAGTAACCCTTCTGGGAAGAAGGGCTACACCCCATCCATTTCCCGGACGTCATAAAAGATGTCCTAAAACTTTTTGTCTTTAATTTCGAAAAGTTTTCTTGCTAGAGTCACCAAATTGTACCCGGATCAAAAAAAGAAAAAAAAAGAAAAAAAAAGTTTGTTTAAAGTTGCGCTTTAGACCTCAATTTCAAAAAAAATTCCAGGGGAGTTCTTCCGATTCCGGAGTTCAAAAATTTTGTTTTTGTAATTTTTACGGAGGGGGGGGGGGAAGAATCCCCGAACTCATCCCTTTCTTTAACATCATCAAAGATAACATAAGTACTTCAGTTTCAAAGACTTTCCGAGGCGAGTTCCGAATGCTATAGTACAGTAAAAACCTGTAAAGTTGACCACCTTTGTAAGTTGACCACCTGTCTATGTTGACCGCTTTTGTCAGGAACGGAATTTACCCTATCTTATGTAATGAAGGAAAACCCCTGTAACTTGACCACCTCTCTATCTTGATCACCTGTCTATCTTGACCACTAATGTACACCAAATTTGGTTTGCAGTATTGTAAAAAACCCTTTGTAAGTTGACCACTTTTTTTATTTTTTAAAACATAATGTAGCAAATTATTTTATTTTATATTATTATTTATTTTTTAGCTTTCCAAGAATATTTTCAATGCCAGACAAGCATTTTACCAACTAAATAAAACAGCAGCATAACTAAACCTAACTTATGAATTTAACCACATGGGAAAACTACTAAGAACACTTATTTTCTCCAAACTTGTTTTTCTTTTGTTGTTCCGTTTGAGATTGCCTTTTGTACTATCTGTTCAATGAAAACATGCGTCAGTAGAAAAGTACAAAGTATTTTTTTCCCGTTGGTGATATTTTGTGGCAACACTGGAATTATGCTGAAGAGTAAAGTTAATTGCATTGCAGTATTTCTGGTGCAAGGGATTAAGACATAGGACATTTTCATTTTCAATTGCCTTTTTGAATTATGAGAGTCCATCTTGTTGTTCTTTGTGTTATAGTTTTACATAAAATAGTTTCAAAAAGAAAGTTAGTTGAACTTGAGATTGATAAAAAGTATGAAATATTAAAATTAATTGAAATGGGAGAAATCAAGAGAAAATTAGCTGACACATATGGAAATTCTAAAACTAGTGTCTAATAAGTGCGTCAAACTTCAATAAAGAATTATTTTGTTGAAAAATAGATCGTCATGGTTATAAATGTATATGAGAAAAAAATAAAGCGAAAATTTTTTTATTTTTGAATAGCTATGAATTTTTAAGAACTATTAATATCAAATAAGTAACTTTTCATAAACAATAAGATATAAGTTTTTTTTTTTTGATCAATTTACCGAAATTTTAAATTTGCATGACTCATTATACGTCATTCTGGGAAAATTTTCTAAAAATATTTGAATAACATTTTAAATTTTTGTTTCAAAGTAATGTTAAACAATTAAAGTGAGTTGAACAGAAAGAGTAAGTGTCAATTAGTCGAAAAATGAATACATGGTGCAAGAAATGTCAAAAAAAAAACATTACCCCCTTTATAAGTTGACCACCTGTCTAAGTTAACCACCAAAGTACTGCACCGCAAGTGGTCAACTTACACAGGTTTCCTGTATATTGTCCGTTTTTCAGCAGTTGAGACTTGGCCACGCCCCCAACACGTGGTATCGGAAGATTCTATATGCGTCTTTTGGGGATGAGGCTTCAGACCAACACTGAGAAAGGTTACCAGTTGGCCATCGTTATCGCGCTGGAAGAAGATAAGTGTTCTGTAATTTTCTAAGAAATCACCTCCCACCTTCTCTCTCAACTGCTGAAAAACGGACAATACTAGCATTCGGAACTCGCCTCGGAAAGTCTTTGAAACTGAAGTATTTATGTTATCTTTGATGATGTTAAAGAAAGGGATGAGTTCGGGGATTCTTCCCCCCCCTCCGTAAAAATTACAAAAACAAAATTTTTGACGATCTTTACTAATGAATGGTGGGAATCGGAAGAACTCCCCTGGAATTTTTTTTGAAATTGAGGTCCTAAAGCGCAACTTTAAACCAACTTTTTTTTCTTTTTTTGATGCGGGTACAATTTGGTGACTCTAGCAAGAAAACTTTTGGAAATTGAAGACAAAAAGTTTTAGGACATCTTTTATGACGTCCGGGAAATGGATGGGGAGTAGCCCTTCTCTCTCGAAAAAAAGGTGTGCTACAAAGACAATTGTTCGACTTAAAAGTATTTTAAGATTTGCAGTGTATTTCTATACGTTTCGGGTTAATTTATCATTGGCTTTGCAAAGGAAATCCTAAACTTTCTGTTTTTCACACTAACAAAACATTTTCTGCAAACATGGTGAACAGTTTCAGGTGAAATTGGAACGAAAATGTTTCATTCTGTTATTCTGAAAATTTCACAGAACTCAAACGTGGGTTTTTCACGCATTTTCTAATTATAAATCTCTAATCGCATTTTGCTAACTTTGCAGGTCAACCATTTCTCACCTCATTTTCGATCCAATTTCCTTCTTTAAAGCGTTTTTTTAAGTATTACACTGTATAGTATGGGACAAATGAACTACTTTTGCAATATTTCGAACTGTTTTACTTCGAATATAATGAAGAATTAATACATTTTCGAATTGCGTTTGTTGTTACTTTGCGAATTCGAGAGCCATTTTGAAAATAATACGGAGAATTTGTGAAGTGAACAAGCAAAAATTAATACTAAACAATTTTTTAACTATCACTGTGTTGAAAAAATAATATTAAAAAAAAAAAAAAAAGACAGACGACAACTTTAATTTCGAATTTTTCTGAAAATATTTATCTGTCGCCTCATTTTTGGCCCATTTCAAACAGTCAATATCTTGTAAAAAATGTTGGGTTGATGTAATCATGTAGAGACAGTATGAAAAAGTATTGAACTACTATTTCAATTCCTAGGCACTTCATTTTTAACCACACACATTTAAAGCGTACGAACAATTTTGGAAGTCACAGTAGGTAAGTTGCTCTCTGTGTGACACATTTCAATGCTTCAGTACTATTTTTTTTTTTTTTTTTTCAATACGGCTCTTATTCTTCAGAAATGAAAAAAGGAACAAAACAAAAATGAAAGCTTTTCACATGCCAATATGGTTATCTACAGAATAATTGAATAAGTGCCTGAAACAACGTTTCATGTTACTGTTTTGACCTATTTATTTTTGTAAATACGAAAAAATGTATATGCTTTTTTTTTTTTTCAAGTCTTTTCGATTACTATAAAAGTAATTCAGTTCTTCCAGTACTTTTCCGGAACAGCGTTACGTGTGGGGATCATAAAATAGGCAAAAGTTTGTTGCCCGTATTCTATTACAGCTCTGAACAAGGACGGATACAGGGGAGGGGCGATGGGGGCGATCGCCCCTTCCTTGAGACGAGATGCAGAACTCTTCCACGGCAGATTTTTGATACTGAAGTTGAAAATTGTTTTAGCCTATCTTCAATACTTTTAAGAAGCTCTTGCTGTCTGGAAAAATAGAGTTATGGTTCAAGGGAGGTCTCAGGAAAGTTTCGAAAATTGAAGTCCCCCCCCCCCTGAAAAAGAGAAACTATTATGAGACATCTTATGGCTTTAAGGTAAGAGATGGAGTTTTGTACACTCCTCCGCAATTTTGTTGAAAAGGAAGTCCCCCCCTCCCAAAATAACTGAAATGAGACGATCTTTCATGGTGTTTCAGGGGGGGGGGAGGCGGAGGTTTGCGAATTTATAAAAGGGTAAGGGTGTGAAATCAATCGCCCCCTCCTTGAATAGTCTCTGGATCCGTCCTTGACTCTGAATGTAAAAGGCGTAAATTTTAGCAAGAAACGTTGCTATAGTCGACTGATTCAGTTGTTCAACATATCGCACATTACCTCCCCCCCCCGCCGCACCATTTAGGTGAGCTAACTTTGCGATTTTTGTGTCGAGAAAGAGCATTAAATTTAGATTTTGAATCAATAGCCGGTAGGGTTTTCCCAAATTTTGAATTGTGTCATTTCCCTTGCCGGGGTACGATATGATTCTTTGTCAAAAACATACATGATCATAAAAAAATTGTGACTAGTGCTATGCAGGGGGAGGGGAGGAAGCCCGTCTTTTCCCTTAAAACAATTGTTAGTGCGATTTTGGTGACTTAGAGCAAACCTACGGAGCCGTTCACAAATGATGTCACGCTTGAAAGGGGTAGGGAGGGAGGGTTCATGAACTTCTGACAGTTAGTCTCAAGAGGGAAGGAAGGGATTACAAGAAATGTGACTTCACACATTTTGGTCCAAATAAAAGCGCTCGTTAGCAATATGTTCATCGAACATTGCGTGAGATGGGACGAGGGGAGAGGGTAAGATGAAGTGTAACATCCTTTACGGACACTCCGTGTGGACGTTAAGCTACTGTGTACTGAAATGTTACAACTAACTTCGTTTCTGCCCTCACAGAAACGAAGTTGGTTAGTCCCTCCCCCCCTCTGGCAAATACTCGCCCTGGTTGTAGTCGTCATCTCTTAAGACCGATGAACCTATAATTTCAAAACAGTATTCCAACCAAAGTCACTTTTTATAACGCACCGAAAATTCTTACATATTTCTAAACATTAACATTCATGCAATACTTAGAGAAATAATTTTGATTTTCATAGTCAATTGCATTAATATATTTCAGATTGATTTTTTATTGTTTTCTCATTTACTTTTATTTCTCACATTTAAATCCTTTCTGGAACAATTGGCCAGTCCCCACCTTTGGTTCAACCAGGTTTTTTTTGTGTGGGGGGTGGGGGAACTTTTGTTCGAATAATGTTTTCAGCATTTTATAAAAATAACTGCTACTGTAGATCTACTGACTGTATATCCACTCTATATGATCTGAAATGTTGTACAATCCATACAGATGCATCAAAGACCCAGCCCCAAGAGCTGCTGAGTCACCTCCCCCCCTCAAGAAAAGAGAGCGGGAGATAGAGAATGAAACTAAGTCTTCAAAAAGAACGCAACCCTTAAGCATTTCAATGCCACAATCTGTATGGCAATGAAATTTTCCTGCCCCTCCCTCCTTTTTTATCATCAGCGCAGTTGCAATTTCGAATATAGGACGTGAGTGTTTAAAAGGACATCGTTCAAAATTCAGAAAGTCTATCCTTAACAGAAAGTTTCATTCGGAAAACAAAATACCTCACTTTTTTCTTTAATAAATACAATGTTTATATTTCTGAAATTTTCAGTTTAAAAGGTAAAGATTCCCCGTAGACGACAATTATACGAAGCTAGAAACGAAAGGAAAGAACACAAAGACATTTTCGCAAATTTAAATGCCCGCCAAAGTTAGGGTTGTCTCAATTGCAAGCGGTAGCGATCACCCCCGCGCTAAAATTAGCTCTGCTTTCGGGAAGGCGTTCCGAAGTGTCTTCTCCTCTTGAATGCACAATACTTCCCGCTAAATTGCCTTAGCTCAAGGACGTAGTCAAGGGGGGGGGGATCCATGGGGTCCGGACCCCACCCCCTTCCAGGAAGATCATTGTCTGCTTTTTGTCAGTTGTTGCAACTCACGTCAACAAAAATTTTTCAAAAGAGAAAAACTTTATGAAATCTGGTATTTTCCCCTTAAATATTCCCATTAATCGGCAATTTTCCCGCGTCCGAGTCAATTTAGAACACGAGAACCTCGTGCAACTGCCTCCTGTCTTTTGCTATGTCGCGTACTCCGTCTGAAAATGACGAATTTCCGTTTGTTCTTTCAACTCAGCTGGGTTGTGAACTTGAAATTCGGCCCCTTTCCCTTGGTCCACCAGACTGCCATTGGCGTGGTTTTCTTTCTTTCTATTTGTTTTGACTACTTTCCCGTTTGGACTTGATTTTCTAGACACATGCTGCACGAAGGACAGCCAGAGTGGAGTGCATCTCTGGTGAATCAGTAATTGAAATTCCTATTATTTTCTGTTTTAACACACAGTATTTTTCTACCACACACTTATAGGAAACATTTCTAGAACAAATTTGTAATCAGAAGAAAATTAAGTTTACACAAACTAGGTAAGTTGTACTTCCTTTTTAAAGTTTTCTTAACAATACGAGCAATTTTATGTGTTAATGTGTTTTCCTATTTAAAAATAAAGTTCAGACAGCAACGAAAAAGAAATTCTGCACATTTCGTGCGTTTGAGGATGAGAAAAAATGAACATTAATTATTAATTAATTCATTTTTGCTCTTTATATTTTTGGGATGATTCATTTTATATTTTGATTAACAATCTTGTTTAAACTTTTAGTTTATTTTTAACAATAATAGATTACTTATGTGCCCAGAAGCTTAAAACTTTTAAACTGTAATCCTGAAAAAAGTTCGGTTTTTTCTTTTTTTCTTTTGTTTTCTTTTTTTTTTTTTTTTTTTTTTTTTTTTAGCTCAAGATAACATTGAGAAACTTCTCTCTCCTTTCTGAGAAACAAACTAGATTTTTTACGGATGTTTTTCCACCCAATATTTAAACATGACCATGAAACATATTAAATGCCCAAAAAGAATGTGTTTGAAGGTAAAATTAGTGAATAAATAAAATTTGAAGTTGATGCAACGAAATTACTTTTTGCTGTATCAAAATTTTATAAAGGGAAGAATGAAACTGAAAATTACTCGAATATTTTACTGTGATCAGTTTATGAAATTGCAAGTTCAGTCATATTAACACATGTAATTTAAAAGTAATTATTTGAAATTCGTACTTTTAAATCTTACTGAATTGTGAGTCTATGGTCCCAAGAGAAGAGCCGTTAGTCATTTTTAAGTGAAGAAAAAAATCTTTCTTCGATGTAGTTCCGTTTCTCAAGTAAAACATATTTGTATTTGCTCCATTGGAATAAATTCTCTGATTGTTATTTACCGCCTTTGTACTGAGGAATTATTTAGTAAGCATCTATGCATCCATCATTAGTAAATTGCGAAGGTAGCATTAAACGTAACAAAAACGGACATGTGCATTTAACTATAAATTACCAGGTGAAAATTTCTGCCATTTACTGCATTGCAAGCAAATAATTTTTAAAAAGGTGAATGCGAGGTAAATTTTCTTGTGTTTTTCACTTCTATATTAATTTTTTTTTTTTTTTAACTCTTAATTTCTTCAAGTGAAAATTACTTGCTATTTCTTGCAATAGAATATATTTCACTAACATCACATAAAAAAACGAAAAAAAAAAAAAAAAAAAAGCCAATACCTACGTTATAAAATATGATACGCTTTCGAGAATACAGGATGATGACAAAATTGCTCCTAGAATGGAAGTTATACCAATTTAAAAATGAAAGAACCAAAAGTGTTATTATTGTTGTATTAATTTTGGAAGATTGATTTAAATCATTACTGGATTTGTAACCACAATAATTCTAAGAGCTTTTACAAAAGATTGTCTTTAGACTTTGGAACATCAGATGACTGAGGAGCAAAAAATTTGCAAACTGAGGCTATAAGAAACCAATAAGTTTTGTTTCCAAAAATTGGATTCCAAAAATTACGCATACATATTGTTGAAAATGTATCTAATTTGGTGCTGCCGTATTATCGCAAATGTGACGAAGACTACTTTAATCATCAAAATTTGACGTTTGACTCCAAATTAAGAAATTTTCGAGTCTAACACTTGCTTACTGCTAATAAAGGCAGTAAAGTAACCAGGTTATAATTAAATATTGTCACAATAATTCGTAACAGAGCATATTGCCGTTTTCCCGGTAGAACAGGGAATAAACGGAACTCGTGTTTGGTGGTGAGAGGTGGGTGCAATGCCTCCTCTTGATCTTTTAAATGAAGCATCAAATTGAAAACATCGGAGGAAAATTGCCAATAATGCTCAAATCATTCATGACTTTATTAAAAAAAAACATTTATAAAAAGCAATCATTTACATTTTTTCCAAAATGTTGTTAAAATAAAAATGCATAGATGCTTAATTTCATTCATTATACATTCCATTACTCGCCAGGTAAAAGATCTCTCAGGTATTTGTTTGGCTTGATAAAATTAAAACCCTAGTGCAGTTTCGCATCGCAGAGAGCTCAAGTGTCTCCATCTGGTGGAAACTCGGCGTCAAAATTTCCTGTGCCAGTCACATCCGCGCCTTAATGGTAGCATATGAAAGATTAGATGCCATATAGATGGTTCGCATTTACATTTTCCCCAAAATGTTGTTAAAATAAAAATACATAGATGCTTAATTTCATTCATTATACATTCCATTACTCGCCAGGTAAAAGATCTCTCAGGTATTTGTTTGGCTTGATAAAATTAAAACCCTAGTGCAGTTTCGCATCGCAGAGAGCTCAAGTGTCTCCATCTGGTGGAAACTCGGCGTCAAAATTTCCTGTGCCAGTCACATCCGCGCCTTAATGGTAGCATATGAAAGATTAGATGCCATATAGGTGGTTCGCACTAGGCCCGAAAAGGATAAAGCCTCTAATGAAGTCCCATTAGAAAGAAAAGAAATGCCATAACGGATCCTAAGATAACTTATTTTACCAATTCGTTGCAAAAAAATAATAACGATATAAAAAAAAAACGGCAATATGCCTTTTTTAAAAAAATGATTTCAGCAAAAGAAGTCTCCGTCCCTCAAAAAGTTAATAGTTTGTTCAAACTTTTAAATGATGGTTAGAAATAATAATTAGAAAATTGATAAAATTAGAAATTTCATTCTATTTCGTATTACCAAAAGAATGTTATAAACGTAAATAAATAAAAAACTAGTTCAAGTTTTTAAAATTGAAACCTTGCTAATATTTTCGTCGAGAGGGTAGTTGAATATTGCCAGAAATGTTGTTCAAATCGAACAGGGTGACGGAATTACGTTATATAGCATTCATACAGTTATACCAGCGATATTAGAACTCATATAGATCGATCACTCCCGTAGGATCCTAAGCTAAACGCCTAATAAGAAGCCTGTCAGAACTTATTCTTTACAGGGAAGCCAACATATAGGTATAGCTTGGCGAGGCAATTTTGGCGAAAAGCATGCTTGAGTAATTGCAAAGGCAGTAAATCGCCAATGCGGATGGCACTGCATTCACGTGCAAATTGCTGTCTCCTCTAAGGGGCGGGGGATCTTATGGGCAGGCAGTTAGTTTCTCTCTTTCTACCGGGCCTGCTTCAAGACTCGATTGCGCAATCCAAGTGATCACAGCGCTTCCTCATTTTTTTAAAAATAAAAATAAAAAACACCATTCGAAATTGTTTTTTTTTTTTTTTTTTATCATAGTAGTTGTAAATTGGTTCAAAATATCACTAAATTTGTTAATTTACAGCATTTTGCAGTGACTTGCGTGATAAAATGCTTAACAGAAAAGAAATCGGATCGAAAACAAGACAAGATGAAAAGAAAATCCACATTTTTTGATTCCAATGTTATCTTTATATATTAATAGGCAAGCCGTTTTTTTTCGGTACCGATTCCTCCTCTGTTTGTGAACCGATTTCCTTCATTCTTTTTTTGTTCGGTAGCTATTGCCGAGTTTTAGTGTTATCAATATTTTTTTTTGAAATCGAACGTTAATTAACGGAGATATTAATAAAAAACGAATTTTCGTTCTAAATGGCTCTTTCTACGCGATCGGATGGTCCATTTTTTTCGAATTTGATATGGCTGGAAAGGTCTTTAAAAAATACGCCTAACGAAAAAATTGTCAGGGCGCCCAACGTCCAATAACCTAAATCCACTAGAAAAAAAGTTATAAGCGTTTTTTAGTAAGCGAAACTCAAAAATTTTAATTTTATCTCTTTTATTGTTGAAATTCATTGTTGGAAGCATGAAACATTAAGTTCTAATTGATTTTTTAAACCGCTTTTTCTACACGAAATATGCATTTTAATGCTTCGAGCTTGGTATCGTTGGAAAGATCGCGAAAAATGCTTTAAAACACCAAATGGGATCCCGAAAAGATGGCTAGAATTTGAGCTAGAAGCAATTAAAAGTTAGCGAAAATTCATCAAAAGCAAATAAAAATTCATTTTTATTTACTTTTTCACGCGACATAGTTAGCGTGAAGAAATTGCTGGAAAATATTGTCTTTGATATTATGGTGTTGCCATTTCTCGCTTGATCGTAAATAAATGAAATTTTTGCATTTGGTTTTATTATTGAGGCTTTTCGGGTAACTACGGGCAATTAAAATGTTTTCATTTTGATTATGTTTTAGCGATTTTTATCTTTTAATAAAACATTTTGCTTTCGCATGGACAATTATAAGTAGCCTCGAGTAGAGTTCGTTCATTTGACAGTTGGAAATTTTATATTTCTAACTGCAGAGGGCATGCCTACTTTCATAAAGAATATTGTTTGTGCAGAAGTTTTACGTATTAAAAGAGTTGTGTGGTATCGTTTCAATCAGGAAGACTTCCATAATTGTGAAATTGGCGAACTATAGCCATTGGTGTCAAATTATTGGCACCAACGCCAGGGCGATAAATATTTTTATTTTGCTTTCGAAAAAAAGAGTAGAGAAATGTCAATTTGCAAGGAGCTGACTACGAATTAAATCCCTCTTTAAGGTGGGGTTCATTAAATTGTTACCGTTCGTGACAAGGAAGAGGAAATAAATGACAGGAGGGACAAACAATAGGGAGAATGTGATGACATCAGCCCTTTTTTTTAACCGACTTCAAAAAGGAGGCGGTTATCAATTCATACCGTATGTATGTTTTTTTTTTTTTTGTTTGTCCACTCATAGCGTTTCACCTAGTGAACCGATTTTGATGATTCTTTTTTTAATGGATTGGGGATGGCTCAACTTAGGTCCCATTACTTTGTTTGACCATATTTGTTCTTGAGAAAAAAAGTTATGGGCAAAAAACAGTAAATTTTATGCAATTACCCTATTAAATGATTTTGTATCGAAGTTCGCACTTTTCATCCGTGGATAACGGTGGCTCAGTGGTAGAATTCTCGCCTCCCACACGAGCGACCCGAGTTCAAATCCCGACTAGGAAAAAGTGAATTTTACTAAAATTTCGTTTCTATTGTTTCCCGTATTTTCTCGAATTTTCTATTAATTTCTGTATCTTTCCAAGTCTGGAAAGTTCCAGCACTTTCTCAAATTGTATATAAGGAGATGTAACGTTCATTCGTGGTTCTGAATAAAGATTTCGAGTTGAGACTAACGAGTATTCGCTTCATTTGGCTTTCACATTGTCTTCGCTATCTTCATCTACGCGACAATAGGAAACTCATTGTTATAAAAGTTTGGTGCCATATAACAGTAACATTAATAGTAATTGTAGTGATAATTTTGAATGAAGGCTTCTCTGAAGCAAGCATCAAATTTCTTCAGAGGGATATTTCGACAATCGGGGAATCTGGCGCTGTCGTCTAATTTTTGGTATAAATAATTTTATTTTAGTAACCCTGCTGATTTATAGTAACCCTATGTGAATTATCAAAATCTTCCTTTCTTCAGTGCTATTGCTCTATAGCAGGATAAACCTAACCTGGAAGCGAGGTGATGCAGTGATTAGGATCTGCTTAGCCTTCACAATGCTACCATTAGGTTTGACTCAACTACTCTGTAGTATTTTTATCATTATCATCTATACCGATAACAGATGATCGGGACTAAGAAAATACAGGATTGCATCATGAGCAACTTAGATGCTGTGGAATGTAAATTAGTTAGGAAAAACGTAATACTTAAATGGTTATAATTAAATTAACTACGCATGATTTCCAGAGAGGAACAAAGATAAGTTTTTAGTGCCAATCGCTTAAAGTTTAACGCGTGTCAATATTTTTTTTTTTAGTATGGAGCATTTTTAAGAAAAAAATGTGAAGTTTCGTGATGGTAACTTCTTTTTATTTCTGAAATACCTACATTTACACTAAAAAGAATGAAATAAAAAAATTTTGAAAAAAAAATAGAACCGACTTCAAAATTGCTCTAAAAAGTGAAAAATAATTTTATTCTTTAAACACCATCGATAATGCTTTTAAACATAATTTTTGAAGTTGGCGCAAAAACGATAGATAAAATCATTCACAGCCATAACTCAAATACAACTATAAATTTAACCAGGACCAGCTTCTTCACTATCACATACATTATGCATTGATGACGGCATATTTGAATAGCGATATAAATGTTTCGTTCGTAACTTTGGATGCTTTTCTGAAAAAAAATATGAACGAAGCATGGTTACACTGGATTTTACGTTTTGTTTTTGCGCCAACTTCAAAAATTATGTTTAAAAGCATTATCGATGGTGTTTAAAGAATAAAATTATTTTTCACTTTTTAGAGCAATTTTGAAGTCGGTTCTATTTTTTTTTCAAAAATTTTTTTTAATAAGAACGTTTATGATAAACGATGTAACATGTGGCAAAGGAAAGAGGGGGTATGGGGAAGTGTGAAACTTTGTGTCAAAAGGAAGGGGTTATGGTGAAGTGTGAAACTTTGCGACAGAGGGAAGAGGGGTCATAAATTTTGATAAGTGCATTAGTTAGTTATTCCCTAAACTGTAAACATATCACAAAGACGGTTTTCTTAAACGAAATTGCATTATTATTGTGACGTCCGGTAAACAAATTTATTGCTTGCGTTTTAATTTGTACTATGCATAGCAGGGAGGTATTAGCGTATGCAGGAAATTTTCGACCCGGGCGCCGTCAGCTCTTCGGACGGCCCTGTAGGTAAATATATATTTGCATATGGTTACCACAAAACATTGGCTGTCCGCGAATGAAGTCCCGCTTGGGATTCACAAAATAGTAACAGTTTGTGACAAGGGAGAGGAAAGAAATGACAGGAAGGACATAAGATGGGGAATATGTGTCAACAAGCCTTTTTTTAAATAGGAACGTTTAGAAAAAAACAGCTTGACATGTGACAATGGGAAGAGGGGGTATGGTGAAGTGCGAAAATAGATATGGTGAAGATGATTCTATTTTTCTCGAAAAGTACCAGCAGAGAAATTGATGGTTTTGAATATGACACCAATTCTTCCTGCTGATACTGCTCGACTTTCACTTTTCTTTTTTTCTTTTAGTTTTCCAGTCCAGAAAAAATATAAATGCGTAATTGAAAATGTATATTGGCTGAGATGGAATGAAAAAACATACATGAAAAAGAGACTTTTTATTGGCAGAATCCTAAGCAAAATAAACAGCTATTAAAACACAGATTGACGTTATCGTGGAGTAATGTATGATAAAGGGTACCGTATATCAATTGTGTTTAAAAACAAAATCACTGACATACACATAAAGAGTGTTATAATCCCACCCTTAATATTTGTTTAGTTAAACTCAGAAGGGGGTGATCAGTAAGGGATTTTAAAAAGGCAACAAATTTAAACTAAGTGGATACGCATCAATTGGAATTTTTTAACAGTAGCTACTAATGGGGAAAAGAAAGATTGCATCTGGAACCATTTTGCGATTTGTTCAAAGCTTTGGATACAAAAGGCTTTTGAAACTCCCAATACCGCAGGGGGCCAAAGTTAAATGACTTTCCCATCGTCTCTTATACCCCCTAACAAATTCATTCTCCTCCGTTTCTTGGAATTAGGAGCCGAAGGCAATGGCAACCTCCACCAATTCCAAGAAACTCTAGTTCAACATTGGCGACGAAAGCATGTCAGCTGTTCCTAAAAGTTGGCTTCTGTACGTATTAAAGGTTCCGTTTCTACGGTAACTTTCTCCGCCGAACAAGAAAATCGGTCACGAAGTGATCGTTCTTCATCCCTCTAACTTCCTTGGTTATACATTCGACTCGATAGATATAGATTTCTTTATTTTTTCAAATAAAATGACGTGTACATATTTTGTTGAAATATATTACAAAGCTTTAATATTTTATTAAACTATCACCTGCATTTTCCAAGTAATCCCTAGAACAGTTTTCGTTTTCCGATTTTCTTTTATTGTGAACTTTTTATTAATAGGAATTATATCACTCATTTTCAAAGCATCAGAACAGAGGAAGCTTATGTGATGGAATTTTTCTATCCATGTTTGGAAACTTAGTGTGGGATAACTTTTAGTTTAACGTTAATTTTATAACCTGAAATAATTTCTTTGCCACTTAATGTAAAATTTTTGTTAACTAGTTCTAACTATTTTCTCCATCAATTTCAATTTTTTACTTAATTTTAGTTAATTATCATATTTTCATAATTAGTTTTAATTGGATTTATTTTTTAACGTAAATATGAGCTACTAATTGTGCTTTAGCATGCCTCCTCTTTTGAAGTTCGTGCAACCTTTTGGACCACCCCCCCCCCCTTAACAAAGTTCTAGCTACGTGCCTGCTTAGCTGGTAAAAAATTACTTTTTTAAGACTTCAATTTAAAAAAATTCCCGGGGGAGCACCCCCGAACCCCCCACTTCTGAACGTCATCGATGGAAAACAGAAAGAAACCCATACCTAATTTTATCAAACATGGGGGAAGGGCGAAATTTTCACTTGTCACTTGGCTGGGGGGGGGGGAGGATACGATTTCGATATAGTTCGCACATGTAAGGTGGGCGAAATCTTGAAGTCTGGCCTGGGGCGTAAATAGATGTTAATTCGGCTCTGCTCGGATAGCTATTGTTATTTTAATGCGATGTCCTTTTTAATTTTCCTTTTAATGCTATTAGATCTATTCTGATGAAGATTTTCGGAAATATTACAAACGAGGATTTTTAGAAAACAGCCAACGTTATTGGAAAACGGTTATCTTTACTGTATCTCTGGGGGTTTTGGACAATGATGCCCTTATTTTGATGGGGATTTCAGGAAATGTTTTTTCCCCTAATGTAGAAATTTGAGTACTATCCTCATATGTAAGAGAATTTTTAGAGACTGATGTTTTTACTTTGATGGGTATTTTTAACGGGACCTTTGACATTATTTCGGGGCTGTTGTCTTCCTTCTGATGGGGATTTTTAGGGACTGTTCTTCCAACTTGAACGGGACTTTTTAGGAGCTGTGTAAAGTCAGTGACGCTGTTTTTGGGGGTACTCTTTTCCCTAAAGTGACAATTTTAGCTATATCTCTCCATACTTATTCCAATGGGTCATGCAGCATCTGACCTCCGTTCTTTTCACCTCCAAAAAGTGATACAACATTTGAGATAGCTCACGCAGAAATATGATGGGGATCGGGGAATGTTGACCTATTGAGTGTTGAACGTGTGTTACGTGATATGAGTTTTTTGTCCCCGGAG